>NC_044253.1:16375708-16697137 GCF_003957555.1 Calypte anna | reverse complement strand
AATCTCTATGGGACTTCAGGTTCCTCCATTCCTCTTCAGACACCTCAGCCTCTGTACTGACTGTGCATGGTACAGTATTTATATGTACAGTCAACACTGAATTTGCAAATAGCCCAGCCACATATAGATGTATCACATCTGACCTTTGGGTAACTGAACTTGAGAGGCTGAAAGAAGCAGCAAAATCCTTGACATGTTTCAGAACAGGTGTTTGTGCAGGGAATGTCACAAAATACCTCCTGACTAAGCCTGTAGCAGTCATTTGAATCACCTGAGACAATATTTGCAGTGACAGATGAGGTATCTTGGTTCAGTACTCCTGATAGCAGAGCTGCCAAACGGGTGTCCACTCAATTTTTTAAAAACTAGTAGGGCAGAATTTAATAGAGTATTCTGTCACCAAGCTAGCCTCAAAAATCTCCTCTCCAAAATTTTCCTGCAAACAGCATTATCTTACTGGAAATCTGGGTAGCCCTGCCATCAGCCAGGACACATGTCCCAGAAGAGCTTGGGTTGGAGACCTTTTTGGAGCTGACCCAACATCCCATGGTGGAAAAAATAACATAAATTGTAATCACTAACAGGCAGTAGACAACTTGTTACATGCAAGTGTGTTGATGAATGTTCAAAATTGAACTTCTGAAATCTCAAGCAAAAGCTTGCTACTTCATAGCTGTAGAAGAAATGGGCTGGCTCTAAGTTTTGGTAATACTTGGAATAAACAAGTGTGGCACACCCCAAATCCATCAATTAATAAAAAGACATGAGATAGAATCACAAATTAAGTGGCTGATCATATGCTGTCCTACACATACATTATTTAGGCTGAGAAACCATGGCTTAAAGTTCTGGGGAAAAAAAAAAATTCTCAAATAGAAGACATGATCCCAGAGAATAGAAAAAGGGGCCAGGAAAGAAGATAGCATGGATCTTAATGGGAAGAAAGATGCTGGAAGTGGGGAAGGATCCTGAAGAAGCAAACATTTCAAGGCATAGGCATAAATGCCTTTTCTGTGTATTTCTTCTCTCCATCAGATGGTCTGTGTTATTAGTTGGGACTGAGAATGCCCAAATGAGATTCTCAAAGTCTCCTTTCATCCTCCCAGCTTTGCCCACCTTCATGCCAGTTTACCTATTCCTACTGAAATATCAGAGCTCAGATGAGCAACAGGTTTCTTACACAATGAGAAATCCCTGACTGCTCTATCAATACATTCCTGCATGAACAAGTGGGAATAGAAGGGTACAAGACATGAGGGCTTGAGGTGGAGCAGTCTTTACATGCACCATGTTCAGTGCAACAGGCTCAACTAATGATGGCAGCTAAGTAGCAGCATTCACTTGATAAAACAATTTTCTTCCAGTTTTAGTATTTCACAAGGCTGAAAGCATTAAGTGTGGGATCCAACCTGCACAAATGTCAGAAATAGCTACACCACTGGGGAAAGCTCTGTTCAGAGAGACTCTTGTGAGTACTACAACTGCACACTGTTGCTCTGTCTCTGGCATAATTTGTTATACACCCTTATGCACTGCTATAGAAAGATGCGGCTTATTTAGGACAGACAGCTGAGAAGAGAAAGTGTGGTACTGAATACTGAGGCTATCTATCACAGATTATAGGCTGAAAAATAATTTTCACACAATTTCATTTCAAAGAAAGGTCACAGTCTATGAAAAAGACACCAGTTTTTAAAGACAAAGCTTAGTTTCTGGTATATTAGCAGGTGTGTTTGCAGCAAGAAAAGAAGCAACTACTCACACCTGGAATACTGTATCCAGTTTTGGGCTCTCCAGTTGAAGAGAGACAGGGATATACTAGAGACAGTCCAACGGAGAGCTACAAGGACGATTAAGGGACTTGAGCAGCTCTCCTGTGAAGAACGACTGAAAAAACTGGGGCTGTTTAGCCTTGAGTAAAGAGGGCTGAGAAGGGATCTTAATAATATCTATAAATATCTGAGGGGTGGGTGTCAAGGAGAAGAGGCCAATGACTTTCCAGTAATAGGACAAGGAATAATGAGTTCAAACAAGAATATAGGAAGTTCCACCTCAACATGAGAAGAAACTTCTTTACTGTTACAGTGACAGAACACTGGAACAGGCTGCCCAGATTGCTGTGGAATCTCCTTCTCTGGGGGCTTTCAAAACTTGCCTGAATGCATTCCTGTGTGGCCTGCCCTAGGTTATCCTGCTCTGGCAGAGGGGTTGGACTAGATGATCTCTAGAGGTCCCTCCATCCCTATCATCCTATGATTCTACGATACTCTGCTGTAATGAGTTCTGCTGAGACTTCAGTCGGAATATGGTTATAGGCACTCCGCTTCTTGAAAGACGTGGGAAAAAAAGGACAGAAAAAGAGATTTAGAAAAATACTTGTAAGAAAACATTGAAGGAACTGGATTGTTTAGCTTAGAAAAGCTAGAAAACACCACACGAAAAACTCCACAGTAGTGGAAGCTTATAAGGTGGACAGCTGGGATGTCAAAGGTAATCTAAATAGGAGGAAAAATCTTTTCCAGCAGCATACTTAAGGAGGCTGTGAAATTCCTTCCATGGGAAATCTGAAGGAGAGTTAGACACATCGATCTGAGACAGCCTAGTAACTCTGATTTGTTTGTATGGGAAGGGTTGGATTGATAACCCTCTGCAGTCTGTGCTGGCACAAGATTTCCATTACAGATGTTCATTTTGCTATACCATGCTGCTTCTTCCTTGTTTTTCAGTAAGAAGTAATTTTATAAATGACAGAAGATTTTATCTATGCAGAAGTTACCTATACATGGACCTAAAACACCAAGAGTGCCCTCAAGTGATCAGCAACATCATGAGTTAAATTTCATAGGCACAACACTAATGAACCACAGAGACCCATAACAGATAAGCAGAACTGTCTCCAATACACAGCACAGTTTGGGAAGATGAGAATCACATATCCATTTGTTTTGTCCTCCTTTGCAGTTGTACAGATACATGAAGAAGGCACTGTGGGGTAACAATCTACCACCAGCTGGATGTTTCGTGGTAACTTTGTGCAAGCTTTTAATCTTCCAGTAAATGGAGCGTAACCTGGGAGTTCTGTGAAGTAAAAGCATTCACACATGCAATTATCACAAAGCATCTGATGTACCTTCTGCATGAAACAAGAATGACCAATTCCTGGTGAGTGAAAGTGACTTAAAACCAGTATTATGTATTGCCATTTCCAAGTGAACTACCCTACAAAGCCTAAAAAGGAGTCAGCTTTGAGACCTGAACTACCAATAAGGGCAAAATACATGAGGACATACAGGATGTAAGAGAAAACCTACCCTTGAATGAATTATACAAGAGGGAGACAGAGGGCCTGGAAATGCAGAAGTAGTTGCATACACTAGGACACTTACCTGCTCTACAGTGAGAGGGGAGCTGATCTCTTCCCCACGTAGAATCATAGACCTCTGCGTCAGTACTTCAGAAAGCTGGAAAGCATCTAAGCCCAGGAGGTCACTGGCAATGTTCAGCACTAATAACAAAGGAAGACACACGTTTTTTCTGCTGTAGGAATCCCCATCACTCATGGGGGATCCATATTCTGCACCTCAATAATAACATCTCAGGGACTCCTACATGGTAAGTGACCAAGTCCCATCACAAAATGCACTCCCCTTTACTTAAGTCTCTTTTGCATACCCAAAGCTGTAAGCTCACATATCCAGTCTGAGGGATGGTCAGCACCCATTACGGAGCAGGCAAACAAGCACCTAAGTCAGCCTTTCTGATGACAACAGGAAGATCAAAGAACTGTGTAAAGCTCAGCACCAGCAAAATATTTATTGAATGAGAAGATATATTTTCCTACAGGTAGTGCAGTCTCTGAGAATGGGACTGCTAAAATTGGATGTCAAGAAGAATGGCAATTAATTAAAGACTTGAAGCACTTCTGATAAATAATCACTGCTTCTGTCTATTCAGGGATTCACTCTAGCAGACCAGCTCAGATTGGATAACTGCAACACAGTGCACACTAGCAGATGCTTCAAAGGAACATACGGGAAAGTCTGTAACAGGCTACTTTTATCTAAGACTCCTCCCTGCTCCTATTTTTTCCCACTCTTTCAACACAAAAGAGAATCTGTGAGGCTGTAGACTCAGCCTGAGAATATTGAGGGGGATAAAAAGATCACAGGACAACAGCCCAACTAAATCAAATTGGTGCTCTGGAGACATGCATCCTGTGGCAATGCTTTTGCAGGGTTAAACTGCAAGGAATCTACTGGCAAAAGCACTGCAGACCAGCATTACTGAGGGAGAAAGGATGACAGGCTGGTCTTTTTGGGGGGGCTTTTAGAGCTTTGCATGGTCTACCAAGTTGCTCTGGGTTCTGCTTACCTGCTTTTGTTGTAACCTGGGCCCCTCCAGCTGTCATGAATTCAACATTTCCCAGATGAAGCGTGCCAGAAAGAAGCTTGAAGATGTCTCTGATTTCTTCAGCACTGAAATCCACCACCTTCATGGCAGTCTATGCAAAACCACACAGGTAATCTTGGCTGCATGTACAACCAGAGTACAATGCAACTACCACACTCATGTAAATGATGTAAAACTCAGAAAACAGTCATCATGAATCAAAGTGAAATCTGAGGATGACACAGCCACTCCACCAATGTCTCCCATTCTGTCCTTTATTTACCCTATCCCCATCTAAGGCAGGTGGGCATTTCCCCTATTTTCAAGATGGACTTTGCTGCTACTGTTGCCTCTCTGTCACAGGAAGAAAGTGTTTGTCTGCGGCTGAGGAAATTCTTCCCTGATCACTGGCAGTTCAGGTTACAGATGTCACTGGACTTCTTGACATTCTACCTTGTTGTCTTCCCTGAAAGACATATCTATATAACTCTGGATCATTTACTCTGTTTCATGTAACACCCTAAATTTACTCCAGCTTAGAATAGCAGATTCATGCAGCATGATTTGAAAACAGGCTTTCAGCATTAAATGCTAGAAGGTTAGAAACAGATTACTAGATAATGAGAAAGTACAGCATATTCACAGTGTCTCAGTGCATCTGAGCCTGAGTCCTGGGGTATAAATTGACTTTAATAGCTAGGACCTAAGTTTTACACATTTGCTTTGTCAGTGGGGTACTACAGGGTTCTAGTTCTCTTCTTTCCTCTGGCCTCTCTTCAGCTGAAATATAAATACCACGTTGCCATTGAAACCTCTGCTGTACAGGAGATGTTTTCCCTTAAATCATACCTAGGCAGGAGCTATTGAAATCCTAAGATCACTCCTTTCACATTGCCTTTCTGGTTTCACCAAGATTACTAGAGCCCTCAGGCTGATAAACACTTATCAAACAAAACATGAACTGCACATTCATCCCACTAAATCTGTTACCCCTGTTGAAGTTAGATATCTATTGAAATCTGTGTGGTATTTTAGAATATGCCACTTGGACAGGTGGTCCAACTTTATCAGAAAGCTTCTGGAGCCCACTATCTCCAGACAAAACTATCCCCTTTGAATGGTCAATGTGAGGTTTCCTTCATCAGGCCATCTAGAGGGCTCCCTGGATCCATGTAGTGTCAGGTCAGGTTCATGATTCCCAAAGTTTCCATCATCCTAAATTATTGTTCATCCTCAACTAGTTCCCCATTTCTGTACACTAAGAACACTTTTAAAGCCTTGTTTTTACCATTAAAGAAAGGTAGGTATGAGTTTCAGATTCACTGAACACCAAATTTGGGCTTAAAGCAAATAAATTCTGCCCATGAAATCATCCTTAAAACATTCAGGAGAAATTAGGACAAGACTCACCATGACCTTACTGAACATCTCTGCATCATTCAGGTTCTCATCAGTCACACAGCCAGACTGGTTCAAGTAGTGGTAAGTCTCTGGCTCAGAGAGGGAAAGGCTTTCTGCAACAGAGGAAAAAAAGGCAGGGAGGAGAAAGACAAGAATTTATTCAGCAATCAGCCTTTTCATTCTATGATCTTGGTTTCCAAAGCCAGTGTGCATGTTTACTATAGTAAACGATAGAGTTAATCTGAACAGATTCTATATCCCTCAAAAGCCACACCTAGACAGTGAAAGCACCGGAGAAGAGGAGGGTGTGTGGTAACAAAGCTTGCAGATGGTATGCAAAATTATTTAGAACAGTCAAATCCCAAGCTGCAGAGTAGCAGAACATCTCAATATTTAACTGACTCCACATAAAAAAGTAAGATTAAATTCAATTATGTAGAAAAATAGTCTCAACTATATACTCCTCTAAATTAGGAATCTCCACTTGACAGGGTTCAGAGAGTTACGGTAAGACTTCTGAGCACATAACTCAGTGCTAAGTAGAAGTCAAAAGATTAAGAGTTCCATTCTTTCAGTTTTCGAAGAAGAACAAAACATAAAAGCAGAATCAGGTTTCTGCATAAATCTTTTGCACAAACAGATTTTAAATATTATCTCCATGTTTGATCTCCCATTTCAAAAAAAGATAAATAATTAAAAGATCCATGGAGAAAAGAAACAAGGATGATCAAAAGACAGAAACCCATTACAGACGAGGGAAATGAAGCAGCCTGGGACACCAGCTTGGAGAGGGAGCTGGGGAATAGTCGCAGAGAACTGCTGAAGAACAGAACCTGGTTTGTATGTTTTCTCAAAGTACCTGCCCCACCTTCCAAGTGGGGATCAGATAACCAGGGTCCCCACTATTTCCTTTTGATTTAGATAAATCTTCGAATTGACCTTCATAGCCATCCCTGCCTGAACTCCCTAGAACTGAAGCCCTATTCCCTTCTACTCTGCACCAGGCTCAGTTCTCCCACCTGACTACACTAGCAGACAGAGAACAAAGGAATGAAGAAATTCCCCAGCCCCTTAAAACCAGTTCACTGTAAAATGTTCCTGCCCATCTACCTAGCCTCCCAGACGACATCAGTGCTCAGCAGTTCCTAGGGATAGGTACACACAAATGTCATGAAGGGGGTGCTGCACTACAAAAAGGGTGCTTCCACCCTCTTACAGACCCACCTCTCCCTTCCCCACACAAACTACTAAACCCCTTTGTTCAGAAAGTGGGCATGTTGTGACTCTAGTCATACCACTACATTGCTGGTCTTCAAATTCTTACTTCTGTTACCTATACTGCAGGGTGTTGTAAATGTATGGCTGTCAGTCCAACCTGTGAACTTCCTGAACAGCTCCCATCAGCATGTGAATCGAGATCCTTTACCCTTTGCCTCTAGCCAGGTTCACTACCTCTTCTCCCTTAATCCTCCCCTCCACTTTGCACTGAGTTTTTCCTACACCTCAGAGTGACTTAAGTGTCTTTTCTTATATAGCACTTCAGTCACCCTCAGCCTCTCCCTCTACTCTCCTTTCTGTGTTTCCCATGAAATCCCCATACAGTATTCAAGAAAAAGTTATATATCAAGTACCAGAAATATCCATACTCTAGTTGACTTACACTTTCTTCACATGCTGAATTGGAAAGAGAACAGAGCCATGTGCCAGGAAATGAAATTACCTTTCTGCTCCCCACTCACACCAGCTAGCAGAGCATAAAAGATGTGGTAATTCCTCTCTCCAGGGTTTTGGTGTACCACTCTGTTCTGAAACAAAGAACACAGGACTGGCAAGTAGAAAGAGATCATACTTGTGTTTGCAATAGCAGAGAGGATGAGAACACAGGTATATTTCCAGGGTCAATGCACAAGAGAGATTTCTTCAAGTTTAGTGATAGTATTGCCTATATAAGCTCTACATCAAGATCTTGTCTTGTATGGCTCTACAAATGAACACATACAGTCTTGTTTGAGCTCACCAAGAGCACACACACGGACAAACTGAACCCTGACAGTTCTGGCCCTGCTCCTAAGTGAGTTCCTGAGTCCAAAATAAACTACATAAGAGACATCTGGAGTTGTAGCCCCATATTCCTTTCTATGTAATTTACTTTCCAGGAGCTTGTTCTCTTTCCCTTTCCCCTTGGTTAACAGCTTTTACTTGGGTCTTTCTGTAGCACTGTATTTAGCAAATACACGAGAGCAGACTCTGATAGATACAGAAGAAATATTGGTCCTCCACTATCGTTTTCCTCAGCTGGGACAGTTGCAGTAGTAACACCTTAAAAGCTACTGTCTGTGCTGTGACAGAGGCAGCATCATCCAGCAGAAGAACTGGCACTGCCCCACCATATTATGAAGAGGGCCTCATCCATCAGTCAGTAGAGGTGACACATACCTTTTCCAGTAAATCTGAAGAACATGTTAAGGAGACACAACAAAAAAAACAACAAATGACATATTCACAGATCTCCTGATGACTGACAAAGAATTGTTTAGAAAGACTGGAATGAACCCTGCAACAAGCAACAGATCATTAAATAACAGATGCTCTGGAAAGTGGAGAAAGAGCAATCCCAATCATCATCTCAGATCCTCCACTCTACTCCTCTCTCCATACGTCTATGGAGACACTATGTGCCAAGGAGATATTTAGAAGGGCAGGATAAGATAGAGCATAGGACCTCTACAATGGTGAGTTAGCCCAACAAAGGATGAGCCATATTAGGGAGACCTAGAGAGATAAAGAGGCCAGTCTCATCCAAGTCTGTATTGCACACATCAAGTCTTGCATCAGTTCTCATTGCCTCTTGCAAGAGACAGCTATTTTGGATCTACCAACAGCACAAAGAGCAGAGACTAAACAATCCAAGCCTGTTATTTACAATGGTGGTAAAATCAGCTAGCTGCTACTCCTGTGGAAATTAGTGTGGTTTGCAGTCATTAGTAGTTTTGAACACAAGCATCAAGAAATGTAGCCAGCTTTAGCTGCCTCATGTAGATATATCTAAGCTTTTGGGGAGGCCTACATGGCCCTACATGGGCCTATTGGGAAGAAAGCAGTCATGGCACAACATAATTTGACTATACCCAGTCCTCCCTGTCCTTGCTACCACTGGAACAGGCTCCCCAGGGAAATGATCACAGCACCAAGTCTGTCAGAGTTCTGGAAACACTCTTAATTACTTGGTTTAGTTTTAGGCAGTCCTGGGTCTCCTCCAACTCGTGATATTCTACAATTACTGGAGATGGGCAGCCAAAAACAGGGAATCATAACTGGCCCTCTAAATTAATGTTCTCCTCTGCATACAAGTATTGCACAGAATATATTGATTCTTTGCTTTGTCTCACTTTTCTAAATCATTAACTCATTGGCAGAGCTAACATCAGGGAACAATCCTCTGGGAAAAGCAGGATATAATCAGCAACCAAGATGAGGGATCTTCCTAGGCAGCAGAATCTAGGGATTTAGGTAGCAAGTGTTGTGAATGCCAAAGTGAAAAGTCAAACTATGTCCCTTCCTAATGTAGTACCCTAAACAAACATTTCCAGAGTGATGGGTTACAGAGCCACAAAACAAACACTTTCTCCTTCTTTAAAGTGCAAATTTGCCCAGAGTTATAAACTAGTTTTGAGAAACTCTGATGAGAGATTTCCTGATGTACTCTGAATGCCTCCTCACCTTCACTCACTCAAACCATTTTTGGTCCACTGAAAAAAAGGATACAGTCAGTTACTCGTCCTCCCTGGATGTGTCCATGTTGAGAGAAGTGCAGCTGGATGAACTTGCCAAAGCGGCTGGAGTTGTTGTTATAAACTGTCTTTGCATTTCCAAAGGCCTCCAGAATGGGGCTGCAGAAACAAGGCAATCAAGGTAAGACTGGTGCTTTGACCCTGTTACAACAAAGTGAATGCCCAGCCTTATTCACAGTGTTCTCTGCGATATGAGATTAATTTTTTACAGCATCAGACTGGACAAGTGGGAAAGACTCAAGAGCAAGGAAGGATGGCAAGAGTAACACACTGCTGGATAGTTTATAAACCTTTGGGACAGAAGTTAATTAAATCAGTCGCCAGTCAGTACGGGCAGCTGACATTCATGATGTTGAGGGCACTCCCAATCAATACTGTTTCAGGAAAAGAAAGGTGGCAAGACCCAGCCAGGCTATGTGCTTAACATAAGAGCATCCCATGATACAGGCTTGTATTTTTTTTCAGAAGCATCAGATATGTAGGGCAAACACTGCAGCTTTAAACCACTTAGTGCTTGATTTCTGCATCTACCTTTGAAAGAGAAGACAGTATAAGCCATCTCTTAAAATTACAGGTAAACATTTTCAAACTAATAGACAAACACAGTACTAAACTGATTTGTTTGGTACTGAAATTTGATACCAGAACACACAAACACTTGTTATTACTTAGGTTGACACAAGCCACATAGTTTCCAAGCAGAGGGAATATTCACACATTATAGATTAGAAAACTTGATTCTAAGAGAGCCACATCATCCACTTCAGGTAAATAAACACAAAAAAAACCCAAACAAAAAATGATCACCAAATTTCAGACAGGTGTGGAAACGAAGAATTTTGTCTCCTGGTCACCCTCCAGGTTCATGTAATGTGGAAAACGATGAAATAAAATGTAGTCTCGTCACTGCTCCACAAAACAGTACAAGAGAAAAACCTAAACCATTCAAACTGATGCACTGAAGCCACGATTAAAATATTTGTTTTGGCAATTTAGTCAACTCTAAAATAATCTGAAGGCCTGAAAAACAAGGAGTAACAAAGACATTACAAGAACAGTCTTTGTGTTGTCATGTTTAATTTTAAAATATACACAGTTTTAGACAAAATGTGTTGCTGTAATTGCTGGTGAGAAATACTGATGTTTTAAACATCTCCATTGATCTACTGTGCCATTTCACTGCAAACAGGGCAGACAGAAGATTAGTCACAAGTTAATAATTACAAGATGACAAATAATCTCAACTACAGATACTGCTGGAGTTTGTTAAAAGCTTCAGGGCTTCCAAGTGCTCACTAAGTGAGCGATGTGGTTGTGAGAAAGACACAACAACCTTCCGGAAACTTTGGGCAGTGTTTTCCTAATTTATGTCTTGAAACTATCACTTTAAAGAAAGAAAAGCATAGAAATAAAATTGCTGCTATAATAAGTTACTACGACAGAAAATCCTGTCACAGAAATTGGCGTGCACACACCATGAGGTAAGTTCCTTGCCCTGGAGAATTTGACCTCCAAGTCCCACACCTCTGAAACAAGTATGCAAACAAGGACATTGCACAGAAATATCCCACTGAGCACACCAACACCACGAACCAACAAAAATTAATGGGACAACCAGAAAAACAGAGGACAGGGTTATGTTATATGCAGCACAGTTGCAGCGAGAGCCCGGTAACCAGTCATCCAATCTTAATGGCTCTAAATCAAGTTATATTAGATAAATAAAGCACAAGGAAGTATCTTTATAGTTTAGCTTGGCAACAGGCACACGCATGAGTGCGGAACTCTTTGGGGGATGGGGGAGTAAAACAGGCACATGTGTGCCTGAGGGTGGTGGCAGCTGCAAAGCAGGGGGGTGGGTGATCTGATACAACCGGGAAGGAGGGCAGGTACCCAGGTTGAGCAAAGCACCTGTGCCAGCAGGGACATCACAGAGCAGCGCCCATGCAGCAGTAAACTGCGTGAGATGGAGCAGCACAGCAGGAGGGGGCTGCGCAGCGGGGTGGATGTGCTGCAGGAGTCCAAACAGCGGGGACCAGCAACATGTCAGGGCAGCAGAAAGTGAAGCCTAGATTTTAGAAATACTGCAACATATGCAGCTCCAGGATTTAGAGTCATAGCTGAAGACCAGAAAGAATGTTCAAAGATTAGATGGATGAGTATCAGGAAAGTCATATAGGAATGTTGTAACAGTTGACACTGATATGCTGTCAGCAGCACCACCCAACATGTAGAAATGAGCTTCAGAGTCAATCAAGCAAGAACAAAACCTGAGAGGAAAGTTAGCAGGATTCATAATGGACTGGGATATTTTCAAGAAGGAAAACAGACAAAAATCAACAATGCAAAGGGAGTTTTCAGAGCCCGATTTCTGAGAAATACACCAAGCATGATAGAAAGCTGATATAATGCTTTGTTTATAGCATAGTCCGAAGCACACAGAGTCCAGTATTGTTCCTAGGTATGTACTGGGGTGCAAGGATGAAAATCCACCACAAGCTAACCCAAGAAGGGCCAATGGCAGAGCAAATAAAGCTTAACTGCAAACATCTGAGAAGGACTTTTTTGGGAGTGGTAGCAGCTTCTGGCTCTGGGACAGGTCTTCAGCTTCTCCAGAGAAAAAGTGACAAAATTATCTCACACTCACATTGCAGTATCTCACATAGGACTTGAGATGTACACAAAATGGGTCGTGACCTCTTACTTCACCTCACAGTTGTGGGATTTTGCAAACTCAGGAATGACCTACCTACCATCATAAGCTTTCTGGATCAGTCAAGCTACACTTAATTGCTAAGCAGGCTTAGCCTTCTAGGCTGCTCTCTTTAAAGCAGATTTTGCAGATCTTGAGCTGTGACTGTATCACACTTAAGAGCTTTTTCCAGTCTGCCCATATCCCTGGTAAAATCTGCACACCTGGGTAGGATAAATCATACAACAATGGTCTCTCAAGTACCAGATCCAAAAGCAGCAACTCTTCTGATCCATGCTGCTCTGCTTATAGAATCAAAAATCACAATGCTCTCAATAGCTACCACATTAGATACTCCATGTCTGCTTAGGCTATTTTAACCACAGTTCTTGGTAACTCTTCTGAGTCACCACCTTCCAGGAGACATTACTCCTCTCTCCATTCTGGGTCCTGAAATATACCATTTACATGATGGCCACTTTCACACACAAAGTAGTCCATCTTACTACACAACTAGGTCCTGTTGCAGACATCTGAGTTATTCATCTGGAGGTTTCTGCAGCTAGGCTGCTATCACAGGCTCAAATTGGAACCAACCTACAGCGTTGCCCTTGACAGAACTGAACTGCAAGACCCCAGCAAGGTCCTCCAGACACAGGCAAAACAGTCTCGCTTTGGGAAATTTTTGTTTAATTTAATTTACTCCTGATGAAGAGAAACTTCTAATCATGGGATTTCAGTATTAAAGAGCACACAAACAGTAAAATGGAGACTGAAGTAAACAACTTTTCTCCCTTCTCTCAAGGCTTAAGTGAAGTCAAATACATATTGCCCCCCTTTCTTAGCCTCAGATTCCATTTTTACCTCAGGTTATGACCAGTCCCTCACAACCTCCTCACAAGACTGTGAGGGTGCAGGATGCTGGAGTCCCACATGTAGCAGCTTCTGTTGCTCTTTGCTTCCTGACTTTTTCTGCTGTTTTTTTGCCTCTTACTCATTTTCCTCAGCTTCACTTTGCTTCTTCAGGTTTAGTGGCATTTTTCCCATGGTGTCCCAGTTTCAGCATGAGTCACTTGTGGGCCATGATTCCTCACCCTCAGGGTGTCCCTCTCCAGTGTGAGTCACATTCCCACAGGGGCATCAGGACCTACTCTGGCATAAAGGATTCCCCACAGAGTGTGTCTCCATCCCCCCATGGCTGCCAGTTTCTTTCCCAAACACATTTCATCTGGGCACCATAGGCTTCCCTGCCTGCCTGATGCCCTGGCAAGGTTTTGGTGAGTGATGGTTATTCCCCAGTGTCAGCTCCGGCTCTGAGTGGCCCTGCTGAAGCCCCCAGCAAAACTCCCCATTCATGCTCCTTACAGCTGCCACTGACATTTATTCTTAAAATCACCTGCCTGGACAGCAAGAAAGCTCCAGTGTGTCCCACAGGACCTCTGAGAGACAGACACATTGGTAGCCTGAAACAAATGGAGGCGGAGGGAGAGTGGGGACTACAGGTGGAGAGTAGGAATCAGAGTGTGACAGAGACTCACCACAAGCAGAAACAAGAACTGTGGAAGATGGGAATGACCTGGAACAGCCATCCTTGCAGCAGGAAGGGATGTTACCCACAACCCCTGCAGCTACTGCCATGAAATACGTGGGCCTGAGAGTTGCAAAGAGTGAAAGTGCAGTGGCGTGGGTGAGCTGGAGGCTGCAGCCAGGCAAGGCACAGGGGTGAGTTACTGAAGGAAGGAGAAATCCCAGCCTTGGGTAGAGCATTAATTCCCTGTCTGCCCCATGCTGTTATTGGAAAGAAGCCTAATTCATCCACAGGCAGCTGGGAGAGCAGCCAGCACGAGGCATCCCAGCAAGACCGCAACCTCCGTGTTTCCCTGCCATGGCACCACTCAGCTGCACAAGCCTCTCTGCTCAGGTTCAGGTCCATCCACACCCCAGCTCCAGAGGCCCAAATGCCCAAGTGCAGAAGGCAGTGCCCCTGCCAAAGACACCAGTGTCTGTAGGGACAGAGATTGGTACACCCAGGAGGTGACCATACCTGCTCTCTAAGATAGCTTCTTCTACGTGAGTGCTCTTCTCAGATGCAGGGGCCCCAAGGGAGGTCTGGCTCATGGCTGACAGAAATTTTAGCAGCAACTTGGTGCTCTCAGTCTTGCCAGCTCCACTTTCTCCACTGTTAAGGAAAAGAGATACATTATATTCACAAATTCAGGACAGACCCAGACAACAAGCATCCCACCCACAGCAGAGAAGTGATCTCCAGGGGCATTTCCACTGCAGCAAGCAGGGGATGGGCAAAGGGTAGGGTAGGATGGTGTGGATATTTTTGTGGATGTCATCACAAGTGGAGCAGCAGGAGCAAGGCATGCAATGCCATCAGAGAGCAGCTGGTTTTCCCATTTCTAACCTTATCAGAACACACTGGCTGTCATGGCGCTTCCACAAGCAGCAGTAGCACTCATTAGCGGTGGCGAAGATGTGGGGAGGCAGCTCACCCAGGCGGTGCTGTCTGTACAGGTCTATGGCATCCCCACTGTACAGACCAGGGATAGGTTTGTAGGGATTTACTGATGCCAAGATGGAACCAATGTTTGTCTAGGGGGAGAAAACAAAACACAGCAAAGAAATAAAGCTCCTGGGAAAAAAAAAATCATGACAAACCCAGACTCTGAAATAACTCATGGTGAAGGGAGAAAGCCTAAATAATGAAGCTGAGTTTCAGAAGAGAGCTCCTCAAATTGTCAAACAACATCAGACCCCAGGGCAGGGGCTGCTGGCCTAAGAATGCATGGGGCAGTTTGAATTTTACTGCTTTTCAAAAAGATGTTCTTAGTCTGCTGTCTGCCAAATTAAAATTTATAAATAGGAAGCCATCTTCATACCCAGCTATGCCACAGTGCATACCTTGCGCTGTGCCTGAAGCTGAAAAGCAGAGACAGGACTGTAGGAATTACAAGAAATATCTTCAGTGCTCCTACCCACAGGTCTTAAGTGGAGAAGGGCTGGCAGGTCCAAGCACCTCCTGAACAGATATGTGGGACACAGAGACACACACACGTGTGAAGAGCCAATAAAGAGTGCAGTTTTTCTTCTGCTGAAAAATGCTGTTTAGAGAAGCTTAAATAATTTGGTAAGCCAAATCAGAATTGACAGCTGAAGATGAAGGTCAGGATTTCAAGTCAAAGTCATTTCTATACTTTTTAAATATTTTCTTTTGAAAATATTTTTAAAACCTTCTGGTTCAATAAAGAGTAAATAAAAATTTAAAAAGAAAAAATAATGGTTTAAAATTAAGTACTGAAAGTCTAATATTGAATTTCAAACATATTATTTTGTGAAGTCAGAAGGAAATTAATTTTGGTTTTTGGGGCATGACTTTTTCAGTTTAGCCAACCAGTTCAAATCCTGTTATTTTCAGAGCTGCAGCTCAGAGCAGCTGTACCACAATGGCTTTATAATATGGTCAACATTCAGCTTAAATCCTGATGCTGGTACAGTCGCCTCCTTCACAGGGATATTTTGGGGTACCGTACTTCAGGAATATCCATTCCCAGCAGGGGTGACAAAGAAAACATTTAACTTGCTTAGATTTATATCAATTAAATTAATTAAATTAATTTAATTGTTGTTCCCGAACTATGAACTGCAAGTCACTACCTACATATACAAGGATTTATGCAAGGCATGCATCCATTGGAGAAACTGTAAATAAAACACTTGGTGACTCTAAAGATTCATGCTTTCCCCCTGCCAAATGAACTGAGGCCAGACACAGATTATTAAGGGGGAGAAAACACCACCTCAGCCTAACTGCATTACTGGTGTGGACAGGCTAGCACAGAACAAGTCCTGAGGACCACAAATACCTTCGTGGGTAGAAGTGTAATTCATTGATGAGGAAAGCAATAAGCAAGCAGATAATCTTTGGCAAGACAGGTGGGAGGAAACTGGAATGCATTGAGAGAGAAAACATGGATTGGGAAAAAGCAGCCAGTTGAGCAACAGACGCTGTCCAGAGACCACAAAACAGAGTTCTCCATCCTGACACTTCTCCCAGACCTTCACAGTGCTTTTTTCCTCTCAGAAGTTTTATTTCGCATTTGATACTCCAGTTTCAGTTCTGCTAAGGAACAGAGCTCCTGCCGCAGACCTTTCCAGAACTTCCTCCAACTACAGTCATGCCTTTCAGAGCTGTTTCTAGGAAACTTTTCCACATCCCACTTGCAGTGTTTCCATCACCTGCAGTCTCTTATAGACAATTACCACAGTTTTGAATAGCAGTAGCATTTAGGCAGCAACAATGTACATACCAGCCACTTTATTAGCAAGGGCTGATTGTTCCCTGAGAAGTCTGTAGAGAAGGATGAGCCACGTGCAGCATGTCTGCTTCTCAAGAAAACTGATCCTACTGGGGTGGTTAGACACAGCAGAGCTAGGGACAGCACAACATCCAGTAGTACAGCCCCTGGCTCATTTATACATTGCTCACATTATGCTGGGTCTACTTTTATTAAGGCATACAGGAATTGCAGGAATGAAGGTGGAAGATACACTATTAAATACTGAAGGCTGCTGCTGTGGTGACATGATTTCCTTAGACAGTTTGGTAGAACTTGTATAGTATTTCTGTGGAAAACAAAAGGTTCTATTCCTATAGCACAGTAACTGTGGGTACCACACCAGTCTAAATATACCACTACCTGCACTCCCTAACCAAAAAGAGTACAGTTTAGGAGCTCACAGTAGGATGCCTCCAGGCATACAGCTCAAAAATGCATTGCCTTCTTTCATAGCAGTTGTCTATGTTCTCAGTTTTTCATTTCCTCTTTATTTATTTTCATTATTGTTTATTATTATTTGTAATATTAATTACCAGCATTCCAGGTTCCTCATTCCTTCAGATCAATTTGTTTTCCAGAAAATAATGATACTTCTAACCTGTTTGAGATGTCTCTGATTTCCTTTCAAATATTTTTGGCTTTATCTGGTAAGCAGAAGTCCTCTAAGTATGGCTTTACCTGCAACTTTAGGACATCATTACATGAGCTCAACTCCTGTAACATTCATGGTATTCACAGGTCACTGGAAGTAATTAGGTGGCACTACAGCTGACTATCTCAATTTCTGCTTACTGAAACTATGTGCAGCTGGGCTATAGCAGAAATGAATAGTTAGTGATAAGGTAAGTGCAATAATAATGTCTGCACTGCAGAAATAAAAAACAGCACTTGTACAGTTTCAGGTCCTCCAAGTCAAACATTGTGCAAACACATACCCAGAGACAGTCCCACTCAAGGAAGGGCCTACAACCCTTACAGAGTTCTTCCCAGTGCTGAGCATGTTACAGAAGTCAGGCTCCTCCATGAATCTCCAAAAAATCAGATCTGAGGCACACAGCTGACATTCATGCACTATGCACAGTCAAAAAAAGATGTATTTAAACTTCAGCACCATTACAAGCAGATGCAGAAGATACTAATGTTGAGTAGGGAAAGGAATGATACATCAGAGCTAGAGGGAAGGCTTAAAGAGAGAGCTGCTGTGACACCATCACAGTGTTGGTGTCATAGCATTCCTGGTGTAACACACAGACTGAGAACCCTGCTTCACATTTCACATTTCAAAGCATGAGGAAAAAGAGATGAGAGAAATATAGCCAAGTGGACAAAGAGCTGCACAAACACATAGAACATGTCAAACACAGGTTAGAAACAGCAGCAAGGACAAGGACCACCAAAAGTGTGTGTGAGCATGGGTACTGCCACAGGCTCACAAGTATATGTTGACAGGCAACAGGCAAGGGGGTCTACAGCAGCAAAATATAAAATTTGCAGTCTCCTCTGTATCCCAGTGAAGAAGATGGCTCAGAAACAGGGTCATTTTATTGATCATTTCCTGGAATACAGGTGCATATGGTTTGGTTGCCTTAGTAACCTTGTGTTGCTATGCTACACAGAGTTTTAAATTTTTTCTCACATAATCTCTGGGTGCACAGAGCACAGACAAGCAAGCTAAGAGTAAAGCAATGTAAGACAGTCTCTGTAATACAGCCTTCTAGTCCTCTCCAAGCCTCAGTAGAGCACACTGCCATCTCAGCATTCCAGGGATATCAGGTCCCAGGTGTGGTTTTCCTCACAATTCCTTTTCCTGATGCTTGCTTGCTTTCTGAAGGCCCAGGAGGGAAATCAGGGGATGCTTTAAGTAGTCAAGCAAGCAGACCAAAGCAACTCAGAAAAGGTGAAATTGTATGTAAAAGCAGCAGAATTAAGCAACAGGTTTGCTTTCCTAGTTTTGTCAAAGAGTAGCTTTAGCCAAATCAGGAGGGATACTCAAAAACAACCTGTATGCACTGCACATTCCGGTCTGCTTGGCCAAATAAACCTCTGAGCAGCAATAATGGGGAATCTGGGGAACATGAATGCCAACTTGTAAAAAAAACAGATGGTCATAGAAGATACAAAGCTGCACAATTACCATGAAGCCTAGAGGTGAATGTTCATGTTTTAGAAGTTCTATAGATGGAAAAGAGGTCCCTCTGGTAGGGGTTGAATCTCACAGGGCTGATGGAGCCAGCAAGGTAGAAAAAAAAAACAAAACTCCATTTTTATCCACATGAAACAATGCTCAGGAAACAACACTAAAATCTGTATTTCACATGCGAAGTGGCAGCCAAGCTAAACAAAAATTTTTAGCCAAAAGAGACATGGCCCAGCTTGAGCACTTACGTAGATGTTACCCTGCTGGTAGCGCTGGTACAGGTTCAGTAGGATGGCAGCTTCATGCAGATCTCCCAGCATGGACATGTCTTCTACCCCATTGATGCTGGTCTGGTGCATTGGCAAGACCTTTTCTCTGGAAAGTGAGGCCCTGGGGTACTGGAATACCTAAAAGGTTAGAGATAAGGACAAATAAGCTTGACACCTGATCTTATTTCCTAACACAAACGTGCCCCTTTCCACAGATTTATACTTCATTCCTTGAAATGAATATGGCACAAATCTGCTCCCTATTTTTACAGTGATTCTTTTTCTGTTGCCACCTATTTGAGCTCTCTGGCCATATAACAACACCCTCTTCTTTTGCTACAGAATCACTCTCTCACCTTCACTACTGACAGCAACAGATCAATGCAAAACTACTTGATTTTTACCAAAGTCTCCTTTGGTAAAAGGGAGCAGTGCACCAGCTTCCAGCTGCTCTAGGCTGGACACTGCATTCATGACTGAATAATGATGGCAGCTACTGCCAAGAGACCAGGAACAGTCTTTCTCAAAAATCCAGGAAGGATCATGCCTCTGGCTGTGGGGAGGCTGATGCAAAGCTTATTTACATTTCAGTTTTGCCCCTGTACTCTCCACAGGAGCAGCCAGAGAGTATCTAAGACAGGCTGTCATGTCAAGAACAAACGAAAGCAAAGCAGATGAGAAGCCAAATAAAGCAGCGACCTCCTGTGTGCATGCTGACATGTATGTATATGATGTAGCTTTCAAAGTGTACAGTGACAGCTATTAACTTGTACCACTCTGTGAAGTGCCCTCTTCTCTATATATGTGGTTGCACTCTTTTTACCTCAATTACTGCATCCTTCTTCCTGCTAGAGCTTCCTCCTCCTCAATAACCCACTCTCCAGCTATTAGGTCATCTTCAACCCCTTTCAGCATACCCAGGATTCTGTAACTGTTCCCCTCCACCACAGGCACATCCCAGCCTTCCTTGCCTCCTCCTCAAGCACGATGCTGGCATTTCACAAAAGTTATTTCAGTTGCTTCCCACTCTTGGATTCAACCTTGCACCATCTTCCACCCAGCATCCCAAGCTGTGCTAGGTGGTAAGACCCAAGACTGACAGATGGGAGACTTCATACAGACAGCATGGAGAGGCAAGCTGGCCTGCGGTAACCCTTCAAAGAAACTTGGGCTTCTTCTTCCCTTCTGAGGCTCTGGTCTGGTCTCTACATCATTCCAGCTCTGCCTGTCAGCCCTCCCAGGTACCAGGAAGAAACTGACAGGCTCCATAGAGAATGAACCATGATCTATGATTCTATGATTCTATGATCTATAGCGTTGATCTAACTGCTTTCTCCTGCCTGTTTTCTTGCAGCCCTCAGTCTGCTGTAACTGCCAGGCAGAGGCCATCCACACAGCTGCAGTCTGAAGACAGAATGAGGTCACCCTGCCCCCTCCAGTGTGACACCCGTGCAGGTCCCTTGCAGGGAGCTCACTGCTGCAGCACATTGCAGGTGCCCAGTGAGTACCTTTCTCAGCTCTGAGCCTGCACCCTTGGCCAGCACAGGAAAGGAATAACCTGGCACAGGATCCCTTTGTGAGACCCTCATGATGCCTGCACAATCAAAACATCAGCTCTGTTCCTGGAGGGAGCTGGGGAGGAGAAGCAGGCTCATTTCCCAGATATGTTCACTCCAGGTCTGCCCAATCACACCACACGTGACATGGACTTGCCCTCTTCTGCTGGGAGATCACCCTACAGTCCAATTTTCTGCCAGCCAGGGTGCTTTCAAAAATACATAGTTCATGTTTATGAACAGCGTAGAATGAAGCCCATGCCAGCACACAGGCTCTCCCCAGGCTTCCTGAGTGTTCTCTTCGCCACTTCTGCACCTGCATCTCAGAGAAGTGTGACTCTGCCAGCACTTTGGAAGCATAGCCCAAAAATACCATTTTTTTTTTACTTCTTCTCTACAGCAGAGGCCTCAGGCACTTTTGCAAGAGAACTGAGGAAGAGAATGGGACAATATTCGGGGGAGAGTACAAACTGCAGATGCACAGCATGAACTACTCTCTGTCAGGAACAAAACCACTACAGCTCTTTCAAACCATGAGGTAGCAAACCATCCTGGCTGGCTCTTTTATGCTGACTTAGACAAATTCTGGAAGGGAACAAATCCCAGACAGTGTGCCTTGACCTTTCCTTACATCTGCCTAGCACTCACTTACTACTGCATTGTCAGCACTTGTGGCCATTTGGGACAGAAGAGAAACATTAAGAAAATATCTAAGGAAAAAGCTGAGTGGACAAGTGTTCCAAAAGGTACCAGGCAGCTGGCAGCATCTGGGCCAAAAGGCAACTATGCATGAAAAATAGCTGTGTGATGGGCCAGAGGTTGTTTACTTGGTCTCATAGACAACACAGAAAAAAACAGGACTCTGAAGAGCAGCGAAGATGGACTGGAAACACTGCCTCTGGAAAGAATCACTGCATAGGTGAAGTATACTCTCTGGAAGAGCATTCTGATGCCCCACTGACACCTTAGCTAAGGGCAAGATGTCATCCATCTGTCCCTAAGACCGAGTACCTTTGCTCACCAGTGCACCCTTAGCAGCTCACCCTTCCTTAGGAAGAGGCTTGGCTCTTCAGTTCCACCTAGATTTGGGAGGTGAGGTCTCCATGCCTCTGGAAGGTACTTGTAGCACATGGGAGAGGCTTCAGCCCTTCCCTGGAACGGGGAGAGAGTTGACTTTCAATCTTGTCTGCTGCCCTTCAGGGTAGAAACAAGTTTCCAGTTCCTGTATCGTCAACGGGCTGCTGGGATTGTCCAGGGTCCTGGAGATAAACATGTGGTGGGTTTCGGTTCCCAAGACTGTGTTGAAGGGGCTTTTCCTGAGAGCTTTGACACAAACATGATTTAGACATGATGACCCTTCAACCCTTAGAGCTTTCAGTGTTACACTGATCCAGGCCAGCCAGGCCCTTTCCCACCTCCAGCCACCCCAGTAAAGATGTTCTTGATAGCCCACTGCTCATTTCTAGTCCCCCTTCAGCAACATGCAAGGAGAGCAGCCTGGAGGCACACCCTCCTCCCCACTGTCCTGCTCCAGGTAAGGTGAGCCAGTCTGGCTTCAGCAGCTCACACTACTTAGCTGAATATCCTGGGGCTGGTTCTGCCTGAAGCAAGTAAGAATGCAGATGAACAGATCTCTCAGCACAACTGCCTCTGGAATACCCCTTTTCCAACAAGTTAAACAGAAAGTCACAGGTACTAATAGGCAGATCTTTACTATTTGGGAAGAAAAATCATCAGCTTTCAGTCTAACTACAAACAAGCCAAATACCACACAGGCACCCCACAACACAGCCAAAGATTCACACTTCCCAGTCATAAACTGATTGTCTCAGATTTAGCCCCCAGTCAGAAAAAAGAATGACCAGAACTCTCTCCAAGCCCCTGCAATGGTCAGGAATAAAGCAAAACCTGGCTGGCAGACAAACCAACATGAGCACTGCCAACCCAGACAAGCTGGGAAGAAATTATTTCTTCTCAACCTTAAATCCATCCATTAATGCAACCCTGAGCACACCAGCAAAGCTCCTACTCAGCAGCTAAGTTGTTTATTCATGAAGCATTTGGCTGGTCTGTCTGGACTGTGGTTTCCAATCTTGTGTTTCCTAAGTGTCGGCCTCCTCCTTTCCTCCCAGGAAGTCACATTTCTGATGAATTTTTTGTTTGAGGTGTTTTTAAGGAAGTGAAAATAAATGGAAAAATCCCTGGACTCAACTTCTTACCTCAGAGCTGCACAGATGCTGGGCCACAGCAAACACAAGGATACTAGATTTTGGGATCCTAAGATCAAAGGAATCAACTGAACCATCCAGCCCAAAGTAAAACCAAGAATTTTTTATCTGAGTTTTCTCTTGGTGTAAGACAGATAGTTCCTCTCATCATTATCAAGCAATGGAGGTGGCAGGCAAGGGAGCACACAAAACAGGTATTGTGATGGGCACTAAATAAAGCAAGCCCTTGAATGATGACCACGTGCTTTTTCAGCATAAGCCATAAAACATGATGCTCCTTCAGCTTAGTGGCTTCTTCTTTCATGGAGGAAAAGAAATAAAATCCAGCCTTTTTAGACCTGTGACTCCACCCAATATTACATTGTGCACATTTTCTAGCACGGACACTCAGCTGGCTTTGTGGTGGGACTTCTGGTGTCCTCTCAGAAATAACAGGTGGGCTTAGAGGATTTTCCTAGTCCCTAGCAGCATATCAGAAGAGAGAGAAAGGTGTCTGTGAGAGTTATAGAAGTACTTGCCATTTTGTTCACCGTCCACTACCTGCAATGAATGGCTCTGTGATCTCTGAAAATGAGTTAGTACCTACCCAATGCTCCCAAAACAAGGTAGCTCCTCAAGAAAGGATTTAAGAAACTAGAGTAACCAAATAGAAAACCTGTGTCTGCTAGGTGAGTTTCTGTCCCTGAGAAACAAAGGAATTCTCTTTAAAAAGGAATGATGGTTCGAAACCTATCCCTGTCAGAACAAGACTGAAAAGTATGACAGTTCTACCAGACTCTCCACAAGCTGGAGTTCTAAATCCCCTTTCCCCCTGTGGACTCCTTTGTTTGCCAGGTAAGAAGCAGCAAAAATAACCTGTCCAATTTTCTGTATCAAAGAAGCTGCATGCAGAGCACCTTCACCAAAAGAGCCCAGAAAAATCTATTAATTGCTCACTGCTGGACAGCACAGTCCTGCCCATTTCCCCCTCCTACTTCCAGCCCAGGCACCAGTTTGACTCAGTAAGAACCTCAATGCAGGCAGTGAATAGTTTTCCCAGGGTGAGGGAGTCAAGCTGACTCACTGAGGACATGGATGATGCCCAGATGTCCCTTCCTACAAGTGTGGCTCCAAGAGCCCTGCAGCTGGCACAGCAGGGAACCATAAGGAGCACAGGGCTGGAAATAGGACAGGAGAGAGGTTTGTTCCCTATTGCTGACAGGGAGAAGCTCCCAGAGGAGCTCGGACGCCTTGTTGAACTGTCCTGTGCACAGCTGCTCCACTTACACTGCTGACTGAGATCAAGAGCTTGGTTCCACATGCCCCTGACCCAAAGGGCTGATGTCAAAAGCTGCTGAAGCAGATGGTGAGAACAATACCTTTTATGGCAGCACAGCCTACAAGCAGCACATCCTGGAAGAAAGAGCTGCCTATTTTCTGGGAGCATTTTGACAGTATAATAGTTTTGCTCATCTATTAAAGCAACTCCAAAGGTGGGCCAACAAAATTGCAGCATTTCAGTTGATATTTTTTTTTTATCATGAAGCACATGCAAGACCAAGAAGTTCACCTTGCAGCTTAGCACAGCCTACAGTTTCATGCAAGCTTCACTTACCTTGCCATAATCTGAGGTGAAGAGCACACTTCCATCGGCACATGAGCCCACAGTGCATGGCTGCAGCTGTTCCTGCTCCCACAGCCATACCCTGGCACCCTGCAAAAACCAGAAGAGATCCCATCAGAAAGAACTGGAGTCTGTGAGATCAGCACATGGGGTGCAAACACCCACAGAAAGATGGGAGAAGCTGTGGTGTTCAGAGGCTACTTCCAAGCTGCTTATTTTCAACAAGCCCTCCTAGAGATACAAACACAGAATAGTGGGTTCTACTTCCTAAATATTTTCAAACTTAGAATAGCCAGTCATTAAAAGTCATTATATCATAATAATAATAGAAACTGTAAATAAAGCATGTTTACAATTTCACTGTAAGTGAAAATGCTTCCAGAAATCATCAGCAACAACTAAGCTGACTTCACAGAGCTTTGTATACCTCTCTTGCAAGAGTTTCCTTGAGTAAATGTCATGACTTGACTGTTTCTCTGATGTATATATATACACACCTATATATATGTGAGATGGCCCTGGTGTATATAGTTTCACACACACTAAAAGATCTTAAATTGCTCAGTGGCTCTCAGGACAACCCTGAGCACAAAGACTTCTGGTAACACCTATACAGGGATCTGCCAGGCAGGCAGATCTCACAGCTCACAGGGGAAATCAGTTTACTTGATTGGGATCTTCTGCCCTGCCTGACTGTGGGACCTGGTACAAGGGAAAGAGCATGAGCATGCAGGCAAATCAGGGAGAGCATGACTTGCACTTAGTCAGAATTAGGCATAACATCAAAATGCACTTCAGTTATTGCAAACTAAAGTGTTCCATGTCTTTCCATAGAAATCACATAAACTCTGCTTAGGTAAGTATTAAGAAAAAGCGAAAGAGCTGAACTGTTATGTAATGCTAAAGCCATCCTGCTTTTCATTGATTCATAGACCTACTTTCTTCTTAATTTGTTTTATGCCCCTAAGTTATTGATTACAAAAGCTCTTCCTATCCTCTTAAACTCATCAGCACCATTAGCTCTTTGCTTATAGACTCATTATGTTTGAAAAGATGCAACAGCATTTCTATATTACATTATCCAGAATGTGGAACACTAGTTCTATTTTTAATGATTTATTTTATTTTAGGTGGGTTGTTTTGTTTTTTTTTTTTAAACTACTGTTGTCACTTTAAACATTTTATTTCTCTGGATTTCCCTTACTATAAGATATGTCAATTGGCCAACCTCCAGTCTTCCTCATAAAGGAACTGGTTTTAATGACATTTTTAAAAGCCTACATAAGTCTTTCTTTTTCTGCTATGTTCTGCTCTGGAGTTTTCACATCAGGCATCTGATCAGTACCTTAACCCAAGGACAACATCGTTTGGTTTATCATTTGTGGACAATGAGAAATAGCAACAGGAAAAAGTGTTTTCTTAGGCTGCAGATTCAAGATGCCAGAGAACTGGTAAGCAATGTATTCAATACAGATTTTGAGGAACTATATTAGAACTCTTCATGGCATCCACTTATATTTTCTGGAACTCCTGATGCTAGAGACAAAGACTCATGAGGTATTTGGGCAGGACACTGCTTGCCTAGTGTCCTGGCTACCCACCCCTCCTGGGACATGCGCTCAAGTGTCTCTAAATCAGACCAGGACAACAAGGCAGCTGCTTCTCCACCACCTCCCTGGCCCCTGTATCAAAATGGTGTGTGGACTGCGGGACTTTGGGGAGCCCCTGAAAGAGGTGGAGCTCTTGCAGCATCTTCCTGCTCTTCTGAGGACTTGTCATTCAGCCAAATTCTCATTGCTCATTCATCCCCATCAAGATCATCCCAAATCATATTCTGATGACTCTTCACAAGTATGAATGGCAAAGCATGTTAGCAAAAGGTCTTTTCTATTTTCTCCAAAGGCTCCATCATGTTATCAAGAGCAAAGAGTAACAAAACAGCAAAGTTGTGTCTACAGTTCACAGAAGGGGGTTAAAGGAAACCTTTTCTTAGACTTATTGTTAACACTCATTCCCAACAGTGCATTTCAAGGCCTTCAGACACCTGTAACCCAGGAGCACAAAGATGGGAGTCCACAGGAAGTGCAGTTTTATCACGAGCCTGGCCAACATCCTCTCACACACACTGCACCTCAATGCCATGGCATGCACACCGGCATTAGGAGTGTGCCATGCTGGTGGAGTCTGGGAGAAACTCAGACCATGAGGATCTGGTTACACACACTTTTCACACCCGAAGCTCAGAAACTAGTTTGGAGATAGAAGCAGCTGATAATCTGACACACATGCGCACAAACGCAATTATTTATTTGCTAACATTCAGAGGGAAAAAGAGGGAAGATGGACTATGGGATTACTCTGGTAACAGGGAAGTGATGGTGCCCCGGTACTCAGCATTGTTGAGACCGCAGCTCAAGTATTGTGTTCAGTTCTGGGCCTCTCACTACAAGAAAGACATTAAGCTGCTGGAGCAAGTTCAGAGAAGCTGGTGAAGGGTCTGGATAACAAGCCCTGTGAGGAGATACTGAGGGAAGTGGGAATGTTTAGTGTGGAGGAGGTTGAGTGTTACTGCTCCCTGTAACTACCTGAAAGGAGGTTGTAGGGAGGTGGGTGTTGGCCTCTTCTCTCAAGTGAATACTAGAAGAAATGGCCTGAAGTTGCATCAGGGGATCTTTAGACTAGATATGAGGAAGAAATTCTTTACTGAGAACAGTTAGGCATTGGAATGGGCTGCCCAGGGAGGTGGTAGAGTCACCATCCCTGGAGATATTTAAAAAGCATTTAAAAAGCATGTAGATAAGGCACTTCAGAACATACTCAAGTGGATGATGCAGATATTGATATATATATATTTTATTTGGGGGGAATGTTGACAGTTGGACATGGTGATCTTAAAGGTCTTTTCCAACTACGAAAATTCTGTGACTTCAACACCAAGAATTTATCAGAAAGTCCAAACTGACCCAGACCCCTTTTTCAGAAAAAGTCCATGTGCAAAAGTAGTAACAAATACTCCCAAAAGGAGACCTAATTCTTTCATACAATATTGCTCTGTTTTACAAAATCACAGAATTTTCATGGTTGGCAGATCCTTCCATGTGCTAAGGAGTACAAGGCAACATGATCAAACTCCCAGACACCATGCCATTTCAGCTGCTCAGAACTACACTGGGTTTATTTTTTAAGTTTACTTTGACTTTGCAGCTGTTTTTACAACAGCAATTGCCTCTGACTAGTAGAATAACTGCACCCATTTATGTTGTTTTCAAAAGGAATATCACGCTAAGAGAGACAGAATAGGAACCACAGAGCAAATAATTATTGTAGCTTCTGCCAAGGATAGCCCCCATTTCCTGAAAGGCCAAGTTTGTTTTAGTCCATCTCTTTCCATTAGCTCTTTTTTTCTAAACATGTAATCCCCAGAGGAGCCTCGACTAAATACAGAAACAGATGGTGACACCAAAGACACTGCCCTCACACCACCCTCCTCTTCTCCAACACCACACATTTCATTGATCAATTGAAAGGATTAAATTGAGCAGGAAACTTCCAAGGACTGACAGGCAGCAAGGTTTGACTTCCATGGGAAAACCAAGGGAAGCAACATGGAGCACGGCCCAGAACTGCAGAGCAATGACATGCCAGTCTCTTGGGGGTCTCAGCTCCTGACAGCACTGCAGATGATGGGAAAACCCTGGCTATGCAAGCACAAGAGTAAAAACCCTTTTGAGTTTTTAAACTGGGATATAAAAGGTCTCATCCACATCCAGAAAAAAAACAGTTTAACAAAATGAAACTAGCAATCACTGTTTTGAAGAGAACACCTTAAAAGACAGCTAAGGAACAGCAGTCATGATTTTGTGTAACCACTCTCCATTGAGTAAAGCTGGCTGAATGCTGATGGCACAGGCAACCTGAGCCCCTTATATAATGAGAATGTCATCCTCTCCCAATTCATCTTATAACTACGTGTTTATTAGGGGAGCTGTTCTGTCTTTAAGTGGAGTAAGAACAGCAGGTACTGAAAGAATAAAATAAAGTAGCAATGTCCCAGAGTTCCTGTGTCAAATGTAGGTAACTCACATTTCATATGAACTCTTCAAGACCAGCATACTCAATCCTATGGCCTCAGTGACAATGAGTCCATGAACTGCCTTTGCCGCAAAGTGCATATTGAAGCACAATACTGAAAACTGATCCTATAACATGGGGTTATGATTTAGAAATTGAAGTTGCTTGCGTTCCAAGAGTACTGTTTCATATACAGTGTCTTATTCTCACACCATATTGTCTTCTGCTCTGGATAGCAAACTCAAGGATGCCACTTTTCTCTGTTCACATAACAACACAGACTTGGAAATAACTAACATTTCCTAGTATCCATTACAGAAAGAAATCAACTGGAGCCACAGATTTCTTTGACCTTATGTGCATTTTTTATTGACTGATACCAGAATTTATCTCTTGCACCTACACACCTGCACCTGCATCTCAGCAGCTGCAGCATGCTGTGTCAGCAGGGAAAGGATAAGGGAGATCACTGGACCCCACGGGAAAAGCCCAGTAGTCTGGACTCTCCTTGAATATTCATGTTTCCTCATGACCTCCTCTCTCTTCTAGAAACTACCTCTTTTATGCAAGCAAGAATAAGCTGCTCCAACTTTACTGGATTTCAGGAGACAGGCAGTAGTGCTGCCTCTATCTGACAGGTCTCATGCCTCATTCCTCCTTGTGCACAGAGCTGCAGAACTCCAAGGAGTAACATGCTCCACAGTAGCTACAACCATGGCAACTGTATGAACTTACCAGGAGTTATTCAGAGAGGAAAAGTGGTCTTGGTTGGCAGATAACTTACAGATGCACACAACTGCTCAGGCTATTGACACTGCTGGAGGGGTTTGGTGATGTTTTCTTTGGAAATGAACATGACATTCCCAGTCTCAAGACTTATCTGCAAACACAATACTACAAGAGATCCCTGCAGTGCCTTGGTTTGGTTAAGTATCCCAAATCACCACTGCAGCTATTCTGCAAGGGACAGGGATGTCTCAAAAATGGACCCCTCTTGCACTCTGAGTCCAAGTCAAAAATTGCTGTTGGTGCTGTAAGTTTTTTAGCTCCAAGTATTGTGTACATACATACCTTTGTACTCCTGGCTCACTGAGGCTGTTCAACCGGTATTAGGTGTCCAAGTCTTGTGTTCTTCCTGTCTATGGATACATACACTTCTAGGCTTGGAAGCAGCACTGCATGAAGCCAGCTCTCTTCCTAGCCTTGATGAGCTTTGTGGTTGTAAACCATGCAACACAGATGGGGCTAGAAAGGCCCCTGCAATCCAGAGAAAGCCAGGATCAGGTTTCAATAAATGCACTTTTCAACAGATTGATTTTGATGATCATGAATAAGTGATAGGACAGCTACAAAGAGACTTAGCTAATGGATACAAGATTGGTAGGGAGGGGGAGTCCCTGACACCCTAGACTCTTTTGGGAAGGAATGCAACCTTGCTGTTTTTTCTGATGAAAGTCTGAAATAAAGTCATACAATCAGTCCCTGTGTTACATCTGATCAGCAAAACCTGGACCAGCTGCTGGAAGGGAGGGGACAGCTTGGAAGACCTCTGGTAAGGAGACAGACAGAAGCAAGAACAGCTGAGCTAGCAGCAGCCACCAGGGAGCAATTGGGAAGGGGGACAATACCTGCAACAGCAGGAGGTACAACAGAAACACAAGTCTACTTGCAAGGCACAACGATGACAGGCTGCAGAGCAAAAAGGAATTAGATTTCACCTGGAAAGAACTCATGGCTCTCACACAGTAGCCTGCTGAGCCTAGGCAGCCTCTGCAAGCCAACACAATCCACAGAGACGAGCACAAAGTTGCAGCCATGGGTCCTGCTGCTCTGGAGCTGCAGCCTGGGCAGAGCCTATGACTCTGATAAGTTCTGCCAATTAGCAGCCCCACTCCTTACTAATTAAGGAGCAAAGTCCTTAGACTGAGGCAACTGAAGAACAGCAGTAACAGGAAAAGGTTTGTGCATTTTTAATCATCTAATCTAATAGTAGTTTGTCACTTCTGGTCACTGATGTATGTGCACTGCTTCCCACCTCTCTTTTGCCTCCCCCTTCCATCTGTTCTCTTCCACTCTCCTTCCCCAGTTTGGCTGTTGCACAGATCCTCTTTTCCCCACTCTCCTGCACATCTCCCAGCTTCAGATATCCCCCAGGAAATGTCTGGTCTTTGAAGATAATTCTTCATGTTTTCAAAGGAAAAACTACTCACTACAGCAACCACCCCAGCTCCCCACCATGAGAGTGGAGGGAGTGAACACCAACTGTTCCCACATGCTTCAAGGCTGCCCTTTACCATTAGTACAAGGTGCATACAAAAAAGGAAGGGGAGTGGTATGTATATGCAGGTCTGCATCCTTTGAGACTTCACTGCAAGTTCTCACCAGGCCCAGTCTGAGATGAGCTGACCCCCTCCTTGCAATGCCACCATGGGAAGTGGAGTCACTGCCTTCCTCCGGTGAAGCAACAGTCCTACAGAGCTTGCAGCCACCTGGGAACTTCTCACCATCCTCAAAATGGATACTAAAGTTCAGTTCATAAAAGGCAGCACCACTACCATGCCTTTTCTACTAGTCTAAAACTTAAATTAAAACAAGTCATCCCTTGGGACACATTCTTCACATGGATACATAGAGATGCATATTTCCTCTCTGTGAATATCCCTGACATGTCACAGCAATGCTGGTTTTCCCACATCTTCTCTGTAGCCCTGAAAGGAAGGACACAACCTATGCACAGAAGCATAGCCTGGGCCTAGCAAAGCTTTCACTGATCAGCTACCTGCTCCAAACTGAGAAGCGAAGCAAAGAGAAGAGCTATTCCTGCCCTCAACTTCGACATTGCTGTGGGTCTTCTTTCCCTCTTACCACTAAATACATAGTGAGGCAGCTTCCTTATAGCTCCCTCTCTCAAATTTGGCCAATGGCTTCAAGGCTGAAGCTGGGCTGACGGACAGCTGAATGGCATTCAAAGTCTACGGAGGAAAGCTCAGGGCCTCAGGAAGCCACAAGGATACAGCAGTCCATGACAGAAACGCCAGCTTCAGCATCCTGACTGTGAACAGTCAAAGGGCAATGTGTTTTGTAAAAATCTCAGATAAGAGCCCTGAGACAGTATTTTTTTTCTTGCAATGTTTATTGCACGTGATTTGGGATTATGTCCAATACCTTTTTGTGTCTTGCCATATCCTTGACTTCATTAATTCCCAGTCATGTGGAGTTCTACCATCTACTCACACATTCTATGGAAATGTATACTTTTTAATCAATCAATCAATCAATCAATCAATCTCATCACTGAGAATCCAGAAAATCCCTTTTTCTTGCAGAGGTGGAGGAACAAAGGAATCCAATCCACAGTCTCTGTCTCATACATTATCTTCTGCTCTTTTGCCATACCTCCCCTTATTTGTCATTTAACTAATAAAATATTATTAGGGGTTCTCAACTCTTCACACAAGACATTTTCCTGTTATTTGACCATTCTCAGTGTCTTTCCCTCAAACACCCCACAGAAAGCAAGTGGAGTGCCTCCCAGATAGCATGAACTGTCAGACAGCCTGAAATAAGAGAGAGCGTGGAGAAAAAAAAATGGGGGAAAATACCTACATAAGTAAGAAGCTAGGGAACAGTAAAGACAGTAGTGTCCATGTTTTGCTATTTTCTGTCAAAAAATCAGCACAGACAAAGACATGCAAGTAGCAGCACCCCATTACTAAGTGGGGAAGGCAGCATTTTGAATAACTATGGAGACATGCAGAAGATTTTAGTAAACATTGCTGGAAAGTGCCTCTCTTGAATCACAGTGAGATGCTGAAGATCATATACTAGTAAATAGAAAGGGCATAAAACATTTTAAGAATCAACCAGTCCAAGAGTTTCCAGAACTCTGTCATATAAATTTTCCCACCAGCTGATACTCATGTTTTATAAGCCTGGAAATGCTGAGGGAATTCCAAGAAACTGGAAGAGTCAGAGCCTAAACAAGGGCAGTTGCAGGATTATCCCAAGTAACCATGGGTTGCTTAGTCTGACAACCCCAGGGAAAATGCAGAGTTTTTCCTTCAGCTTTTCCATCTTAATGATACTCTAGCTTTAATCATTGTCCAGTGCTAGTCAACATGTGAAAGAAGTCTAGTCAAAAAGACTTCTTCCTTCTTTGCATCCAAACATAAGAGATAAATAGGACAGTAATAGATTCCCATGGCACTGATATATAACACAGTATTCTGATAAAAGTCAGTCCTTGAGGGGCAAACAGCAGCAATCTCAAAACAGTTGTTATGAATGGGGAAAATCATGAGTGATTGAGGGAGTTTCTAATAGAACTCTGAAGACAAAGGGTCAGAACTATTCTGTATTCTCATTGAGGACCTAAAATCAAAAGTAGTGCTGACAGTACTGGCAGATGCCAACATCTGGTAGATCAGTAAGTACCCACAAGGATGAAACCATCAGAGCAGAGTGGATTCCACAGTCAGCTTGTTTGAACAAAATGGGATTAAAATACAGCCAAACTGTAAGGTCAGCTTCGGGGGAGAAGGAATGCAAGGAACACTTCAAACAGAGGAATGTCTTCTGGAAAGTCACAGACCCAAAGAGGATTGAGCACTGCTGAACAGAAACTCCCAAGACATTTGCTTGCAACAAGAGCTGATATGTGTCTGGGATGCATAAACAGGAGTAAGAAAGTTTACTGCTTAGTAATGCTTTGAGGTATGAGAAAGAAGCCTTTCAGAGAAAATCTAAAGAAACTCAGTAATTTTTGCTATTCAGAAAGATCCCTTGTAATGCAGAAGGACTTGTGAAAATGTTAATGTCATTATGTAGATTTGCCAGAGCTAAGTCTGCCCTATCTAGGCCAGACAACTGATAGCGTGCGGATCACAGCAGTATGTAGCCCAGCATGGGCTGTAGACATCCCCTGAGTCCCTGCATACCCAACTAACTACACCCTGCTGAGAGGACACTGCTGCCAGCAGTGCTGAGGAAACGGGTCTGCTACCTGCTGCCTCATTTTTGTTGACAACCTGGTGCAAGAGAATAATTTCTTGCAGATGGAAGTTATTTGGGATGAAATAACTCTCATGAAACAGAAGAAAAGTAGGACCTCAAACTGGAGGGAGTTGCCAGACACTTTAGAAATGAAGCCGGATTTATTTTAAAACAGGGTTATGTAACCACTTGAAGAAACTGCAAAAAAGCGGGGGTTTCCTCCAGAAATAAGAAGCTTTTCCAGAAGGCGTGATTCAGCCAAATCTTAATCATGGGCTCAAGATGCAGGCAGCAGGAATAAACAGGAATAATATATGGCCCTGGCCCTAAGCCAAATTCCCCCCTTCTCATCAAATACATCAATCACTGTATCTACGTGAGGCCCCACCACTGGTTCCATTGTTACTATAATTATTGCATTTATAATGACAGGACCCAAGATGCCCTGGATGCTGTGCCAACCAATGCATGGCATACAAACCCTCTGTAGGTGTTTTTTGCTGGGACTTGGCTCTACAGCATGACTGAACTGTGTGCAATCTCAGATGGAAATGAGACAGAACTGCAGATCTTAGGGTAACTGGAGGATAACCAGTAAACCTAGACTTGCAGAAGTTTCATTCTTAATGATCACATTTAAATAGCTTGCACATTCTCCTTAAACCAAAATGGGGAATAAGAAATAGTGAAACATTTGATTATTATGTTAAGAAATAGTGAGGCAAGAAGTGAAACCAGAGTGGTACAAGGTGGTTTTGGAAGCAGCAATGGGGCAGCTGCAGGCTGGCCCTGGGCAACCCAGATTCTCCTCATGGGGGGCTCCCATCCAGCACTACCACCAGCCCACCCGTGCACCTCTGATAGGATCTGACAAGATCACAGCTCATGCAGCCTGACTCCAGACAGATGCCCTAAGGAGGGAGCTAACAAGACTGTTTCTCTTTTGTCAGACACTTCTACATTTCACCTTTGGCACAATAGTTTTCTTCCCTGCAATTGCTGGTCCAGAACAGGGCAGCCAGGACCTTTTGCCCTGTGTTTGCCTCCTTATTGCTCTGAACAGTTTTGGGAAGATGCAGCTTGGATGGAGGATTCTTCCTGCATTCAAGGAACATTCATGCTACACCAGCCCCATGTATATCTTCAAGGAGAGTGATGCTTCTTTTTAACTGAATTATGCACACTAATTACAGAGAGGGGTTGCTCTGTTTGATATTGACTCAGGGAGCATTACATACACAGCATGAATGTAATAGTCAGCATTTCTCTGTCTCTTCTCAATCTCTCTGGATCCTGTTTGCTAAGAGGTCACAATATTCTCAGTAAACTAAGAAGAGTTCATCAGGGAGTCAGCAAAGCACGTCTTCCTCAGAGAAAAAGAGAGGTTTGGTGGAAATGCGGCTCCACAGAGTAGCCTCACTGCTGAAGAGGACGATGCTCTATCTACTGTTTCTTTCTAAGACGGCATTTTCCTAAGCTAAGGGTTGTTAACACATGGGCAATCAGCTCATTGTTATCTGGAAAGACAGCATATCACTCATAGTCAGCATCATCCAAGTCAGCTGAACCATTTCCCTCGTCTCAGACAAGAACCTTGGGAAGTATTCTTTAGGACATCCAGCCACACTCCTCTCTCACAGGAACTCCACAGTCTCCTAACTTCAAGGAGCGTGGAAAGGGCAAAGCAAGATGTTGATAAACCTAATCCAGCATGCCATGTATGAGCCCTCCCCACTCAGCAGAAGCTGCGCTCCCTGGGGACACTGATGCAGCCGGGCAGCTTCAAGTGAGTTCAAAGCTGGTTAGCTCTGCATGTGCAAACAAAAATCAGACCGGCCTTTTACCTGCTACACACTGCAAAGAAGCATTCACAGACAAGTTCCTTCAATTCCTCTCTTTATCCATGTACTCTGTCTGCAAATGTTTACACACATGAGTTTACATCAGGAGTAAGAAGCCATCAGACACATGGAAGACAGCATGTGCAGTTCAGTACCATGTGGCTAGCAAAAGCCCACACTGCAGACTAGCTGATGGCTTTGTGGAGTACTCAAAGACACTTCACAGTTGCATCAAGCAGTCAGTGCATGCATGCAGCAGCCACAGCAAAAGAGATCTGCTTACTCACAGTTTGAGGACAAGAAAGTAGCTCAGATGCATGCATGGTGGCAGCTCAGGTAGCCCTTGTACTGCTCCATGGAAGTGGCCCTAAGACTCCCCGCTGGTCTTGCCCCATGTGTCACTGGGGGAGGTCACTCCTCTCCCCAACTCTATGGCAGATATCTGAGGCCACAAAGAAGAGATGTGCTGTAGCCAGGGAAAAATGGGGGACAGTAAGTGCAGACCCAGCTGTAGAGACGACAGCTCCAACAAGCACAGCTGTGCAGGACATGAGCAAAGGCTCCACTCTGTCTTTCTCTTCCCATGTCAGAAAGCTGAAGCATTTTGGGAGATTCATTTTACAACACAGATGAAAAGAATTGCATTTCACCAAAAGAGCAATGAGAAAAACTGTTTAACGCTTAAAATGCCAGCATTTCTACGCCAGTGGCATGGTAGCTAAAAAACGGCATCAGTGACTCCACTGGAGGCTGCTGTTCAGTGCAGGCTGACAATGGTGCCGCGCTGGCTGGTCACTCCAGCTGGAGAGCAGCGACAGAAGGCATGGAAGAAACATCTCCTTTAACCCTGGCCATGACATTCCTGCTCCTCAGAGGGTATTAGAGAGCGAGTCATATCCTCTGTGTCACCCTACATCCTGCCCACACTCCAGGCAGGCAGGGAAACTATCAGCAGTCACCGTGCCATAGCCCGGGCCTCTAGAGCCCCTCCTCCCTGTCTGGGCACAGGACTCATTGCAGCAGCCAGGAAGGGACACAATGGCACACAGTGTCAGCTCCTTTGCTTATACCCCGCTGGAGCAAAGGCATCATCCATGAGCCATCCTTCACACCACACCTCAGATGGCAAAGGCACACATCTTTGTGCTATGCCACTTGCTGAGGTTTGTGGCCTTCCAGTCTGGCCCACTTGGGACAGTGCAGGGGAAGAGCAGCAGCAGCATGCATCCCTCTGCCAGTTTACCCACAGCAGGCTGTTTGGGGGGGCGAGCCTGCTGTCAGAAGCAGGCACAGAACTTGGGAAGCCCATCAGAAGTGTCAAGGTGACACAACCAGCCAAAACTATTTCCCTCATTGGCAAAGCCAGAATTATAAGTAGGTTGAATCTATCAGTATGCCACTTATCGTAGATAAACTTCAAAGAACAGGAATCCCTTTGGTCTCCAGCATGCCAAGAGAGGAACCAGGGAAGCAGGGAAGACCCATGACATCCCCAGACACTGACCACACCACTGTGTGGTATGTAAATGATGAAAACACAGCATGGGAACCTACATAGCCAAGACCAACAAGATGCTGGGGTTTAAGCTATTCATTGTAACAGCTGACATGCATCCCCTGGGACAAGCTTGGTTTACGTTGATGTAGAAAGAGGTGGAGCCAATCACTTCTGATCAGACATTAACCCTGCCACCAAGAACCCCTAGGGAGAAGGAGGAAGAGTGGCCAGGGTGCAGCAAATGCCAAACATTCCCTCTGCAGGGAAGCCACAGTCCTCAGCCACAGTCTCTCCTGTCCCCACAGCCTTTTCTGCAAAGCAAAGCTTAATGCTTTCCCCTGTGTGCTCACTCTAGCTCTCCAGCCTTGGCCACATTGCTTCACCAGCATTAAGCCCGTGATTTACTAGAGATGAAAGACTTCTAGAGAGTCCCTGGCTTCAGGGATGCCCCTCAGCACTCCCCTGGAAATCCCTGTTTCTTCAGATGATAGCAGAGTAACATATGGACAGAGATGGACAAAGTAGGTGGTTCACTGCTGGGTGCTACTTGCTGAGATATGCAGCTCTGGCGATCCCTTCTCCAGTCTCCCATTTCCATCAGGTGCTCCAGGCTCCTCAGTGGCTACTCCTGTTGCGAGAGGTCAGAAGGTTCCTCATAACAGAAGGATGGGCATAAAAGCTGTAGTGAAATGGCTTTTTGGCAAACCCTGGCCTCCATTTGATTAGATACAGGCTTCCAGGAGCAGCAGGTTAATCAGTTAATGGCTGAAAGGATCTTGGGTGATGTGCTGTGCATGCTGCGGGGCAGCCCCAGGGGCAGCCACTCCTTCCTCATTGGGGCCAGATCTGGGAAAACATCTGTTCTGATGAAGAAAGTGCTTCTTCAAGGAGGGGGCAGGCCTGAGCCCATCAGCTGTGCCAGTTCACCCACAGCAGGCTGTTTGGGGGGGTGGGAGGGGCTGCTAGCTCCCCTCCTATTCTCGGGACATGGCAAGGGCCAGACACCAGGCTTAATGGCCTGTAAACCAAGTGTAGGTTGGAGGAGAGGGATGTCCGATGCCCCTGGCCCCAGAAAGGTCTTCCGAACTCAGACCTCGAGATGGTCCCATTGCCCCACAAAGCCTGCTGTGCCCACTGCCATTGCCATGGGCACCTGCTGTCACCCACGGGGCCAGCAAAGGCTGCCCCAGCCTTGCACTCACCTGTTCCTCACAATCAAAAGCAGAATCAGGCTGGGCAGGAAACCTGTGTGCACTCAGGTAAGGAAAGAGGCAGAGAGAATGTCGAGGGCACCTGGCCCTGTGTGTTAAGGCTACACATCAATTTCCCTCCCAAGTCAGGGCAATGCCCCACACAGCTGTTGTAAACCCCCAAGGAAAGGACACTATGGGCATACATGATACACGCCTGGCTCCGGAGGAGCCTGCTTTGCCCGCCAGCGTGAAGATGACTGGACAGGGGCACCGAGGAGGCAGGGGAATGAGGCGAACGCTCCCTCCCCTTACATGCTTCCCGGTTCCTCACCGTCTGGGCTCTGGCCCGGTGCCACGCGTGGCCAGCCGAGCTGTGACATGCACACACAGGCAAGAGCAGGCTCCGGACCCTTAAGTCTCTCCAGGGGATTAAAGCAGTATGCGAGCTGTCTCTGGGCAGCCATGACTATCATGCGACAAATCCTCTCCTCCTGCAAGCAGCCCTCAGCCTGAACTGCAGGAACAGCTCATCACTCGCGCTCTGGCTCCCGTAAACCGTTCGGCTCCTCTCAAAACCCCGCCGCATCTCAACACTTAAGAAAAAGTGCAACCGGGACCGCCCCGGCGAGGAGGCAGTGGGGGCGCGGCGAGCCTAGCGGGGAGCGCAGCATCCCCCACACTCCCGGGGCAGCGCCCGCCAGCCCCGAACCCGGGCACAGCATCCCGGTGCTGGTCCCACTCCGGCGCCCGACCCTGCCAGTCGGCTCCCCCCGCCTCCTCCAGCTCCGGACAGGGCCAGGAGGTGAGCGGGCAGCCCCGCCGCCGCATCCCCGTCCCCGCTGCTACCCACCTGGCGCAGAGAGGCGTCCATCGGCGGTTCCGCCCCTCCCGGAGGGCTCCCGGCACGTTCTCAGCCCCGCGGCCCGGCGGGCACGGGCACAACTCACCCGCCCCACGCTGGCTCCGCCTCGCCGGCCGCGGGCAGCGGGGAGCGGCCGGGCCGGCCCGCTCCGCCCCGCTCCGCCCCGGGGAGCGCGGCCCCTGCGGCGGGGCCGGCCGGCTTGGCCTGTGCTTGAGCGTTTCGGAGCAGGGAGGTGGGTGACGCCGGCTGGGGAGGAGCCAGCATCTCGAGAGGGGGGTGTTGAGAAGGGTTTACGGTGCCGGCGGTGCCGGCTGAGCCCGAGCGGCCAGTGCTTACCCACGGACGTGCAGGATGGAATCACATAGAAAGACCTTTAAGATCATCAAGTCCATCCATTACCAACCCTTCTCCGGGAAGACGGACAGCCTCTGTATACAGCCTTGGCAGCCAAGCATGGGGTTTGGAAGGACAACTGTTTTTATCTGAAAAGGCAAACATTTTGGGTTGAGGGTCCCTTCAGCAGGTCAACATAAGCGTGACAGAGTGACAGACACCGTTAACAGGAATCCTGGCAGCACATCAACATTATATATCTCCAATCTGGAGCAGCTGGCACACAGCCAGAGGCTGGGTGAACTTAGTCAGAAAAATGTGGCCAGGTCATAGTCCATCAGTACCTACACTGTGGAGGGTGTTTCTTGCAGTAATAATAAGTCATATCTTTATTCTGAAAGAAGGAGGCCAAACAAAGGGGGGCAAAGTTTTGGGGATTTTTTTGGGGTGTGTGTGTGAATAATATGCTTTTTTAACTACTTAAGAGATACAGGGCTATGGAGGAGGTGGCAGTATCAGAGGGAGGCCAACCTCTGCCACAAGACAGTTACACCTAGACCACTACAACAGATGCCTGTGGTAACCACCCCCACCAGCCATTTCCACCTTCACCATCTGGACATTTTGATAAGGTTTTCTAATATGTGTCACTGTCATGTGCCCTTCCACTTTGACACCAAGTCACTGAGAGCTACCTTGGAAATGATTATCCAACCTGTTTTGTGCTTGCGCTGGATTAGCTTAATCTACTCCGCTTTCCCTGTCTTAATAAAATATGATGCAAGACAGAGCCAGAACCCAGAACTACAAGATCTTACCTCCTGTCTAATACTTCTGTGTGCAAGGCCAATTACCTTTAAGTGAAGGGGATTAGATCACCCAATGGTGATGCGTCCTTGCCAGTCCCCTCTGCAGCCATACATTTTTCATCAGGATGTTCCTGCTAGAGCCAGCCTTCTATCCACAGGAAGAGAATTCCTCCTTCACTACTGCTGCTTCTGCAGACCATTACAGCTATCCATCTTCTCCCTTCTAGGTGGTCACCAGGAAGCTGTGGAGCTCCTCACAGCCATGGAAAAGTTGAGCAGCACACCTCTGCTTTATGTCTGTTGCCTGCCTGACAATGATCTCCACCACCAGGCATCTCCAGCACCAGATGTCCCCTCCCAGACTTCTCCATGACACTTTGGCCATGGCTTCTGTAATCTAGGGGTGAGTTGCCCCTGAAGTCATGACACTTACAGCTGCATGTCTAGGGAGATCTGACAATGAAGTTAAGAGTCAAGTGTGAAGAGCAGCAAATCAGTTCCCAGAAAACACACCAAGCTACCTAAATGTACTCATCATAAATTGGGTCTTTACCCATGTTTTCCAAACCAGGGTCCTTGTGAGCTCTCTTTCCAGTCCATCGATTCTCAGACACACACCATGGCAAAAATGTCTAACCCCAAAACTGCTGAGGTTTTCAGCACAGTGACAGTGGTGCAGCACAGGTATTCCTGAGTGACTGCTCCTTTACAGCTCTCAGACTAACAGATCTCCCCGCAGCTTTGAGTCAGAAGGCTAACAGTGCTTGGTAAGCCCACAATGAGGTAAAGAACCAGACTTTGAAAAGACAAGGTCTTTAGTATTAACAACACTGTCAAGTGGCACCTTCTAGGAGGTAAGAAGTTAGTGGCTTGACTTGGTTCTCAGAATAAATTAGCTTTCCAAACTATACAGGCAGTAAATACTGGATTCCCCAAACACAGCAGCAGTGATAGATGCTGCAAGCCCTGTGCTCCATCTGGCTAATAGGAAAAGTGGCAAGAATCTTGATAAGAAACTTATGCCTGATATTTGCTCCTTCCTGTTACAGGATTAAATCATTAGCCCTACATTCATGCAGCCCAGCTGGAACTGAGGATGTCTGAACTGTCTCTTAAATCTCTTTAGGGGTTTCTCACTGTGAAGGGGTGGCTACAACCATCTGCTTCATTACAAAGCTTTGATAAGCAGGCAAGTTCTGACTTGCCATTGCTGGCCAACCAGACACTACCACTACCACATGTCTGGCACCTAACTTCTGCACCCCAACAGTTCTGGGGCCAGCTTGTCACATCGGCGATGTGATAAACATGAAGCAGTCAGTGAGAGCTGCTCTGGACCCAACGCCCAGGACAAACACAGGACCCCTCTCCCGTCCATCAGCCCCTCTCCTCGCCTCAGGGCTGCCTCCTTCCCCAAGCCTGGTGCAGCGGTGCTGCCTGTTTGCACAGCAGCTATGCCAGCAACCCCGGGAGCTCCCAACCCGCCTGCCAGCCTAGATGCAGATAGCACAGAAACCAGCGCCCCGGCGCTACTTCTCTGCTTGTCAGTTGAGAGCTGGGCTCAGCTGGAGGAGAGCCAGGGTGGGAGGGTGCCGGGGGGTATGGACGATGAGCTATGTCTGCATCCGTGAAAGGAGCAGCCCCGCGGTGCTGCAGGCAGCAGGGCCCCGCACCCAGCAGCCATGGAGAGAGCAGACAGTGAGTCAGCTTCCTGATGGGCTTTCCACACCGAGGAAAGGTCGGCGGAGGACTAGGAGAAACAAGCCGAGGCAGGAATTCCTCCTGGACACTAGACAATATCATAATTTCCTCCTCTGCCACAGGTCTGGCACATGGCTGGGAAACAGGCTGGGAGGCATGCCCCTGCTGCGGGGAGTGAGCCTCTGCCAGCCTTGCTCTCCTATCACCTGCAAGGGAATGAGCTGTGCCACCTCCATTGCGGGTGCCACCTCCCCAACAGCTCATCTAAGCCATGCTCTTAGGGTGGGGAACAGATCTTCTCCACCGTCATCTCTGGGATGATTTCATTTGGGAGAGTCAACAGCAAAGACAGGACAGCAAAGACCTTAAACCCAGCATCGAGAGGCAAAGATGCAGGAGAAGGGCAACCACTTTCTTCAGTGCATTGCCACTACAGCCCACCCCTGGCAAGCCCTGCTCCTTTGCCAGGGCCACCACATTCCCTCTTGACCAAGGAACTTAGGCTCCAGCTCCCATAACCCATTTAGCTCCTCACAGGGGCTTGCCCAGTGCCGCACAGAGCAGCCAGAAGAAGGTTTTCTAAAGAGGGAGAATTACTGAGAAGCAGTGGCCAAAAGTCAAACATGTTCTCTTGAAGTGGTCTGACCCTGGCAGAGCAGCAGACACGGAGGTGCTCACCCACTGCAGCCCACGCGTGCGTGAGGGGAAGGGGACACCTAGCAGGACACACTGTCCCCACAGCCCTCTCCCCCTCCCTGCTCCAGTTTCACAATTGCTTGAAATTGGCTTTCAAAAAAGGGCAGTTCCTCCCTTCTCCAGTTCCCAGCCTGCTGGGAGCCTGGCCACAGTTCAGATCTGGGCAAGGTCGGGCCAGGTCAGCTTAGGGGTCAAGCTGCCCCAACTCAGCACAAAGCTGTGGACCTTCCCTCCTGTCCTGCTGCTCACAAGCCAGCCCTGTCCCTGGAAGGTGAGGATGGCATCAATCAAAGCTGCGCCAAAGCTCTCCCTGCCTGGGGCTGCTCTGGGGCTCTGCAGCAGCACAGTCTCCGTGGGGACAGGATCATGTTTGTACCAGATGTGTCCCTGCTCCAGAGGAATGTGATTAAGGCTGTCTGGAGAGGCTTTCACAGGGTCACACCAAGCATTGCGGCACCTGATCCCCGCAAGAGTGGGAGTGAGATGGGGGAGCCCTCTCAAGGAGAACAATGCAGGGGGGGTGATATTTATATGTCCTGGGCACCCCACTGGCTCCTGCCTCACTTCAGCCATCAGCAGCAGCATGCTCATCACGCTGCAGAACAGACCACTGGCTCTACACACCACAGAACTCAGGCCAAGGCTGGCTGCAGCCCAGCTTCATCTGACCACAGCAGTAAAAGACTTTTATCCCATCCAGGCACAAGAATGCCCTCCAGGGCTGCCCCTTGCTCTGTAGGTCAAGAAAACAGGATGTCCTCTTCATTTTCAGACCCAGCACAAGAGCAGAGATCTGGAGCAGACAGGACCAGAGGGTGAATGCTGGGAAAGGCCACAGCACTGTCACTGCATGCCATCCCTTGGCCTCTGCATCATGCTCCTGAGATGCATCACTGGGGTAGCAGTAGCTGTGATTTCCTACTAGCACCAGAGCACTGGTCTGGATGGACCAAACCCATAACCAGGTGTCTTCAGATTTGCCTGCAAATAGTAGTCCTGGTCTTGTCCCATCCACTGGACCCTTCCCGCCCTTCCCTGCCACATCCTGGGCCACGCATCCAGATCCCAGCAGCAATGAGTTAAGTTTCCCTGTCACAGCTCCCTTCATGCTGCTGCAGGTTTGCTTGAGACTTAAAAGTATCTGCTTGTGGCTTTTACACCTCAGTCATGAGAAATGTAGTTCTGGCGGCAAAATCGCTGAATAAGAGAGCTGAGCTGCACAGGGATATAATTACAGTAGGAACACGTAGAGATGAGGCCAGCCAAGCACATCCACCTAATTTCCTCTCCTATTAAGCCTGCCCTGCTTTTGTTTGACCCAGACCAAGCCTTGCTATTAATGGCATGATGCTGTAGAGGTCACAGATGGCTCTGTTACAAACAGCCTTACGGACTCTGCTTAACTGAGTGTACAAGCAGGGCTTCGCTCACAAATACCATTACTGCCAGGTTCATGCTGTAGAATGCATGTCAGGCAGCTGTGGTGCAGTCATATCCCAGATTGGGCTGTTTTACCAGGAGTGGGTAGTTCTCTGTCTTTGTCTCTGACTGCGTGATAAACCCAGGCAAGCACGTGAGAAGGTTAAATAGTGTCATATCACAACCCATGGCTGTGGCCAAGGTCTGCTTGAGGGTGCTGGGAGCTGGAGCTCAGTACATTTCCTCTTCCTGATTTTGCCTGTACAGCTTCAGCCTGCAAAATAATTTCTATGCTAAAGGAGAGAGCTCTTTTCTGTGTACTTTCAGCCAAAATGGTGCTGATTTCTGCCCTGTTTTGGTTTAAGAGTACATTGTATGTCTCTTGGAGGCAACTTGCAATGCTGGGCTTGTGGGAAGGAGGCAACCCAAGGAGCACGTGAAGCTGGAGGCACCCCAGCTCCATCCTCTCTCTGTCAAAGGTGGCTATCTCCTGTCTGCCAAAGTGTGCAGTTTCAAGGTGAGTTCAGCTCCATTTCAGAGCACCAGGAAATCAGGAAATGGCCCCAGCATCTGACCATCTGTCCTTGCTGAGTTTGAGAGCCTGTCACTACAGGAGTCAGTCACTTCCCAGCCCCTCCCACCTCCAGTGATGTTGCTGGATCAGAGGGAGACATCCTCCAGGGACTGGTAGATAAAGGCAATCATCCAACTGGGCTCCCTCAGCAGGGACCACAAGGTCCCCTCTCTGCAGAAGACTACAGAGGGGCATTACTTGTCTGTCCTGCTCAGTGGCAAGGTCACTTCTCGCAGCCTGTGGCTCAGGAGATTGCAGTGCAATGTGACAAGAGCAATGGAAGACAAGAGCTACTCTGGTGCTTGGCACTTCTTACACCAGTTTGTGGGTGGCCTCTTCTGAGGGAGGCAGGACACCCATGGGTGCCAGCCCACCTCCCTGCTGCTCCCTGCAAAGGAAAGCTTTGTCAGCCACATTTCAGAGCTCAAGCTGAGTTTTCCTTATGTTACTGCAGCATTTACCCTCTCTGTAAGGGAGCTCATATGAGCCGTCTTTGTGCAGCAAGACATGGCAGCACATGGGTAGGTGCATCCCAGCCAAAACTGTGCACCTGGACAGGGGAACATTATAGTATCTCAGCAGCAATGTTCCAGTGATGTCCCCCACAAGGAGCTCCCAGCCAGGAGACCCTGGCTCCCTCCTCACAGGGTCCTGATGCCAGGCAGGAGGGCCAAGCACAGCCCCAGAAAGCTCTGCAAGCAGACAAGACTTTCTCACTGAGCAGGGCTGAAACATCAAGTCTCCCATGAGCACAAAGCAGCAGGAAGGCAGTGAACCTCCCAAGACTAGGAAGCCTCACCCTTGCTGTGGCCAAACAAGCCTTTGGGAAAAATGCAGGGCTGTGCACAGGTGTGCTCACTTGTATTGAAGAAATGTGCTATACAAACCTGTGCCCCCAATTCAGGCATCCCTGCAAGAGAAGCATCCTCTGCAAAGACCTGTGAGAGGGAGAGGGGCAGGAGGGAGCTGAATCCCCTGTAGCTCCTTGGCAGGGATGGTAACCAGCTCCAGGAAAGGCTGTCACAAGAGACATGTCTGAACCTGCTGTTCCCATGGGGAGCAAGGTTTGTGTCAGTGCCCAGGGAAGGCAGGTTCTTTCCCTAGCAGGCAGAGGGGCTCAGCTCAGCACTTTCCTCTCCCTGGTGCCTCTCCTGGGGCTGGTGAGTCTTTTCTTGAGTGACAAAGAGGGGAGGTGGATGGAGGGCAGAAGGGGTCTGAGAACATGGGGAAGGGGTGTGTGGGGTCACTGGTGCTTGGCAGTATTCAGTGGTGGTCCGCAGCATCTGCCACAGCATGCCAGACTTCAGCTCCCCTGAGCTGGGCTTGCTCTTTAACAGGTCACTGGGGCTTCACACACAGGTGTCTTTCCCCTCAGCACCAACTTTCCTCCCAAACTGATGCAACTCACATTTAAACAGATCTGCTTGCAGACATGGCTTGGGGAAGGCTTGGGGAAGGTGAATGGAGCTGTGGGCCCACCAGACTCCAGAGCACACCATGCTGCCTCCTCATGCCATTATTGCCTGCACCCAGGTGCAGGGCTTACAAACCCCTCCTCATCAGGAAGAGGAAAACTGATTTTAAAATTTATTTTAATGACATTTGAGTGCCTGGAAAGCAGACAAAGACCAGGGAAGGACTTCAATGTATACAGGGGAAAGGAGAAACTTTGCCAGTGGCACTGGTTCCCAGTTTTGTTATGGAATAGTCTTAGCCATCAATATCCTTAACTTCCCAGCCACACAGCCATGTGAATGGGTGCCAGTGATATCTCACAACAGAGATGTGCCAGCCCCTCCTGGCTGCCAAGAATAAAAATAGCTGGAGAAGATAGTTGGAGCATACTTGAACAGGGGTGGCAGAAACAGAGACCCACCTAACACACAATGATTTAAAATAATATGCTTGAGTGTTTTGGGACCAACATCCTATTTTTAGTTTTTCAGGCAGGCAAGGGTGGTTGCTTAGTCTTGTAAAGATAGACCTCTTCTCAAACAGCAAAGAGGTGGGAGACGCCACCAGTTAGAGTGCAGATCTGTTCTGGCATGACTGAATCCCTTTTTCGGGAGCAGGAGGACACTTGCACCATCCTACAGCATCCCCCAGGGCAGCTGGGGCCTGCAGGCACCTAGGATGTTCTCCCTCAACCCTGTATCTTTTGGGGCTGCAGGCAGCCTCTCTGTGCCTCTCCCTGTGCAGCATACTCCTTGATGTGGCAGCACCCAGCAGCCTTTCCCTTCTCTGGTTCTGCGGAAGTGGGACTACTCCTCGGAGCTCATCCTTTGCAGATCTCTCACTCCTCCGGCCCCAGCCCATCCCTGTTGCCTTCCTCCTAACTGTCCTCTCTCCAGTGGAGCAACCAAGGCCAACTGATCCAAGCAGGTCAGATGTCACAGCCTTCAAAGCAGCACACCAGCCCTTGGTAGCACTATCTGCTGGCTGAGCCCACACGTGTGACCCAAACCAGAGCCCTGCAGCAATCCTGCCTGCACCAGCTGGTGCCTCATGTCCCAGTACAGTGTGTTTTCCCGTGCATTAAGGGCCCAGGACTGCGTGGGTGAGCTGTGATCCCAGCTACCTTCTCTCCATCACTGTGGTCATCCATGGAGGCCCTCTACTCTGCCCTCGAAGGGGAGATTAGCACCTTCACAGGGCACGTGCAGCAGTGCCAGCAGGGCTTTGATCTGCGCAGTCTGTACCATGTGCTGGTGCTGGTGCTGCCACAGAGCCCCTCAGGGCAAGTGGAGAGCTGGCAGCACCTTCAGAGGCTTGCCCAGCACCAGTCCAGCTCAGGCAGCCCTGACGTGGCCAGCTACGTGGGCTGGCTGTCATCCTACCTGCAGCACCTAAGCATGCTGAAGGAGCAGTTTGACACCAGGGTGGTGGTCCCCCTCTGTGAGAATCTGTATGTGCATGAGGAGCTGGCCACTCACCCTGCCAAGCAGTTCCCCCTGACATCCATTCCACACCTGGCTGCACAGCTCTTCACCCACCGGCGCAACTGGGGGCTGCTGCTGCGAGGGGGGCCCCTTGGTGAGTGGGTATTCAGCCCCCAGAGCCTGCATGACCTGCGTGGTTTTGCCAGCACTGGACCCTTCATGAAGGTCTTGCGGCTGGTCCCTGATGTCTTTCACCAGAGCTTGGCCACAGCGAAATTGGCCCAGCAGTGGATCCATGTTCACCGCAGAAGGTACAGCCTCTCCCTACCACCATCACCGGTGTTGTCACCACCATCTCTATCACCATCACTATCACTATCACCATCACCATCACCATCATCACCACCATCACCATCACCATCACTGCCACAGCAGCCAGCAGCTCAGGGCAGAGCAGGGCTGGCTCCCAGCATGGTGCAGCCCTCACCATGCAGCAGGGATCCCCACCAGCCTGGCTCTTCTCTGCTCTTGCCTGACCTGCTGCAGCCTACAGGCACAGGAAGAAGAAGCTCCAGGGTGCTGTGGGCCCAGCTGCAGGAGAGCCGAGAGGAGCTGCTGACCCTGCTGCACCATGAGGAACGGGCAGCCATCCTGCGTTCCCAGATCCATCATGTCGCCCAACGCATCCACGCCCTGTGGCAACAGCAGCAGAGCAAGGGGACAGAGTTGTCCAAGCCCCAGTATTGCCTGGGGCCAGGAGGCCGCTGGCACCAGGCTGCCCTGGCTGAAGACCTACAGAAGAGCCTGGAGCTGGAGGAGTACCACCAGAGCATCCTGGAGGGTGACTGGATGCTGGAGCTGGAGGTCAGGCCCATCTTTACCCAGAGGATCAATGTGGTAAGGAGCACACAGTGGTTCTGCTTGCACTCCTGGCCCTATATCTCAGGGTGAGACTGGGGTCACTGTCATGGGCAGGGGAATGGAGAGGTTGGGGGAAAGGCTGGACATCAGGGCAGAGACACAGATCTTATAGGACAAAGGCCACAGCATCTTCAGTCCAAATGGATGACCCATGTGGCATCCCTAGGCATTCACGAGGAGTGGGGATGGGAGAGGGAGCATTTCCCAATGACAGGGGGTAGCCTGCAGGATGCATTCATGTCCACCTGGATGCTCAGGAGCCAGGCACCTGTGCTGTCTCCTCTCTCACAGGTTCAGCAGCGCTGCCGGGACCTGGAGAGGATTCTGTGGGGCTAAGTGCTGCCCAACCCACAGTGGGCTTGGCTCTGAAGAAGGATGGCACCTGGGTGGGCACAGCCCTCTGCAAAGTGTCCCACATAAGTGCCCAGCCCTAGGAGCAACCAGCAACCCTGACCACAGGAGGCTGGACCACAGCAAATTCCCAACAACAACACCTGGGAGAGCATGCCTGGAGGATTTCCAACTCATCACCACATGAGGTGCAGGCATCCAGCAGCTCACAGGGACCTAACTCAGATCCTGCCTGGGAAGAGGGGAGTGAACATGTGTTTTAGGAGATGTTTCTTTCCCCCATGCTCAGCCCACAGCCCTGCCCTTTGGCATGTGGCAACAGGTTGGGTAAGGAGATGGGCACCAAGTCCACAGACACACGTGTATGGATGCATGTAGGCATGAGTACATGCTTCTGGTTAAATATGGGGCTCAGCCTCCTGTTTTCAGCACAGGGCCTTCAGCTGGGCCCACCATAACCAGCCAAGTTGGTGGTGGAGAGCCCGCCTCTGTTCTGGCAGTGTGTGACAAGATGTCAGTCCCCACTGCAGCTTGGCTTGCTCCCTCACTGGCTGCTGTTGTGGTCAAGGAACAGTTGTGTGTCAAGGAATTTCAATCAGTTTATTTTATTGCTACTTACAAACAAAAGAGGAGAGCCAGACATGATTCCTGTGACAAGTTTATTGGTGTAGCTGTTTCCACTACAGTCAGAAGAGTCACAATGCACAGCGACAACAGGCCTCCTACACTACAGGGAGGACAGGACACACATGGCCACAGACACACAGAGACATTTGTCTCTCTGGCGCAGGCCCTGCAGAGGGCCAGGCTGTGGGGCAGGAACCTGCCATGAAGGGAGGTTTCTCTCTCTGGTGGGATATTTCTGCAGCCTCACAGGGATGGTGTTGAACCCTCCTGGTAATAAAGTACCCACCATCTCTTGCAGGAGCTGGTAAGTGGGAACTGGGGCAGTTAGCTTGTCCTAAATCCAATGGTGGAGTGAACATCCCAGTCTCCCCTGCAAGGCCACTCCAGCTCCAACCATCACGGAGAGGCTGGGGTGCCTGTCTCCTCTGGCACCACCCTCTGAGATGCCATGGGTAGCAAGGGCACCATAAGCAGATTCTGAATCAGCTGTGAATGGGGGCTGCCAACCTGGGGAGACAGCCCTGCCAGGCAGAAAGGTGTTCAAAGGTGCCCAGAGCTGACAGGGGCTGACTGCTCAGCACACTGAATGTTGCTCCTTCCCAGCTGGAGAGCACCTCTGAACATGAAAGGTCACCCTGGTATGGCAGCAGAAATGGAGCTGAGGGTTTCAGAGACTTCCTTGTAGAGCTGCAGGGAGCCAGCCCCAGTGGATCACTGCACAGGGAAAGGAAGGGGACCCAAAGGACTGTTTTGTGCTCCAGCATTACATTATTGTATAGCTTCTTAAATAGTTTGTCCTCAGGAATGGGAACATGGGGATCAAGAACAGCCCTATGATGAGTTTTTACTCCTGCAACCTTTGTGGAGGTGCAGAATGGACTCCTCTTATTACCCCAGTAGGGCAGCTACTTGAGGCTTCAGGATACCTCCTTGCCCCTCCCTGCGTTGTTTTCCTTTCCAAGCAAGAGATGAAAACAGTCCTGTGGGAGGGTGACTGGGCAGATGATGGTCTAGAGGACAGGGCCAGAGTGCTGGTCCCTCCTTGCCCATCTGCCTGGCTGCAGCTGCCCTGTGGGCCAGTGGTTGTGGCACAGGTCCAGCATGAGCTAGAGGCAGAGGCATCCACCAGCCAACCAAGGAGGCTGCTGGCCTGGGAGGAGCCCACTGGCCATCTGCAGGCAGCACCTAGCCCATCCCCTTGACTTGCATGGTGGCACACGGTGCTGAGACATCCAAGCCTCATGGTAGTGGAGGGGGACACAGTGACACCAGTTGGCATGGCTCCCCTTCACCACTGGGAGACCAGGCACAGGCTGCCTCTACCAGGGAGGGGGAAGACCCCTGACCCATGGGCACTCTGGCACCCACACAGCCTCGGGATGTGAGAAGCTTCTCTCAGCCCACCAGGTCCAAGAGGAGAGAGACTCTCAGCCTCTTCTGAGAGAGCAATGGGGCAGCAGGAGCTGGGGCTGTCTCCTAAGGGGCTAGGGACAGCCATTTGGTTTGGGCAAGAGATCACGTGACTCATGGCAAGTCTCCAGTCAGTCCTTGGGAGGGATGAGCAGGTATGAGCAGCCTGTCCCATGAGTGGGGAAGGCAGATCCCAGCTCACACAGGCATGTGCAGCTCGTTGTACTCGTCCTGGCCATCCTCATCAAAGTTTGGCTCTGCATCCTCCGAGTCCAACTGCAGAGAGGCAGAGACCACGCTCTGAAGGCCACAGCTGCCCCCAGCAAGGGTTCAACCCTGGCACTGGTGGATCAGCATGCAGTGAACCAGGCAGCTGGGCTGCACTGAGAAGAGCAAAGCTTTTGCTCCTTCCCCTCCCAACAGACGCATGTTTTTTGGCCCCTTGTGTTTCCCCAGCTCCCTGCCCTTTCCTATGAGTGTCTTGTTTGAAATCGACCCACCACCAGGACTTTGGTACAGCATAGCAGCTCCTCCCTCCTCAACTGCTGGCAGCACCCAATTCTAGGTGCCACTCCAGGCTGCTATCCAACAGGAGCTTAAGATGTTGGCAGCAGCAGAGGAGAAGCCAGCACCCTGGCACTGTGGTTATGTGCTCCTGTGCCAAGGAGCCACAGGGTGTGGTGTGCTGCGGGGCTCTCCTTGCTGCTCTCTCAGGGGCAAAATGAGGTGTTTCCTGATGAAGAGGCCACAAACAGGGAGGAAGATGGAAGAGAAAACCCTTATTTCAGGCCTCTGCATAGCCAGATCCTCTGTCTCCTTTGTCCGAGGCTGGCCATCCACCCCACACTGCATTCTCAGGTCTACAAGCCCTGTGGAAGCCATCATCCCACCTACTGCCATTAAACAAAGAGGATCTCCCAGCCTTTTGGTCCTCCAAGTCTCAACCTCCCTCCAGTGTTGCAAGCTAGGCTGTTAGGACAGCTGTCTGCTTACCGCTTTGAGCTCCCTGTCATGGAAGAAGCGGGGCAGCACGAAGCGTCGCAATGGCACTGTCATGATCAGGACAAAGGGGAAGGCCAGGGATGCCACCGTAGATTTCACCACCCAGAGCAGCACAATGCAGGCCAGTTGAATGCAGGTGAACAGATTCATTCTCCAGGTCTTCACCTGGGGAGGTAAATCCCATCTAAGAATGCATTATCCATTCACACAGATTAATAAAGACCCAAGTGGCAAAACATAACCCTTCTGCATAGTATAGTACAGTACAGTACCTACAGCACTCCCGCACACTCCACCTTCCTGTACTCAACAGCAAGGCAGGCCTCTATAGAACACCAGGCTCCGTGCCACCTAGCAGCACACCCACCTGGCAGTACAGAGTCCCTGCACTCATTCAAGTGAGGTATCACAGTATGTCCATACAATATCCTGTCAATACACTCCTGTGTACAGCCTGTCAGCACTATCATACCACTCTATCACCTCTGTGCATGGCCTATACAATCTCTCAGCACAAACTTGCAGCCAAGGGAGGGTATCCAAGCCAAACAACACTCCAGCAAGCCACCATCCCCCACCAGCTGCCTCTTCTTCCTCTGCTCCTCATTATCTAGTTCCCCACAACCAGCATTCACTCACCTTGACAACATAGATGTGGTCAGGATGGTGCTTGGATGGCATGAAGATCAGGAGCAGCCGTTCGTAGAGCTGGATGCCAGTGAGTGATGTAACCCCCATGTAGAGGAAGATGCCAAAGAGCACAGCCAGTGGGATCTGCCGCAGCATGTTCCCCATCACAATGGATAGACCTGCACAGTGTGTCTCACATCAGCCCCTCTGCAAGGTACCTTGGACTCTGTCCCTCTCCCAACTCCTCTGTCTACCCTAGGGAGCATGGGTAATAAAACTCAAGAGGGGTCTAGCTGGAAGGGCTGCAGAGATGGACTGACTATAGGGGAGAACCAAAGTCTGACAGAGGAAAGCTGGTGTAAGTATACATGGTGGCAGCCCTGCAGCAAGTGGTCAGGCCACGAGTGGTCCCCCTGTGGGACAGGGATGCTGCCAGAGATTCAAGTGGTTGGTCCTAACCTCCCCTCCTCTACCCCACTCCCCACTCCTCCACCCAATCAGAAACTCACCAACAAGGGCAGCAATAAGCACTCCTGTCACACGTTGCTCTTTCACCTCCTCAATCTTGGGCTTCTCTCCTGGTGCAATGGCCTTGCTCATGACCGTCAGGGCATTGACATGGGTGACAGAGCGCACTGTTGCGGCGGTCAGCCAGGGCAGCCCAAAGAGTGCACAAAGCCCCCCCATAGTGCCTATGAGCAACAGGTCCAGGTGGAAGCCAGAGCCTTTCATCAGCTTCCTCTCCTTCTTGCTCACAATCAGCCTGGGAGGAAAAAGAGCCCAGGTCAGTACTAGGCCCACCTCAGTGCCCAAGAACAGCACTGTGGCTGCAGACAACATTCACTCCTTGGAGAGGACACACATGAGAAAAACAAGGAGTAGGCTGAGGAGAGGGATGGTGGCTGTCAACCTCAGGTTAAAGGTTTCCTTCTCATTCTGTCCCAGCCTTGCCTGCCCACGGGTTAGTGATAGATGGCGTTGGTGGGGAGGTACTCACGTGGTGATTTGTGTCTCCATGAAGATAAGAATGAAGACCAGGAGGGCAGGGATAGCAGAGGCAAACATCATCCACAGAGGAAAGGTCCCACTGCTGCCCATGGGGTGAATGAACCAGCCACGTTTGTGAGGAGATGTGACGGATAGGCCAGAGGGAACATTCAACTTCTGGTGGTGTGGCCACAAAACCCACAAAAAGCAGTTACTCATCAATACACACATGCCCACAGCCTCACACAGGACTAGCCTTGATCCTCCTGATATCCCTGGTCTAAACGCTTCAGATGATGGGATACCCACAAATAATGGGATTATCTCATGGATAATCCTCTTCCATGAAAAAAATCCCATGTTCTCCTAATATGAGCCTGTCTCATTTCCTTTATCTATTGGAATTTGCTTGGGTTTTGTCCAGAAAACCAAGGAAATATCTTCCCCCAGGAATCTCACCCCTATGTTGGTTCTTGTGTAATTATAATGCTCCTTGACCTCTGATTGGACAAATCAAATGTTCTGAGCTGTCTACCCTTCTCTGAGATGGCTTTCCAGACTTTCCAAGCCTTTTCTGAGACATTTTTCCAGTATTGTTTTTGCAGTGTGGACCCCAGAACTGGCCACATTATCTGGAAATGACCTCATTTTGATTGTGTTCAGAGGGAATATCATGTTTGTGCTCCCATCAGAGACCACACAGACTCCTAGCTGCACATTGTGCCGACCCTGTGTTTGTCAGCATTTGAACTCTCAGCTCTGCACTGCTCTACAGCAGTCCTTGCTATGTGCCTGCGTGAGCACTGCAAGAAGAGTTTATGATTTGCATTTATGTTAATCAGCACAAGTATGAATAATATTCCTGGAATGCTTGTACTTGAGCTAAGCTGTGTAGCCAAGTACCATTTTCTCAGAAAGCTTTGTACATATGCTGAGTTAATACAAAAATGATAATGCCTTTGATAGGAACTGCAGAAGTGTAGAAGGGTATGAAAAGGATGTACAAAGTGCATGGTTTTACTAACATCTGATAAAACCAGATTTTTCATTGAAATTTAAATGAAAACGAGTGCATTTGTTAAGCCTTGGGCTGTTTTGTTAAAAAGCTTGCATGCTGAACAGGAACTACCTTTCATCTTCTCCCTGATGTTAGCTGAAATAAATACCAAAACAAAAAGATGTAACTACACATCGACTAAAAAACAGGGGGAAAGGGAAACCTGTGAGATGGATTTTCTTGATAGCTTTCTATCTGGTACACAAACCAGGAAATAAATAATTGTTTTTGAGATACGGTGATCAAAATCTATAGAAGCCTATAGTCAAGAAGAGTATAAATATGTTAAGTACTAAACCCATGGCAAGCACCCCACTGAAACCACCTCCAGACTACATGACACCCCCTTCAATGTGCATAATCAACTTATGTCTTGCTGCCTGATTGCAAGTTTTAAGAGATACAAATAAGGAATTAACTGCATTGAATTTCTCCAGTCCCTTAATGCCTCCCCTGCTACTAGCTGGAATTAAAAGAGGGATGCCAGGGGTACTCCAGTCCTTGTCTCAGCCTCAGTGAGACCCTTGGAGCTTCTATTTAGCGGGGGAGTGAGAATGAGATGAGCATCTCAGTTTGATCTGTGCTGTTATGACTAAAAAGGCAGGAAACACAAATCTCCTGTTGCACAAGAGCAGGCCCAGGTGCAGCAGGGTTCACTGCTGGGCTGCAGGAGGGACCCTGAGGCCGGTGCTGGCGCCTACCTGTGTGTATGTGTCAGTGATGGTGTAATCCACCAGCACCATGACCAGGATGGAGATGGGGATCCCGAAGTCTCCAATAATCCGCCGAGCCTGCAGAACAAACATTCCTTGCTGGCAAAGGGAGCAGGCTGGCTCCCCACACCCAGCCTGCTACACGGAGTCTGTGGCAAAGCCAAGGGCCACATGGGGCCAAGCACCACTGCAAACCTGAGTACTGCTGATGAGCAAGACAAGGGAACCCAGCCTTGGCCTATGGGGCTGCACATCCCACTGCCCACAAAACACAGAGTCCTTCAGCTACTCTTACGTGATGAGTTAATTGCTCCAACTGGCCTGTTTGACGGTGCTCCAGGTACTACACTGATGCCCTGCACATACAGAGATTTGTGAAGGGAGTAAGTTGTAGGCTGTCCTTCCTAGTTTAACACATTTGTATCCAGCGAAAGGAGCTTTCTCAAGGTCCAGAAAACTTTTCAGCAAAGGTCACTGAAGCAGGACTTTGCAGACACCATCAACAGCTACCTCTGGTCTGCTAGCCTACCAACCTTTGGTACTGGGGATTTCTGAATTGCTGGTGTTTCTTTGTTCTCCAAATGCTCTGGAGAACAAAAGGCTGTAGCAATAATAATTTTTTTTTTTTGGCACTTCCCTTGTCCTTAACATCTGGGTCCCACAAACTTCCCACCTTTCCTCCTAAGAAACGGCTGTTCTTGAACTTGCGCATAAAGAAGGCAATGAAGAAGGTGCCCAGCATGAGGATGAGGGAGAGGAGTGCAGTATTGGGCTGCATTCTGATTCCCAGTGACATTGCATCTGCAGACAGCATGCTGGCGTTTAGGCTGCTCTGCACGTTTGGTGGATAGAACTTCAGCAGAGGATGTTCCGCAAACACCTGGGCAAGTGAAAGAAGCAATGGGCACTGTCACTGCAAGGATGGGCAGCAGGGCACTGTCACTACTAGGGGCAGGGGGATGCAGAGGTGTCCTTCTCTGTGGAGAGGTGAGGGCAGCAGATGGTGGGTGTGGACAATCCCAGCATCTGTCACCTCGCCTCACAACCTACCCAGCTGGAGAGGGCTGGGGAGAGAAAAAGTGGCCCCTCTTTAATGCCTCCTGCAGGAAGAGAAGGGGAGACAGACATTAGGGATTGTCCTGCCAGCCTCTGTGGTGGCACAGGGGCCAGCTGGGCTGGGGCATGAGAGACCAGCAAAGAACTGCTCTGCAGAATGTCTAGGAAAGCTGTGGCTGTGCTGGCCCTGTTCCCCTGCCCCTGTACACTACACGGTGTGTATGCTTGGGTGACCAAAAGAAGCGGGAGCCCATCTCTCTGGGGAGGGTTCACCTTGTACAGTTTGTAGAACGTCTCGTAGATAAAGATGAGGGAGATGAGGAAAGCAAAGATCTCCTGGGTGAAGGGTGAGATATAGCGCACCAAGAAGCTTCCCTCAGCTGCCACGATAATGAAGATGAAGACGATGAGCCACAAACCAATCCATACTCTGCCTGTCAGATACTCAATGCCTTGTGTCTGGCAGAACTGAAAGGGAAAGAGGAAGGAGTTATTAATGGCTGCCTCCTGCATCTCCTCTGTATTAAGCTCACAGACTGTCCTGGAAAAAAAGCATTCACAGCTAATTGAGCATCCAGTAGATACAGTGAGACTCCAGACCTAAAGTTACAGGTAAAGTTCCAGACTTTGCATTAATGCCTGCCAGCTCACACCAAGAAAGTCTTCACTGGCCCCACCTTTGCAAACCCCACCTTGCAAGGAACTCCTTCACTCTCAACTGAATCTATCACATGCATGACACTCCCTGTCCCACCCGTATCAGAGGTGCCATTACTCCAACACAGCTCTCTACTGCTTCATGCACGCAATAGCACAAGCCTGCTTCAGGAAAAGGAAAACCTGAGCAGCCTGCTGTGTCCTGCTGCACAGAGACTACAGTAGCTGGGGCACAGTTCCAGACAGCACTCTGCATACACACAGTTGTTTGTGTGGAAAAAAACCCTGAGACTCTCACCACAGAACAGACCATCTCCACTGCCTCTGCTCATCCCAAGTACACACAAATCCCAAACCTCCTCCCATCACAGCAACACCAGCTACTTCAGCCACAAATCCTAGGCATACCTCACTCTTACACATCCCTCCCTTTGCAGCTTTCCTAGCCCTACCACCTAGCAGTACCCTCACACAGGGCAGAGAGACATCTTTCTACACCATGAGTGGGCAAAGCTAAAGCAGTCAGTGAGAAGCACAGTCATAGAATCATAGAATGGTTTGGGATGGAAGGAACCTTAAAGATCATCTAGTTCAAAAGCCCTGCATGGGCAGGGGTACCTCCACTACACCAGGTTTCTTGTAAACCCATCCAACCTGGCCCCAAGGATGGGGCACCCACAGCATCCCTGGGCAACCTGTTGCAGTGTCTTGTAGAATCATAGAACTGTCAGGGCTGGAAAAGACATCCAAGACCACTGAGTCCAAACGTCAAGCCAGAAAAAGAACATCATCACCCTTATAGTGAAGCATTTCTTCCTAATATCTTAAAACCTAAATTTATATTCTTCTAGTTTAAAGCCATTACTCCTTGTCCTATTGCTACGTGCCCTTTCGAAAGGTCCTCTCCAGCATTGTTGTAGGCCCCCTTCAGGTACTGGAAAGCTGCTACAATGTCTCCCCAGAGCTTTCTCTTCTCTAGACTGAACAACCACAACTTTTTGCAGCCTGTCTTCATAAAAAAGGTCTGGAGGAGAGGTCAGAAGAGAGCAGAAAAACTCTGTGCAATGGCATTACTGGCTCCAAACTCTTGACACACCAGAGTGAAAATCTAGCTGTAAGAAAAAACATGCTTTAAAAGCTCAGACATGCTAAGAGAAAAAAATAGGAGAAGGATTAGATCCTCTGCTTGAAAGTACATTGACACAGGGATGGTTTTTAACAGTGAAGAGGTCATGCTACTTATGAAAGAAACATGTCCATCCCAGCTGGCCAGTAGTATCTCTGAACTGAGCTTGGGCTCCCATATCCTTGGGGTCCTCCTGAGAGGTGAGAGTACATGGGACATCCCAGATGCGTGGTACACTGAGTGTTGGGTTCTCGTACAAGGAAACCTGGACACAGGTAAAAGTTGTGAACTAGTCTTCAAAGGAAGCTTCAAGGACAGGAAAGAATTACTGAGCAATATTTTAGGATGCAGCTACAAGCACTCCTTGTGCCAGGATGAACTGTAGCACAGGGCTGAGGAACAATGTTCCCCTCACAGCCAACAGGTAGAGAAGCACTGTTACCGCTGTCACACCTCAAGGGTGTCAGCCCATGGGATACAGCAACAGGAGGCAGAAGTCTCTATGGCATAATTTGCAAAGGGTCAGTAGAAGCAGGGCCAGCCCCAGCTGAGTTGAGAGCAGCCTGGCAGGATCCAGGGAGTCCACACCATTACAGACCCTTTAGGGAGCTGAGAAATGCTGGCTGCCCTCCCCAGCATAAGGGTGGGTGCCAAGCATAGACACTGCTTCTCATGTACCTTATAAAAAGCTTCTTCAAACACCAGCAGAGGCCCTGAAAAGCCAATGACCAGGAGTGGCTGGGCTCCAAGCAGGGAGAAGAGGATCCCTAAAACCGAGGTGGAGATTATCAGCTCGGAGACCCCCATGAGACCCTCAGTTTTCTCTCCTGGGAAAGAGAACAACGTGTGAGTATTATAACCTGGACACAGGCACCATCACTGCAGGCAGACAGGCTGCAGACACAGCTCCAAATGGAGATGGCAGGTCCCTGTTCCAGCAGTCAGAGGTCCCCTGCATTGGGCAGGGAGTTCAGACAGAGTCCGGGGAGCCCGAGCTGGAGAGGCTGAGCAGCAGAGAGGGGACAAGGCAGGAGCCAATGTGCAGCACTGCCACTCTGCTTAAGTGAGCAGCACTGAAGCCCACCCCAGCACAGCATCACACAGACACAGCCAGTGTCCCAGCGTGCAAAGAACAGACCAGAAAGCAGGCCCATTACCTAGAAGTCCCCCGAAGGTGATGGCAGGAGAGAGAGCAGCAAAGTAGATGAAGAGAACGGCCGCGAGACACTGGCTGTGCAAGGCGTCTCTGATGTCACTGAGGTATTTGGGGTACCTGCGCTTTATGTCCCGAACCAGACCTCCAAAAAATATCCCGGTCCGCTTCAAAGGGTCGTCCTCAGCTTCCTCCTCCTCTTCCTCAGCTTTCACTTCACACAGCTCTGGAAGTGCATGGAGGGCAGGGCTTGAGCAGGGAAAGGCAGGTCTGCCATTGAGCTGTCCCACTCCCCTATACCCCCTGGAGACCTTCCTCCAGCAGTGCTCCCTGTGACTGCACATCCCACTCTCTCCAGCTGCCCTCAGCTGCCAGAGCTGCCCACAGCTACTGCCCTACCTCCCCGTGTCCCCCTCCCTGCTGCCCACTGCAGGAGCCAGGCCCCGCTCACCCCTCTGCCAGGCTCTGTGAGGGGGAAGCTCATTGGGGCACGCAGGGCTCTAGGCACAAACTCTTTTGCCAAAATGTGAGTGGAGAGACCTTTGGCTTCCTGGACAGCCCCCTCCTTCATGAACTTCTGCTCCCTCTCTTTCCTCTTCCGCAGCAGCAACTTCTGGAAGGTGGCAATGGATTTGAGCAAGTCTTTTCCCTCCACCTCTGATGGGGGGATGACAATGCTGCAGTCCAAGAACTCATTGATTGCATTGAGGAGGTCTTGACGGTCATCTGCCATGTATGCAGCTTCATGGAAGTGCTGGGAGGTGCAGGGAAAAAGAGAGAGGGAGAAGGCTCAGACTGAGATTGCACTCATCTACCTACAGCCTGGAAACACACCACTTCCTGTGACCAAACAATAACATCCCACTCCCTCAACCCATTACTTGTCTCACTACTGCCACTGTGACTCACACTCCTGAATCCTTCCTGTCCAACTATCCAGTGTCCCACATAATCCTATGTCTGTCCTCTCTGCCCTATCCATCCTTTCCAGTAAACTCCTTGCTCATGCTTTTCTCCTCCAAGCCCCACTGCTCTTGCCTAAGATGGTGCTACTGCAGCATCTCTGCCAGCTGCATGCTCCAACAGACTACAGGGTGCCCCTTGTGGGACTTCACCAAACAAAATCAAATCTGTGCTTTCCATTGCATGGTGCCCCCCTTTCCCTAGCCAGCGTGCTTACACCAGATCACTGCATCAGGCCAAGATCCTTCTCCTCACAAGCTCTGTATACCTTTGCTCAATTGTGTAGGGCTTTTGTTCAGAGTCCAGCTCTGAGATACCAGAAACCAGGCACCATATAAAGACTTTCCCTGCTCCTGCAGCCCAGAATTAGGACTCTGCAATACCCTGGTGTCCTGCTATTCTAGTCTTGGGTTTGTTTGAAAGGAGAACTGGTGGAGCTCTGAAGCACCACAGATAAAAGCTAAGGAGGGAGTATAGGAGACCCTTAGGACTCTCCACACAGGAGAGTGAGGGAAAACAGGAGTCTGCAGCTTGAGGGAATCTATGCAAAGAAAACCAGGCAGAGAAGGGGAGATAGTCTTTACAGCAAGGGCAGGATGACAAAGAAGGACTCCAAGGAGACCATGATGGGATAGCAGATAGGAGGGCCGATGCTGGCAAATGGGCAGAAGTGCTGCATTGCCTCTGGAATGTGCCTGCAGAGAAAGGGCTGGAGGAAGAAAAAGTGAACGGCCTGTAAAGCAGGTAGGGGACAGCCAAGGTCCTTGCACACAGACTCCCTGGAGCCACAGCTTCGAACTGTAAATGATACTGTGCTCTCCTCATGGCGCCAGCCACTGTGTAACCTTGCTGCGGCCAGGCAGCTGCCTCCTCTCTCTCAGCAACACAGGAGCAGAGGCTCTGATGAGCGAGACCAGCCCACAAACACAGTGCTAAAGCTACAATGTAGCACCTCACCTCTTCTGGCTAAAAACACAGCCTCAGATGAGCCCTGTACAACTCCTGGAAAGCAATCTTTCATCTAGAAGCCCTTGTTGCCCACAACCCACCTCCTCTAGGTGGACCTTTTAGACCCCAGTTCAGGGAGAGTTGTGCACCAGTGGCAGGACAGGCAAGTTTGTTATTCTGTTGCAGTTACATGGTACCAGCCAGAAGGACCCTGTGAACCTCTGATACTGGTGACCTCGATGTATGCAGCACATGCTCAGATTGTCTTTCATTTGCCTTTAATTCCTTCCCAGGATAATGAATTTAATTTTCCTGCCATGTAGCCAGATGGGGGACTTACTAGCACATCACACACTAGGCAGAAAAACCTTCCTGCCTCCTCATCTCTCCTCCTCCATGGATGTGCTACTCTGCATAGATGCCCCAGCCATGAGGCTCAGCTAGAAAACTCCATCCAAACTCCATCCTGGCAATAACAGTCCCCAGGCATTGCTGGGTCTTTCTGTCAGCGTGGTCTGGGCCTGGTGACATGGTCACAGGCATGACTCAGACTCCCATCCTCTGTGAAACATCAAGACAATTCCTCTAACCCTGGGCAGTCCTTCACTCCTGCTTTTACATTTGGTCCCTGTTTTCACCCAGCCAAGAAGCTGTCATTCCCTCTGTACTGAACCCTCCTACCTTGGTTGAGCGAGGCTGCTCTTAAAAATCCCAGGTGCTCATGCCTGCCTATCCTACCTGGGCCTTTGCTCAGCATCTCTCAGCACTCTTATCCCAGAACTGACTTCTGAGGAGCTACTGAAGCTCCCTTGCCTGTGCCAGCATCACCATCTGTCAGCTACTCACCTTGTCAGACATGAGGGTGGAGATTGAGCGTCCAATTTCATGGTAGTCCATGTTGGCTTGGCTTGGTCCCAGCAGCACAAAGATGAATCTGACAGGAATCGGGACCTCCAAGACAGATTCCAGGAAGACAGCCTCATTTAGTCGGACAAAGGCCATAGTTGGCTGCTCCAGGAACTGGACACAACCTGCCAGGAGGGAATGTTTGCAGCAGAGTTAATTATTAGGGTGAACTGTACTGGGCTGACTTTAATGGTGGAAACAGGGATTCTGCGTGTTCCTATGAGCCCTGCAGCCCTGTACTTGTCTCCAAGACCATGGACACAGCACTGATCTTCATACTGAGGACTGCTCCATGTCTCCAGTTCACTGATCATCCCCAAGCAATACTACTTCCCTTAGCTCTCCTATTCCACTCTTAATGCATGGGCTCTACTTACACTGTAAGAAGCTAATTTTTAAATCAGAAGGTTGTTTCCCACTATGCCACTGCCTCATGGAAGGAAGTCTTTTCCATGTTACTTATATCAAACAAACTTCTAATCTCATGGAATAATGAAATCAGGTGACCTATTTCCCATAAACCTTACTGCTTGGCAATAATTACGTTCTTTTCTTTTAGCACTTTATTAATTGAATCCTACATTAGCCCTGCCATGATTTTGTCTAGGAAGGATGTCAGGTTAAGCAACCTATAGGTACTGGGTGACTGTCCTTTCATTCTTCAGCACTGATGCTACAAGCTTTCTTCTGTTTTTCTCGAATATTCCCAGTATTCCTAGACTTTTTTTCAGATGAAAATGAGCCAGTTCTTTAAAGACTCTTAGGTGCAAATGGCACAGTTTGTTTTACAATGTCTGCATCTCATCAATGCTTGGCAGCCTCCTCAGCTCCTAACAGATTGGGAAGTTCTCCTGCATCCTCCAGCACACCAGCCGCTTCCTTCCCATTCTGAAGACAAATGTTGATTGAATACTTGCATTTCTCTGTGATTATTATTGAGCTTTCTGCCATCTGCGTCCAGCAAAGTGCTGTGATCTGTGTTAGACTGGCAAATCTGGGCCATCCGAGTGGCCAAGCAAATCCCAAGACATAGCCTCGGAAATGGCCAATGTTCAGTTATCTGAGTTTACAAAGCTGATTTGGCCTCATCATGGTTAAGCATCAGCTTGGTTGAGCTGCCAAGCCTCTTTGCCTGAGCTTTTCATCTATTGGATAGGCAATGACATTTATTGTGCTTGTAGTGTAGCTAATGTTTGCTGAGATGTTACTGCCAGCAAAGTGCTAAGAAGGATTACTCTTGTGGTCAGAAGTCACTAAGCCCACTGATGCTCGAGACTGCCTGCACACAGCCCTCTTGTACAGAGAAACATCTCCAAGCAGTGCTATCACCGATACCCGAGACCTTGCCACCAGCCAGCCCCTGCTTCCAGAAACTCAAAGCTCCTAGACACACACATCCAGCAACCAACATCAGCCAGGGCAGGGCCCAGATGCTGGCAAGGTGTGAGGAGGCCAGATGGAGAGCAGCAATGGTCAGAGGACAGCGTGAAGCCCAGTATCAATCAGTGCCTGGTCATTAGTGCACTGGGCAACACCTACTTACTTTGGAGCTGCAAAATGTGATGGTCTGGTGAGCCTGGAAGAACTTTCTCCTCTAAGCTGGGCCCTGGCTTCCAGCAGCAGTGTCTATCAGCCTCTTAATTTAGGAAATGAACTACTCATGCACCCCTTACATTTACCACAGACAAAGAAAATGTGGGCTGTCACCAAAGGACAGAGGAAACAAGGCTCCCTCCCCAGCTGAACTTTGGAAACATGTACAAGATGACTGAATACCTCTCAGGAGGAAGAACACAGACAGCTGGAGCCAGACCAGGGTCTGAACTGGTCTCTTTTGGCACCAGAGGACTCTAAATGCTGCCTCTTACCCACAAGGACCACTGTGGCCTCTGCATCTTCAGGGATCTTCTCCATCAGCTTCAGGTATTTACGGTGGCCCTCAGAGTTATGGAGATGTGGGTTTTTCTGCTGGGGAAGGATACAAACAAGTAAGGGTGGAGTTCTTGTGCCATGATCACCCTACACAGCTCTGCACCTCACGAGCATATCTATCCAAGGTTGCCTCAGCTGCATGCCTGACACCCTGCTTCAGAGGCAAGGCACCCTCACAGCAACCGGCCACCCTGCAAGTGCTGAGACTGGTGCTGCCATTACATGCTCAAGCAGACATCTGCATACAGCATGAGGCTAAAATCAGGTCCTGAAATCATAATGCAGTGACCTGATTTCCAGTACTCCAGGTTATCCAGGGAAGCTCAGCCCTTGCACATACAAGGCCTCTCATGAAAGAGCCCAGAGGTGGGTGCCAAGGGCTGCCATTGGCCAACAGTTGTCCCCAGGGTGTGGAAAAAGAAGCAGTAACACCCCATGTCACCCTCACCTCCTTGCACTCAGTTTCTTGGGCCTTGGGGTCAGCCATCTCAATGCGCTCTTCTCCCATGAGGGGCACACAGGTGTCAGTGGTGTGGTTGTGGTGATGGTTCCCCACAATAGAGTTCATGCTGGAGCTGGAGTGGTTCCTTGGGAAGAAGCCCTCCTTCTCATCATTGGGGTGGCTGAAGGGAAGAGCAGCAGCAGCCATGAGAGGACCTGCCTCCCATGCCACCTGAGGCTCACAGACAGCCCCTGAGCCTCCAGAGCCCTTGGCCATCTACAACCCACCTGTGCTTTAGCAGCAAAGCACGCAGCACATTGGCTCGGTCCTCTGCTCTGATCTGGTCAGAGATGATCATGGTCTCCACCATGAGGTGAGCGATGCCAGGTAGTGTGGTCTGCTCCAGGTCAAGGAGGACAGCACCTGTCAGCAGAAGGGGAAGAGCCCTGCTCCTAGTGTGCAGCACTCCCTGCTGCATGCACAGTGTGGGGACACACCTCTCCCACCAGGAGCCAGGCTTTGGTTGGGGTACAGATGTTCTCAGTTGAGAAATGCCCCAAGTTCAGATGTCCCATATCCTCTGAGTAAACCATTGTCCCAAGAGAACCCAAAAGCTCCGAGACACACTAGTAACTCCAGTACTTCCCTCTCATTTTGGTCTTCCACAATGACTGAACTTGTCCTTTCACACCAAAGATGGATCAAGGACCTGCAGGTCCAGGCACAACTGACTGTCACAGCTGCCATGTGTCTGACAGCAGCCAAGCAGAGAAAGGAACCAATACAGGCACCCTTGGACTACTGCAAACCATGGCAAACAGTTTGTAGGATGGTTTGTCTCTGCAGACCCTACATGGAACCTGGACACAGACACAGTTGGATTGTCTCCAGTCAAGGGCCAAACAGCAACAGAAGCTGTTTAGCAAAACCTGTCCCAGTGCAAGACACAAACCCTGGCTCACAGTTTCTGACTCACCATGGGCAATCGTCTTCCTGAGCTCCAACAGGCTGCGGAAGGACAATGAAGCCACATGGGGTTTCCCCCACCTTGCTGTGTCCTCCTCCACATCCTCTTCAAACTTGATCCAGCGGGCTGTCTCCCTCCAGTGCATCTCCTGATTCTTATCCACCACCAGCTCATTCAGCTCCACAAATACCTGGTGTAAATAAGTAAGGGTATGAGACTGCTAAGGATATGATACTTCTATCAATTGGACATGGTAAGCCTCAGGCTTGTTTTCAAGGTACCACTTGGTATAAAGCACTGTCTGAGCAAATCTGCCTTAATTAACCAGAGATTTGTTGAACAAAAGCAACCAGGAAAGGTATCACTGGCAGCATGGCAGGAGCTTCCATCAGCCTGTGGAACACCAGAAAGCTCCAAGTCAGATAGTGTAGGTAGAGGAGAATGAATGATGTAGTGCTGCACCTCTCTACCAAACTGTGACATTTTTGTCCCCTGCCTGCTTCTTGGTTTCCCCCAATATTTCCCACACTTACCAGAGATGGTGATGCTACTCTGCTTGCAACTTCCACAACATCACTACTATTTCTGTGACTTTTTAACATCTTTCCTAAGGTTGAAGCTTTGTGATTTTAGAGAAATCCCTGCTTTTTATTGAAAAAAAGTTTATTTTCAGTCCTTGTGATAAGAGCTTGAAATGGCACCCTCAAGGTCATGTAAAGAATTAATTACAATGAAACTATATCTATCACTTTATAAAGTGCCTGTTTCTAGTCCTGATTCATGGCTTCTGAACAAGTGTGGGAGGACAGCACACGGATACCTCATGGGGCTTTCTATCCAACTTCTTTTTCTTCTTCTTTTTCTTGACAGATGGAGTTGATGCTAATTTTTTGCTTGTCCTGGTGATCTGACTCCGAGATGGTTTTTTCATCAGATGCCTCCTCACACCAGGATTATCTTCAAAACGGTGGCCTTAAGACACAGGAAAGGAAAAAAACCCACCGTTGTGTATAGCAGAAACACAGTCTGGCAGGGAAACACAGCTAATGAGAGAAGGGTGGGCTTAGATAATTCTATCATTTGATAGTTACGCTAGCAAAGCCCTGGCAGCTGGAGGACTCACCATCATTCTCCAGACCTTTGAAGATCCTTCCTGTCTCATCTGCCTACTTTGCATCCTTCTAGACATCTGACAGCTGATCCCTTCAAGAAAAAGGCTTCCTCCCAGGCTGTGCATACTCTTTGGCATCACAGTAAAAGCTTTTATTCATGGTACCTGTGTAAGTGGTGCATGAACCCTTCCCATACTCCCTCAACAAAAAGCAACTTGAAGCATTGTCTGTGCAGCTCTGCACCCAAGCAGCACAGGCAGGGACCTGGCTGGGGTTTATTGCTCCCACTGAAGGAAGTCCTGGTGCTCAGAATAAAGGGCAGTGAAGGGGAAAGATATTTAACTCCTGGTCTGGGAGACACATAGAAATATCAATTACTATTTTATTTAATTGTGCAGTGAGACTGTAGGATAAGAGCACACACTGAGCCCATGAAGGATGGGCAGTTAACTCCAGGTATAGCTGTTTCTAGATGACCTGCGGTGCTCCTGTAAAGCCCTCTGGAAGGTCAGTATTACAGAGGATTGCTTGCTGAATCAAAGCCTCCTAAAGCATCCAGAGAGGCTGTTGAAGCTGCATTACAGACCGACCCATCACCAACCTATCGGTGCCAGCACCCACCAAAACCTGGCCACAACCCTGCCAGTCCTTTTTGCAGCGTCAGAGAGACAACACACGGGCAACAGCCTGCCATGGGAAGATGTTTCCCCGGCCACTTCCCAGAGAGAGTAAATATATCTTCCTCAGCACAGACAGCCCATGGGGAAGGGAAAAGCCTCAGAGCCCAGCTCCAGGATAGACAGGCTCTCCCAGGTCATGAAGTCAGGGGTTTTGCTTAGTTTCAGTCCATTGAGGTTTGTTGGCCCTGACTGTAAAGGCAAAGACAAGGTCTTCTCTGTGGGAGATTAAGGGCAGCTCTTCACTGACTGGGATAAATGTTTGGTCTCCACATAGCTTTCTACACTTAGTTTCAAGACCTGCAGGCATGAGAGGTAGTAAAAAGCACTGGGTTTGATGGCCAGGTGGTGTCTTTGTTGCAGGAAAATATCTTTACCTCTCTGGCATGGAAAGAGACAGCCCAGCAAGAGGCCAGGCATACCATGGCCTTGCTCCTTGGAAATCTGGGTTGCTAAATTAAGTATAAATTAATCAATACTGACCCTGAGGGTATTTTCCTCCACTGGCTGCCCTGATGATGGCTGGACTCCTCCCTGCTCCATTTACTGCACTGCAATGTCAATAGCAGCCAATAACTGACCACTACCATGAGTGCTGTGCTTCCTTGCACTTCTGCATAGATTTCTCAATTCCTGCATGCATAGGACCCACTTCATGGCACTTGGTGTGGATGTGTGCCTAAACAAGCAGGTCACCAGGCAGCACAAGACCTTGGTTTCTGGCATCTTTCCTCCAACCCCTGAAGCTTCTGATTCTCCCATGCATCCTGGGACTCATTCTCACTCATGTTCACCCTAGAAGAACAGGGCGAGAGGATGCTCTGCCCAGCAAGGCAAAGCACTTATGAAGGCACAACAAGCCTCCCACATGGCAATGCCAACCTGCCACACAATGCTTTTCAGCAACAGCCTTAGAAACCACACACAAGTGTTGGCCTCAGCCACTAAATGGCTGGAGGATGAATACAAAAGGAGCCATGTTTCCTGCCAGCATCTCCAGTGACTCCCACACTTGCTGACAGGGCTGGGAGCTGGAGTGCTGCAGGTTCAGAACAAGCTGGTGAAAGCACACTTCCAGAGCCCCATAGAAGAAAGGAGCAATCCATTTTTCTGCTTTCCCTTGGCAGTGCTTGTGGCCACTGAGATGGTAGCTGGAGAAGACAACTCATAGCAGCAAGGTGGACAGATGCTTAATTTTGGAAAAGGCCACTGCTTTTGGGAGCTTCATGCAGAGTCCATCTGTCTGTGCTTCAGATTGCTCTACAAAGAGCCTTTCTGTGTGCCATCAGATTGGTGCTTCCTCCAAATAAAGTCAAGCTCAAGTGACCACTAACGTCTGGGGTCCTTACTTGGGACAGAATCTTGAACTGAGACCAAAGGGTGAAGTGCCCAGGGCACTCTGTTCTCCTTGCTTGAAGCTAAACTCTCCAGGGCGAGATGAAGCAGCCAAGGACAGCTCTTGCTATACCTCCTTTCCACTGTTACCCAAGAGCAGAGCCTGAGACAGTGACAATATCTGAGGACAAAGCAAAATACTATGATGGCTCCAATAAAACAAAATGGTATGTCACCCTCCCACACATTATCTGACAGTCTCCTCCAGATCACTGGCTTCCATCAGTCAGATTTCTTGCGATGATCGAGTTCCTTTTCTTCCAGCTTAAATCTGAAGATGACAAATAAGTCTTCCCCCACAGTGCCTGTAGTAGTCAGTCCAACTCATCATGCAACTGCCTCCAATTCTCGTGTTAGCTCCTGCTTGTCCCCTTTCATTGCCCTCTGTCCAGAAGCAGGAAGCCCAGGTAGAAGCATTGTAGTAGTTGTACTAATACTAGAAAACAACTTGCTAGCTTGGCATTGTGGGGATGGTGCACACTTTCCATTTATCCCATTGGTTAAGTTATAGCAAGAAAAAAAAAGAAGATTGAAACCCTACCTCTCAGAGTATTTCAAATTAGACAAAATAAATGAACTATACCATAAGTCATAAACCTATGCTGGCTTCAGAAAAAAGCTACTGCCATGCTCTGCCCAGAACCCAAGTGTCTCCTGGCTCCTGCTGAGTTCAATGTGACAGGGACAGTTGGACCCCAGGTCATCCCCGCTGCCATCCAAATGTCCCTGCACAGCACTTTCCATGCTCTGAAAACAAAAAGGAGAGCAAGGAGACCAGCTTGGGTCCAACAAGAACTCTGCTCTGCTCAAAAGCTATTGATTTCCCCTGGATCCAAGTTGGTCCTGGAAGAGGTACTACCATAGAGTAAAACAAGTAAATGGCACAGGCTGGATGTAAACTGACTTAGCAGACTCTGGTGTCTATGCCACCTCTGTCTCCATCATATCTGTCTGCAGGATTAACCCACTGTCTGGATTAATTGTGCAGAAATATTTAAGAGTTAACTGTACCATACATCCTGTTTCAAGCACCTGCACTATTAGCTGTAGCAATGAATTGCTATTAACTGCTAGCAAGCCAAATTTCCCTACTTTACCAATGATGCATATCACACCACACAAAAGTGATCTGCCTCTTCTACCTTACAGAAAACTATCTTTTCCTGGGTGAATCTGGGACAATTTCTCACTTTTAATGTACAGTTTGCTCAGCTCAGGACAGTTGATAGAGCCAATTTGTTCCAGGTTTCTGTTTTAAACTTTGCTGCTATTACAATATCAATTTACAGTAAAAAGTAGCAGACACAGCCAGAAGCAAATCCCTACTTTCTGGTCTCTGCAGAAATACATAAACAAGCTCTTCTTCCCTAAAGGCTTGTAAAGATGGATGAGCTGAGAAAGAGAACACGATTGTGGGACTGGAGGCAGGGGACATTGTTTTGCCTGAGATCAGCCACAGAGGCTCTAGCAGGGTCTCAGGATGCCTTGGTTCAGTTTCTGGCTCTGCAGAGTGCTCTAGCCTCACCACTCCTGCATGCAAAGCTGGTAAGCAGCCTAGTTCTGAGGCCGCATCACCGTCCTGTGTGCACTGCTAAAATCCCTTAGAAAATGAGACCATGATCTAGATGAGGATATCTGGGCAGTGGTCACAAAGCTATGGATATGAAGTGTCACTTCCAAAGTGACAAAGAAAGCCACCTTTTAACTGTGGGTTACCACCACCTGCCACTTGTGTGAGATGAGAGTGAGGGTCTGGTTTCTGTGCAGTTCCCAGATTGCCCCAGGGACCCAGCTCAAGAGATGCACAGGTACAGAAACAGATGAGGAGAACAGAAAGATTATCTTTGCTCTAAGAATTCCTATTCTCTACTTCTCTGCTTTTTCCACTCCCACATTCTTTCTTTTTTTCCCTCTTCTAAGCACCTTGGCCAGCCTGCCATTAGCTAGTTTCACAGCTGTCCTCAAGCCTGCAGACACAGGGCCTAGGTTATTTTTCCCTCCAGGCACAAGGCTACAGAGCAGAGCTGAGAACCTGATACCCACTGCTGCTGCCAGACCCACAACTTGGCTCAAATTCCAGCAAACAGACCAGCAGCACACTGTCACCCTGTGCTACAGATGTAAAGGAAAATGTCTCTGCTTTTATACACACCTCAGCACAGCTGCTTTTTCTCTGGCTGTGGCATGAGAATGCTTATCCTGATAAGCACAAACAGCAAGATGCAGGCTGACTCCAGAACTGCTCAAGTGAGACACACACAGGGAAACACCTCAAGACTACAACAGCGATTTGTACGAAGACCTCCCAGACAGACACACAGACACCAGACAGATCCAGTGGTGCCCCCAGACACACCGTGGGGCGGACAGTGCCTCCACTAAGCCAGAAGAGCAACCTGACACAGAGTGCAGACAACAAACACAGCGTGAGGGATACACACTTAGCTGGGGGCTATGTTCTATGCAACCGTGGGGTCACTTACAGTACTGCTCTGGTACTTACAGGTGGGCTCCCCGCCTGGGTAGCCCAGATGGTTTCTGATGGCCTCCCATAAATCATAGTCTTCAAAATTGAAGGCAAACTCAAAGTCTTCATAGCCGAGCGAGTTGCGAATGCAGGTGCCTATTGCAACCTCCGGGCTGCTGCCCCCTTCTGATTCCTTCGCTGCCTCCTCTCTCTCTTGAAGGGTTGTCATTTTGTCCTTGAGAAGGTCAGGGGTCAGGTGCCATGAGCCACTCACCTTCAGAGGGGCTGCGGTAGCCAGACTGATGCACAGAAAACAAGCTGTCCCTGGGAGGCTTCACTGCAGCCCTGGGACCAGCCCCAGCTCCTTGCTCCCCTCCTCATGGGGCATGAAGGTGCCGGCTGCAGCAGCCCCTGGGGATTGATGAGGTCCTGGAAAAGCTGGCTCCACCTGGGGATGCTTCCGTGGGGGGCTGGCCCTCTAGCTCCTCAGGAGCAGGATCCTCACTCTGCCGCAGGATCTCGTGCCGGCTGCCCAGAGACACAGTGCCCACGGCCTGGGGACAGCCAGGCGGTGTGTGCAGCACCGCTTTGCTTCCTCACTCCCCTCTGGTCTCTCCCTCCCTCTCCAGCCTGCAGAGCAACCTATTGAATTCTCCATGTCCTCGGGCCTGGAGCGTGCATTTCCATGACGTCTCTGCCCTTGCGCCACGCACACGGGCGGTCCCCCTCAGAGGTGCTCTGGAGGGGGCAGCTGCCTCTCCGCCAGCAGAGCAGAGAGGAGAGGCTCCTCACCTCCGCTTTTCTGCAATGCTTGAGCTGGCATGTCACAGTGAGGTCTAATTGCTGGGAAAGTGTGTCAGGAAAGGAGAGAGCTGGGTCTCGGGGAAATGCAGAGAGCAGTGGGACAGGTGGATGAGCAAGCATCTATGGGGCGGGTGTGGAAACAGGGACCAGCGCCATGGACACTGCACAGCTCATGGAGAGGAGACAGGGCTGGAAAACAGAGGCTGGGGGACAAGGAGGTGAGGATCAGGTCCTGTGGCAGGCTGAAGACCATGCCTGGAGCTGCTAGGGAAGAGGGCAAAGAAAGGGGAATCAAGGGACATACACACTAGTAACATAAGCAGTGTCACAAAGCCTCACTTTTCATGCCATCCAAGTCAGCAGACGCCAGCATCTGGGCCTCAGCCTCATCTGTGGGGACACGCTGGTACGCTGCACTCTCCAGTGTGGTCATGCTGCCAATGCACATCCTCTCCTTCAAGTCATAGGTAACACGCTGTCCACTTGCCACCTGGCCCCAGGGCTTGCGCTTCTCCCACCCACGAGACAGACGTTCCCGAGGCCCAGGGAGGCTGTAGGAACCAAAGAGATGGATGGTACCAAACGAGGTAGATGAGGATGGGCACTGGCCCCACAGGGAGTGAGGTCCTTCAGCCTAGGCCTGACCAACAAGTACCTGAGAAGGAGCAGAGTCAGAAGTCACCTACCCCAAAACCTAAAGGTTCCCCCTTCTGCTCCTCCTCTACCCCATGGTGGAGTGAGATCAGCTTGTGGTCAGTGTCGGGGACCTAACTCTGAGTCAATGGACTCTGAGTCCTCATGGACCCCTGACTCAGCCAAGCCTCCTGGGGCTTCCCAGCCTGCAGGTCAGCAGGACCACACAAGTTAGCTGGGAGGAAGGGAATTCCAGGTATGCAGCCAAGTGCCTCAAACCTGCATCCTGGGGATCCCACAGACCCAGACTCACAGGAGTCCTGAGGAGTGACCATCCTACCAGAGAGCAGCCATGTTGCTCACAGCCACTCTCCCTCTGGGCCTCATGTCTCCTCTGGCTCAGCAGGCAAGTTCAGGCTGGGCACAGATGCTTTTCATGGGGATAGGGCCTCTGTGGGACCATGAGCCCAGGAGAGCGTCAGGCAGCTCAGCACCACCCGCATACCTGCAGAGGGAGGCAGGGTCCTTGTCCTGCAGCAGGTCAGTGAAGCGGGGCACAGGGGACAGGATGCCACACTCCTCTTCCACACGGAACTGCACAGGAGGCAGAGTGCTGCCAGGCTCCTCCTCATCGCTGCCGATGGTGAACTGCAGAGATGACAGTCCTGACAGCAAGAGCTGGGGAAGGCAGTCCTTCGCCCCAATCCCTGGCACACTGATTTTCCTCATATCCCCACCTCCTAGATGGGGCCACAGCAGCTTCTCCTATATGCCCTATACCCTGGGACTGAACATATTGAGCCCCACACACCCTATGAACCCTAAGAATAGCCACATTTGTCTTTCCTTGTGGGTCTTACTTCGACAAAATGGTCATGGATACTGTACCTAGCATCTACCCAAAGTAATGGCTTATTTATCACTGTCCTCCAGTATCAGTCTCCACTAGGCAAGGACAAAACCATTCTTCCCACAATATTGCACAGCAACAGCCTCGTCTCATTGAGAAGCACACTCCCTTGACCATGCACCCTGGCACCCTCCTGGCACTGATACTCCCTCCACTTCCCCCCAACCTTCAGGCCCCATGCAGATAAGATGCCCTATGCTTGCCTTTGGTTTGCTTGGGGGCTCCAGCTTGGGGGATGTACCCTTCCCACGAGCTTCACCCTCAGACTCTGCAGAAATCTCTTTCCTCTGGGCCTCCTCTGTCTCAGATTCTCCTTCTTCCTCTTCTTCCTCTTCTTCCTCCTCTTCTTCCCCCTCCTCGTCCTCTTCCTGGATGGTTGGGGTGACCTCTGAGGGGGGTACAGAGGTTTTCTTCTTTTTCCTCCTCCTTTTTTTCCTCTTGCTGGCACGGGAGGGCCTCTTTTGGAACTTGAGGGCAGAAGGGAGGTGAGTGGAAAGGGGATGATGGATGTGGTGCGAGGTTTGGCGGTGGACTGAGAGAGAAAAAGAGAGTCAGGGGCAGGAAGAGGTTGGGAGGAACCTGCCAGGCGCCCCTCCAGGAAACAGCATGGTTTGGAGATCAAGGGCCAGGAAGGGCAAGGAGAGCCACCAGCCCACAGGGACACAGCAAAGCTCTTGCAGTGATGTGACAAGCTATGTCCAGCCTGGGATGGCTGGAGAGGCAGCTCCAATTCAGTGCCAAATCACCCCAATATAGATCCACTGCCCTAAGAAAGTCAGGTCTTCTCTCCTAGTGCTGCTGCAAGCCATTTGCGTGGCTAAGCAAAGCTGCAGTGGCCTGCCAGAGGATCCATCCCTTTCCTAAACATGAAGAAATGCTTCTCTCATTCTCAGACAAGCATGACTTGAGCCCTTTACAAATATTTCTTTCCTGCTAGTACTCTTTGAGTTAAATAGCTGAGCCTTATTTATCCCCCAGGCTTCGACAGAAAGTTCCCCTGTGCTTCCCCAGGAACCACAGACCGTCTGTTAGTGCAGATGCAAACTAAGTCAGCACCCCAGCTATTCTGAGGGTTTGTATCTACTGGGCTCTGAAGTACAGGTTCAATTAAGAGGCTGTCTTTTAAAAACCAGGGTAAAAAACAGGGCAGAAGGACTTTTCTTTAAACTAATCTACAAAGAGAAATTCATACAAGCTTGACCTGGGTGTCATGGGAATTACAGAGTGAGAAGAAATTAATGGTATTTCTGAGACTTCACTCAAAAACAATGATAATGCACCAGGCAGAGAACAGGGCAAGCTCAGCATCTCCCCATGAGAGAGATGAAAGCCACTGCTGCCAGGGCTGTCTGCAGGCACAAAGGCTTCCATAGAACAGCCTGCAGGATGTGTAGATCCTGGGGCTACACCCGGAGCAGCCGAAACCATGGGGTCAGCAGCCACTTTGCAAGGGGGCTTTGCTCAGCAGCTCTTCCTGAGGAACTGTTTCCAGTCTGTTTTGATTTGGTTCCTTCCCAGCTTTCCTGTGACATGGCAGCAAAACCTGTTTATAGTGAAAACCACCTTCAAAGGACATTTTCAATGGAAGCTGTAACTATCTCCCTGGGAGAGCCAGGCAGGTTCATTGTTCTGCTGTCATGTTTCCTTTCCTTTGGTTTCTCAAGTCTTTTCTTCCTTGTTTCCCCCCTTGGGAACAGCAGGGATATTTCACACACACCACTGGCTAAGCAGGAGACGTTTGTGGCAAGATGAGAGGAGATTCAGAATGGTTAGACAGCTGCAAATTGGAAAGAGTTTGGGCTCTTTATGAACACTTTTCTCCCACTGTTTTTCTTTTCTTTGGATTAATTAGTTATGTACCTTATTTCACTTGCAGGTTTAGGCAGATAGACCCTCCTGTCATTCTGCTGTGTTTCTGTAGCACTACTCTGCATGCCATGGATAGCTCAGGCATGAGTTTTTAACATAAGAAGAAGCAAGGAAGATCCCAACTGTACCCACATTGCTCCTTCTATGGTATGAAGCTGCTGGTGAGGACACAGCACATCTTTCTCTTTCAACTTGCTCACACAGCCCAAGACAGAAACATCTGCATTTTGGATCAGAAGGAAACAAAAGCCTTGAGCTGCAGGGAAGAGCAGTGGTGAAAAGGGGTTGATCTTCAGCCTTGCACTCAGCCCTTCTCATGTCAACTGACCATGTCTCCACAGAGAGGAGGTGGGAAAAACATACTGCTCCCAAACACAAAAGGCTTCATGCTTCTCTCTTCTTCTTCCCTATCTTCCTGCAACTCCTGTGTGTCCAGCCCTTGCCCTCCTTCCCTGCTCCCTTCCTTGCTCTGCCTATCTGTATGGAAAGTTTTTGCCAAACCAGTGTCCTAGACATTTGATTACACTTCTCAGTGAACTTGATACAAAAGACATGAAAAAAGTAATTTGGATAGGGAGCCTACATTTGGAAGGAAGAGCCTACATACTGGGAATTCCTGGCTTTGAATGGGACAGGAAACATTTCTAAACCCAGAGAGCATTCACCTCCATGGGCTCATGTTATCTTGCAAAGTACAATGACCTAAACACATCCTCCAGCTTTATGAATACAAACTGTATAAAGCTTCTGATAACCAGGGTTGATATAGTCCAACATAACAGGGATACATTAGAAGCTCAGAGGAAAACAAGCTTGATTCTGACCAAAAAAAAAAAAAAAGACTCTCCTATTTAGAAGACAAAAAACCCAGCAAACAGTACAAATCTCTGGTGAATTTGTCAAAGAAGCTTCTGCCATGCATGCTAAAGCAGATATCTGTGTCCTTCAAGCCAACCCACACACCTGTGCACATAGGCAAAACTTCTGAGCAGTAAGTCCTACCAACACAGGACAGGTATTCAACCCACAGCAAAGCTATTAGCACCTTGCAGCCATGTGCACAAGTGACTGTGTGCTCAGGTGGAAAGTGTTATTTGAATTGAGCCTCCGTAGAGAAATCACACAAGCAGGAAGTAGCAGCTGGAGTGCAGCACAGTAATAAACTTTTACCAGCAAACTTTTACAACAGTCATTGGGAATGAGTGGCCAAGCAGAAAACAGCCTGGTGATGTACTTGACACGTAATGTTCCTGAGGTTTTATCCCACCAAAGCTAAGTTGGAAAATAAGCAGTATCTGATCACAGAGAGCCGAACAGCAGAATACTTATAGAATATGCTAAGTTGGAAGGGACCCATCAAGATCATCAAGTCCAACTCCTGTCCTTCTGTAGGGTATGCCCAGGATCTGAATACTCCTTGAACTCAAGCAGGCTTGGTGCTCTCCCAACCGTTGCTACTTGTCCACCACACAGCAGACTGCTGGCCAGGCACCTCCTCTTGCCTTTCACTGCTATGACTGCAAACTGATGCAACACACCTACACCAGGTGATAGCCTATGATCCTTCTTCTGGGCACATTCTCATTCTACAGCCAAAGTGAGTTTGGTAAGGCTGGCTGCCTTCATCAAGGAAGGGCATTTGAAGGAATAAATATGCTGATCGGAGGAGTTCAGGTGAGAAAGTGATAGTTGTTTTAAATTCACACACCATTTTTATTTTGCAATCCTTTCTTTGAGCAGATAAGTGTGATAGTTTTGTGGCTGCTATTTAGAAAAACAACAGGCATGTCTGACTGGAGCCATCTGCTTTCAGACTGGGGAGGACAGCCTGGCTTCTGGCCATATTTGAATGTTTCTTTGCAGCCCTATGGAAGAAAACCAGTTTTGAACTGGAAATTTCAATACAGGGGAAGTGGCTGCAGAGGCCCCCAACACTGGGTGAGGAGACAAGCAAACACCCCAAGCTGAGCTATGCTGCTACTTGGGCTGGGCAGTAGCTACTCCTGCAGGGATGGAGAAAACAGGGAACAGACTGGGATGAGGCTGTGGGCACTGGTGCTAAACTGAGTATACGTAAAACTTTGGGAACACTGCGAAAGGGGAAAGTGAATAGCAGGATAACACAATCTACAGGGTTCCAGAACAATGCTACAGAGCACATGAGGCTGAGTGAGGGTTGGTGGCGAGGGTGGAAGTGGGGAAACAGTTCAAACCTACATACATTCAAAATCTCTCTCACTGTAGCTGCGTCTTTGCTTCTCCAGATCGCTTGATGCTGACTTGCTTATCAGGTCCCCAAATCTCTCGATTGACAAAGTCTTATCCAAGTCCTCATCGTCCTCGACACCAGGAGAGGCTTCCTCTGCATGAGCTCTGCCCTGCACAGAAATCGCCAGACGAGAATCAAACACTGCAGACCCCTGCAGCCCCCTGGATCCTGCCACCCAGCAAACAGTGCTGGGCTTGCTGAGGAGCATCAGGCTCCACACAGCAGGGCTGGGGCAGAGATGTCTCACTTAGAAGCATAGCCTTTCTTAAAACCAAGAGTCAGCAGCCAAGACTCCAAGCCAAAATCCGCAGAGATACCTTACCAGTCCACCACATCTCTCATGAGTGGCAGGTATCAAACGACTATGTCAGTGCTGGTCTCTCCTACTTATCTGGAATTTCTCTCTCCTCACATCTAACTGCTGCTTTCCTTTGCCCAGTCTGCCATCCCTCCCTTTCTTAGACTTCCTCTATACTTCCCTCTGGGAAAAAACATCACTACCTTGGTGAGCCACCCCTTGGGGCAGTGACCACTCTGTGCCTTCCCACCTTCCCTCTGCACTCCTAGAGCCCTCCATTCCTCTTAGGCATGCCTTTTTCTGCCCTTTTCCCTCCCGTTTCAGGCTATAGGTGCTTCTCTGCCTTTTACTGGTAAAGACTCTTCAAGAAGAGCATCTCCAGGTGACTCCATCACCAGCTGCAGCTGGTAAAATTTTCCATCAATATCACTGAAATGCCAGCATGAGCTGTTGTGGACTCCCCTGTTTCCATGGAAACAAGAGGAGGCCCAACTGTGACAAATCTGTGCTGGGCAAAAAGATAGTATAAAGCAAGGCAGCTTTAGCTGAGTTGTGCCTCTCCCCGTAGCCCCCAGCTGTTCCCAGCTGTGCCCCAGCAAAGCTGCTTGAGCTTCCACTACAGCCAGGCCAGATGATGGGAGAGCAGCTCTATATCTCTGGGGGAGACTGCTTCTCTTCTCATCTCAGTATCCCAAGCCTAAATGAGGAGAGTCTAATTGCAAGCTGCCCATCTCCTCCTGCCACTTGCCTACCCCACCCAATGGCATACGAAGGCACAGAGACCCCACAGAACAACCTCTGGCATTTTGGAGACCACTGTTTGCTGTCTGCATGGAAAGTGGCAGTGGGCTGGTGGGCAGCCTTTGTGCAGACCTGTCCCTGGAGAACATGGGCTGTGTGTCCTACTGCAGCAGTCTGCCAGGGCACGGGTCCCACACTCAGCCTGGCAGGACCATGGACCCTGGGGAAGAAAGATGGCCCTGCTCCTGCTGGATTCCCACCTCACCTGCTGCAGGTCGATGAAGACATCTCCTACGGGAGGGGACTCTCCAGCTGCCATTTTGGTTCAGGACCTAAGAGCCTGGGCAAAATATCAACCCTTCTCTTTCACCAGCAGGCACCCAGCAAACCTGGAGAGTGGCATAACCTGTGGAGAGAGGGCAGGACAAGGGAATGTCGTGGGAGATGGTTGGCCACTGCTCTCAACCCTCCTGGCTCCTAACCCAGAGAAGTCACCTTGCCAGCCCTCAGGGAACCTTTCCTGGAATCACTAGGGCAAGTCTGTCCCCTGGTACACTGCAGCAAGGGTGCCCAACCCGTGCTGCTCTAGGCACCAGCTCTGACAGCTCAAGGGCAGGTGAGACCTTGCTCTCCTCCAAATGATTTGCTTCATGGAGAGTGCAGGGGCTGATTGAGGCAGTGGCTATTCAAGAGATAGAAAAACCTCCTGCTCAGTCACCTCTCCACTGCCACATCTGTGCAAAGCTGGGGTGTGTCTGACTGCTGGGAAAGAATAATGTTGGAGAGGTTAGGTGCTGGGAGGGCATGCCAGGAGCAGGCAGCAGAGTGGTCTTGGGCCACTTAACTTTAACAGGGAAGACCCAAAATGGCCAGAAGGAACATCAGAGATCTGTGCAGGCCAGAGAGATGGCACAAGGACAAACATTTCAGCATTCAAACACCACACACAAAACAAGACGTTACAAGGAAAGAGGCCAACCTTCAGACTGCAGACCTGCACCTTGTCTGCACCACTGTGGCTGGGGGATGCAGAAGACCCAGGGGACAGCCCAAGGGAGTGATCTGCTCAATGTGCAGCTGCAAGTGAAGAAGGCAATGAGGTGCCACAGGTGACAAGAAGTAGGATGGAGACTAACACAGAAACAGCTGCAGGCTCATCTCAGCATGGGCTGCAGTCCAGGAGGAATTGGAGATGACACTGGGAAGATACCAACCTTTAAAAACTCCTCTGATCTCATACAGAGGACAGAAGATGTAAGCACATGCACAGTGCTTTGGACACAGGGATAAGCAAAGTGTTCTCAACTCACAGCATGAGAAAAGAGACATTAGTTAAAACTACAATGGTAGAATACAAATGAATTTAAAAATGAAAAAAAAAAGATTTTTTTTTTAGTAATGTCATTGCGCAGAAGAAGAAATACAAAGTCAGCGGATAGCTTGGGCATCTCTTTGGGTAACAAGTTGTCATATTTATGACAGAAAGTTAAACCCATCTTTTAGAACAAGCTATTTTCCAGCTATGAAAGCTTTGGAAGAAGTATGACAGGTTATGGTAAGGAGTTTACTACTCCTGTTTCAAGTACATAGTATGAGCCACTGTTCAAGACAAGTTATTAAGACACTAAAAAAGATAGTCTGAAGGTGAAACCAGTAAGGCCACTTCATCACCCCTCCTATTCTGAAGATCTCTAAAAGGTGCTGCTACAGTTTCTGCTTACCCTGCCTACCTGAAGACAGGTAGACAAAAAAGATTAGCTTATTCAAACCAAAAATCCTGATGCTGTCTGTAAAGCAAGTTTTTCAGGAGCTAATCTGACCACTGATGAAGAAGGCTGTGTTGATCCATGCTCCTAATCATTGGGAAGAAGGCAAAACTTAATGAAAGAAACACCTCAAAAGCACCATTGGAGTCTTCAGTAATTGAGTCCCTCAATGAGACCTGAACAGCTCATGAGAAATATGCTGCCGAGAGAGTCACCTAAAAGTAAGCACAGAGTCCAGGCTACAGGGAACAGGACAGAAAAGAATGAAAATACCCAGTCCACTCTGTAGATCTTAAGCTGTAATCTCAACTTCACACTCTGTTTTCCAAGAAAGATAGACCAAAAGTGTTATAAGAGAGAACACAGAAAAAAGGAGAAAAGTCTGGAAATCATCTGTAAGCAGAGACTAAGCTGTTTTTAGTAGGAGACATAATGGGAGAAAATCGTAATGCATGTCTTTTATTTCCTTTTGCATTTAACTCAAGAAGGTATCATTCTATGAAAGTAAACAGCAGCACATTTGAAACTTCCAGTGGGAAGAACTGGCAGGGAAACCAGGCTCTGCAGACCTGCAGGGCCACAGCATAATGACTGTTATAGCAAGGATTGGGTATTTATAAGAAACATAACATCCACAACTACAGACTGCCTGCAAAAACGTGCTGCAAGTACTTCAGGGAGTAAAACGATGTAGTGACAGAATCCCTAAAGACTAGCAAAAAGGTAAAGGTAATTTAACAAAGAAAACGCTAATGCTCAGCTCCACCTCTGTCTCATTAAGGTGGGGCCTCCAAAAGATACTGCTGACTATCAGCAGTGTTGTGAAACCATGTCTTTTGTTTCAGGTAAAACTCAGGTTTGTCTGGAGCTAGGCTCAAGGAGAGAAACTCATAGCTGGGAGAACTGCTGGATGCAATGAACTCTGCTGACTCCAGCTTAGCAAGATGTTACACTGAGTTTAAAACTACAACCTGACTGCCTAAATGAAGTTAAAAGGGAGGCAAAATACAGCACTTTCTTTCTTTATCCACCAAAGCAGCATATTCTGAAACAGGCTGAAATTATGTCACTCTAATGATGCTGATGAGCAGCTAAAAGCAAGACAATTGTACTAGTAGTAAAATAGAGTCCTTGTGACTTGCTTTGACATTTCAGAGGGATTGTGAGGTGCCCACAGGGTTTCCATCTATCATCTACTCACCACCCTGTGAAAGGGGGATGCTACACATGGACACCCCGATCCAGCGAGGTGTGGGGGCAGAGCTGCCAGAGGGGTTTGTCACTTTGGGGCCAAGAGACAGATGAGGACGAGTGGCACATTCTTCTGTCCTAATCCTTCTCAGGGGACTGCACATGTCCTGGGAGCACTGGTGCTCCCGTTCAGAGCATTAATCGATGGCTGGCCACTAGAGGCCACTTGCCCCTTACTCTGTGCAACCTCTAGGAGAAAGGCTGGGTGGACAACTACTTGGATCTGGCCTGGAGTTTCTATTACCCACAACAGACGGAGTTCTGAGCAGAGCAACAAAAAATTGCCAGTAGGCCAGAGGGATTGATTTATAAGGAAAGGTTAGGAGCTAATTTTGTCTGGCGCAATATGGGATGACTAAGATGGGGAGGGGACAAGCCAGCAATCTGGAAAGATCTCAAGGGTGTAAAACATGACTGAAGATTTTGGGGTTTTTTTCAGGCAGTCATGAACAAAGAGACTTAGAAATGGGCTAAAATTTAAGAGAAACTTAAAGTGAATATCAGGGAGAATTCTGCTAGTGAGCTGAAGCACCCAGCCTGTAGGCATCACTGCCTGAGCTGCCATAAGAAGAACACATGACAAAAGGGGAAAGAAAAACAAACAAAAAAACAATAAACCTGAATGAATGATACCTTCACCCTACTGTATCTCCTGATTATCGGCAGTACATGATTCAGCATTCCCGCTCGGAGTAATTTTCAGTAATAAAAGCATCATGCCAGCAGGCCAGATTCAAAGGCAGGCCAGAAAAATCCACAGCCTGCTGACCTGCGTGCAGTCACACTTCCCTACTGTCCCTGCAGGCCCATCAGTAAACAGAACTGGCTCACCTAAATCACTGTACCCTGTACCGAACACCTAGGTTTGGGCCAGGACACTAGGCTAAACAATTACTGAAGGAAAGCGAACAGACATGCCCCCGAGATGCTGGCAGCTGTGGCATCTCCCACAGGTTGCTAACAGGGACTCCAGCAGGGCTTCCCTTGACCCTCAGAGGCTGCTTCACAGTGCCAGTACAGGAGCTTTCAGGTTTTGCTGAGAAAAACACATCTGGCACATCTTCAAGGCGCAGAGGCGAGCAGTTCACGCTGCCCCTTTGCAATAACGATGAGCCAGGAGCACTTCAGCAGGCTGCCCCAGCTCGGTGGGCAAGGAGCTGCTTGAAGGCAGCTATCAGGCCCTGCATCCATCTCCCCAGCTCCTGCCTAATCCCCTGGCTATTGGGCTGAGAATAATTTAGCCATGGAGTGTCTAGACGAGTGGATGTTAAGATAGGGAAAAGCCACAGGGGCAAAGCTGGTTTGGGGCAGAAGAGGAGACTCTGGCTGATAGACAGACAGGAAAAGCTCAAAAAGGAGAGGAATTAGAGGCATGGGGAGATTTTTCTGGGAAGACATACTGATGAGCCTGTCCATGGAGGAGAGGAGCCAGAGGGGTGCTGCTGCCAACACCAGAGCATTCAGATACTGCTGTGACAGTCACAGCCTCAAAGCCAAATGAAACAGGAGTGGGCTGCACAGCCCCCACCTCTCTCCTGCCATGGCAGAGGAACGGGGAACAGAGGAACACCAGAATGAAAAGGCAACACAAAAGATAGTAAACGCACAAAGTTTTCAGGCATGAAGGGTTTAACCTGTGGATTGCTGCCACATGGTTATGCTGAAAGTAAGAATACAGAAGTATATTACAAGGCTTTAAAATATCCATGAGTCCTGTACCCTACAAAACTAGCCTGGATAAACCACCAAAGCCATTCACTTCTGAAGCACCTGTTCCCTTCTGTGACTCTCCCTTCACAGAGGTACCAGACAGGATGGAACAGACAGACAGACACAGACAAACAGGAACAAAACCCTCTCCAGAATGGCGTACCAGCACCAGAGAGTGACAAGGAGACACCCCTCCATTGCACATAATGACAGCTCTGACTGACACACGTACAGCTGAGGGAGTGAAGGGATATAGGCAGGCGCTGGGGACACATTGCACCATGCACCTTGTCGGAGCGAGGGACCACACCACGCCGTGCAGCATCCAGCGCCGGGCACGGCGCTTTGCCTGGGACTGAGCTGCGTGCTGCGCCGTGCCCCATGCCATGCCCCGTGCCGTGCCCGAGCCATGCACTACGCACCGCGCCGTAGCACGACCCGCGCCGTACCGCACATCGTGCAGCACCAGGGAGCCCTATGCTCGCTGTGCCCCGCACATAGAACCAGGGGGGAGGGCGGCCAGGTGGGCTGCCCGGGCTCTCGGGGCAGCGGCGCCCACCACGCCTGTCTCCGGGGCCCGGAAGCTGCTGCAGCCCGGGGGCAGCGGAGGGCCAAGAGCCAGGACCCGCCCCCCCCGGGCCCCCCGCCCGGCCTGTACCTCGCACCGCTGGAGAAGGAGAGCCGCCCGCCGCCACCGCCCCGCAGAGCCCCAGCCCCGGCCCCGCCACCGCGCTCAGCCCGACACGTGCCGTGCCGTGCCGGCGGCGGGCGGCGCTGCGGCCCCGGCCCTGTTCATGGCGCGACGCGGCCCCGCCGCCCCACTTCGTGCCGCCCCACTTACCGGTTGGGCTGCGGAACGGCAGCAGCTGTGCCCCTACCCCCTACCCTCCACCCCCCCCGGCGGCGCACGGCGGCGGCTGTGGCGGTGGCGGCGGGGCGGGGACCGGGGGCCGCGGGCCCCGCTGGGCGGGAGGGGGACGCTGGGGCGGGCTCCATGGCAACCGGATGTAAGCGGCGGCGCTCTAGCCGCGGCGGCCCCCTCGCTGGAGCAGCGGAAGGGTGCGTCTCTGTGGTAACGCGGAAGTACCAGAGGCCTGCGGCGGCGTGGGAGGTGGACCGGGTTCGGGCCGCGCCGTGCTGAGCCGGGCCGAGCCGGGCCGAGCCGAGCCGGGCCGGGCCGCTGTCACCTCGGCTTCCGCCGCCTCAGCCTCTCCCGCCTGCAGATGGCGGCGGCGGAGACGCTGGTGCGTGGCCTGGCGCGGTTGCTGCAGGACGCGGGTGAGTGGCGGGCCGTCCGCTGTGAAAGCTCCGGTGTGAAGGCAGCAGTTCTCACTGCCCGGCCTGTCCTTCCCCTTCCCGCAGGGGACCTCGTCCTGGACGGCTCCAGCACGCTGACGCTGCTCACCTCCACCCTGCAGCACCTCACGCAGGTCTTCGAGCAGCACTTGGGCTCCCGCAACCAGAACCGGGGCTTCGTGGCCCTGCCCTCGCACCCCGCCGAGACCGCCGCCATCCTTCAGGCTCAGTTCCTCTTCGATGTCCTGCAGAAGACTCACTCGTTGAAGGTCCGTACCTACCGTGCCCGGGGAAGTGAGGGGCCGGGGGTATTGCGAGGCCGGCGAGCGGAGGCGGCAGACACAGCTGCCAGCTTCAGAGTCACTGAAGCCCACTGGCCCCGTCTTGCGTGTGTAACGCCTGGGTCGGCCCGCTCTCAAAGGGCTGTTGCATTGAGTCGTGGTTCAGCACGATGGTGTGCAGCTGCTTCGTCTAGGATCAGCTGTAAAACTCAGTGGAAAGTTTTTCAGAGTTAAAAACAGGGGAAGCAGGGGTTAATTATGTCCTGACCTTGGTAAGCTGTTGACATTGTTGGGAAAATGATTATTTCCTGAAATGCTTGAGCAGTTCAGGCTGTATCTGGCAGCAGAGCACAGCTGAATGCCCTCTGAATGATGATCTACAAGAGGCAGCAGAGCCGTGGCATTTGAGCAGAACAGTCAGATGTTGGATACAGCCACCACTCTGAGACCTTCTGCTTCTTGTTTCTGAGTTTGACTTGCTGCAGTGATTTGGGTTTCACAGTGTTGGGACATTGCTCAATAATTTTAAGAAGGCTATATTAAAGGTAATATTATGGAGCTAGGGATTCTGCAGAGGGCATTTTGGAAGGTGGCACGTTTTGCAAGGTTGCACATGATTATACTTGGCACAGGGGCACTGTTACAAGGGTAATAGTGGTGAACTGGGCCTGAAAGGGGAAGGGGAAATCAGCATCAGTCTTTCGGTTCCACAGTGGTGCTTAGGAGGTGTTCTGTCTGAGCTCTGTGGTCTGTGATGTCTTTATAACTGTTTTGTGTATGAGATGGGTTGGAGAGTTTACGTGAATGTTGTTGAGAGGGCTTTGTACCAGTCAGCTGAGGGTGGAGATTGGAGTGGGGTCCAGAGCCTGCGGAAAAACAGGCACCCTGGCAGGAGAAGGTGGGGAAGGACACTGAAATCTGGTTAGTGCTTACAGTAGCCAAAAAACAGCATCTTTCTGTAATACACCTGTAAAGACGGGGAAGCTACTCATTGTGGTGCCTTAACTGATTTGCTTGGAGGAACTGACAATTTATTTAACCCTGATCAGATCCTTAGGACAGGAGAGGGGGAAGAGATGGTAAGGGCACAGAGCAAGGATATCATCTGAAATAAACTTTGCTGAAACTGATCATAAGAGTTTCCCAGTGCTAGCTTCCCCTATAAATGGTCCTGTCCAACATCCCACGTTAGTGCTGGCAGGCAGTGGGCAGTGATTGATCTCAGCCAGGGCTCTAACTGTGGAAGCAGTGGTGGTGATGTGGCCTTGGTATGTCAGTTCTGTATCTGATGAGTCTCTGCAGGCTGACAGAGATGGTCTCTCCATTTGTACTCTGGTGTCTGCAGTGGAAACATCAACTACTTCATTACTCACATAATCTGAAATAGGGCTTATACGCTGTAGAAAGCACAAGAAGCTGGATTTAATAAGCTGCTTGAACACAGTCTAGCTACCCTGTGGTGAAAGAGCCAGTGGCTAAACTACAGAATATAAAGAGGAGGTTTGCAGGTACCTCAGTCTAATGCTCTCAGCATCTTGGGACGCAAACTGTGTTCCATTTGATCTGCTTCTGATTTGCATTATTTGGTGTGTTCTAGTGAAATGCACACCCACACCTCCCACAAGAGAGATAGTTTAGCTTCAGTTGCTTGATAAACATAGCTGTAGCAGTTAGCTTTGTCTTTATTTAGTAAATTTGTTAGAGTTGGCTAATGAGGAATCTAGCTGTCAGGCCTCCCTGTGGTATTGAAAGTAATGAAGCCACATAGGCAGAAGAGAAGAAAAGGGGTGCTATGGGCTGTGCTGGCTAACATGATTTTCTCTTTGACCTCTGTTAAATTAGGGAGCCAAGAGACAGTGCCAATACCCCAAGCATTGGAGGAGGGCATGTTAACACCTGAGCTGCTGTTCAAGCTGCTGCAGTTGGTGTATTGGGAGAGTAGTAGTTCAGTACAAATCAAGCTTGACGTGAGACTTCTTTTCTGTTTTCTCCAGCTTGTTCATGTTCCAAGCTGTGTTTTGCAATCTGCTGTGAAGATCTTCCCTTTCAAGTCCCTCCGGCATCTGGAAGTAAGTGCAAGAGGCAGAACTGGCTTTGAGTCTTGCTGTTTGACTTTTGTTGACTTAGGTTTGTGGTTGCAGAACACCACTACTCCTATAAACTGGGGTAGGCTTTTGTGGCTTCCCTAGAAGGCTAAGTTTAAACTCTAGCAACACTTCCTTGGGAGAAACCTGGGTAAGAGTGAAGGCTGGGATGTTAGGGAAGGCTTCAGCAGGGAAACAGGAGATCCCTTGCAAAGATGGGCCTGGGATGGCAGCTGCTCTTACACTGTAATATTTTGATGTATGTTGTCCTTATTTTCTCATCGCTGCTGTAGCTGAGGTCTGTCCCTCCACACTGCCTCCGGGGACTGCGATTTGTCTATTCTCAACTGGAATCTTTAACCTGTTGCAAGTGTATCAATACACTGGAGGTGAGTGTCTCTACACAGCTCATATGGAAAACTGCAGGGCAAAGGCATTCCTTCACACAGGAATGACAGGTTTAACTATCTTATCAGTCCATGTTGTATATGACTTTTTCTCCCTTCCCTGTTCTGGAGTCCTACTTCTAACTCATCACTGTTGAAGTATTCCCTGGCTGGATACTCAAGTGCTCTGTGGTCTCCTTTTTAGCTGCTTGAGAATGTCTTCCTCCGTTGAGTATTTGCATCGTCTAGATTTGACTGTCCTGTGTGTTTGGCTGTTTCCAGATGCTGCAGCTGATTGAGGTTTATTCATTGTACCTCAGCAGCCTTAAGTTAGAGCCGATTTTCAGAGGGAATGCTGTGCCCCTCACCCATGTCTTATCTCCACTGGTGGCCATCAGGTTTTTTAGACACAAAGTGAAGCTCCAGCTGCAGAGAACTGAGTAGCATGGGCTGTGCTAGCTGTGGGGCTCTGGGCTTCTGTCTGTGGCACCGAAGCAGCTGCCTCCTGGGAGCAGGGGCTACTGGTAGGAAGTGCTTTCAGTGGTTCTTCCATCTGCCAGAGGACAGGTTGGTGTGTATCTTGTGTATCTGACTTCTGTTTTGGTGGAGGTCTGAAAAAGGTTTTGTTAGCATAAATCTTGCTGCGTAGTGTTCAGAGCCTGTGAATTGTAGTGTTTGGTTAACTGTTGCCACTTGAGTGTAGGAAGCAAAAGCAGTTTCTTTCTAAATATCTAGTGTGCAGTTCCCACCACCTCCAAATACTTGAATTAGTGACATAAAAGTCACTGCCACTCTAGGCACAGCAGAGTCTGCAAAGCACCATATGCCACCCTAGTTTTAGGCTGTGTTCTTCTGCTGTTACTGTAGCAACTAGTCCTGACCAAGGAATGGCTCCTTACTTATTCCTAGGAAATCATTTCAGCATGTGGTGGAGATCTGAGCTGTGCTCTCCCATGGTTGGAATTGCAGACTGTGAACTTCAGCTATAACTCAATCACTGCCTTGGATGACTCACTGGTGAGTGGGGCACCCTTCCTGCATGACTGAAGGGAAGAGATAATCACAGCCAAGAACAAAGCACTCATCACTGAGTGCCTCAAGGTCTGGGTGGGAGGGAGTGGGCTGTGTTAATTTTGCTGGCCTTTCCCAGCAGGACAGGGCTTCCATGCTGTAAGGGAGACATTTGGAAGATCTTATATAGTGTCTTTGTGTCTTTCAGCAATTACTGAATGCCCTGAGAGTCTTGGATTTGAGTCACAACAAGATCCAGGATTGTGAGCACTATTTAATGGTGAGTATCTTGTCCTGAGCACCAGCGTTTCCTTGTATGGAGAGGATGCTGCTAAAGTGCTGTAATCATTAACTACGTGCCTGCTAAGTGAAGTGTAACAAAAGGAATTGGAGTTGTGGTCCAGCAAGCATGTGATTTACAGCTAGTGCCTGCAGCCTTGAAACTGTTGTACTGTGTGTGCAGCCCTGGTGCCACTGAGGCAGAGTTCCTCACCTGTTCTAAGGCAGGAGAGCTAGCTGTGTGTATCACTTGCCACTCCTATGTGGCCAAGTGATAAATACCAGGATGCATACAGTGTACGCTGTACATACGGTCACGCATGCAGTGGGGGATGGCAGTGAAATACATGCCCTGCTGGGCTAGATCTGCTTCTTCTAGGAGAAGTTATGAAACAGCTTTTCATGGAGCTGGTAAAACTCAGAATGTGTTATTTAGCATCATCCTTGCAAAGTTAAGAAAGGGCTCTTTTAATAGTTAAGTCCTGTTGCTATGGCAGGGGGTCTAGATCCTTACTATGAAGGTGGTGAGGAAAGAGAAAGCTGCTCCTAGCAAATTTTATGAAGTAGTTAGATCATGCTGAGCACCCCTAGACAAACCACTTCAAATGTGAACATCCATGTCTTGTTGCAGAAGTAGTCTTAAGGAATTCAACTGTTGGTTGACCTTGGTAGGATGGAAAAAATGGTAGGGCCTTGTACCCTGTCTTGAGTTCAGGGTCAGGTCTCAATTGATCCAGTTGCTGCTCTTCTCTCTGAACAGACCCTTACAGAACTTGAGTACCTCAATCTGGCTTATAACTTCCTGTCCAAGGTGCCAAACCTTGGTATCTTCAGCCGATCTAAGCTGGTGACTCTCATCCTGCGAAACAATGAGCTTGACAGCATTAATGGTGAGCCCACAAGGGAGAAATATTTCTGAGTTTAAGGCCTTTCTCTCTTCCCTGAGGAGGAACAGAACTTGAAATCCTGGGCACTAGGATTTTACTAGGGTTCAGTTTTGGGAGAGAGGGGTGGATGGGAGGTTCATAGTAGTGTGCTGATGGTGTCTTGCTTTATTTGCAGGGGTTGAACAGCTAGTGAATCTGCAGCACCTGGATGTGGCCTATAACTTGCTGCTGGAGCATGCCCAGTTGGCACCATTGTCCTCTCTGCACCGTGTAAAAAAAGTAAGCACAAAGCCTGATGGTTTGGTAGACTATTGATGTCATGGTCAGGGAGCGCAAGGTGGAGACCATGTGGTAATAAGAGGGTTTTCAAAGATCAATTCAGATCTTAAGCATTTTAATTTTAAAGTTGGAAGCTGATGAAGGAACATTAGAGAGGCAGCATTCATTTTTGGTGACCTGCTCAAGCCAACCTTTTTCCATAATTCATCCCATTGCTTCCATCCCACCTTTTTGCTTCCCCTTTCTGATTTTAGCACTGTCAAGTTCATTAAAGATTCTCCCCTAATCCTGTTGTGGGTTTGTATGTTCAGAGAAGTCTGAAGAAGGGTAAGTGAAGTCCTGGCCCAAACCAGGACACTATAGCACTTGTGAAGGAAGATGATAGTCTTCAAAGGACTGTTCTTTCAACACTTCATAGAGTCAGTACTGAAAAAGTTCCTAATGATTTAGGAACCTGAGTTGGAAGTATCTTAATTTCTTTCTCTATTTGCTTAACAAATTTCAGAAAACATTGTAAAAGCTTAGTCCTCTCCTGGCTTGATCACTGTTCTGCTGCAAGGATCTTTTCTGAGTTAGAGAGAAAGCCTGGAGCGTGCTGGCAGATTACATCAGAGCATAGAATATTGCTTCTGATAGCAGTTTCTCTATTTCCCCCACCCAGCTGCATCTGGAGGGAAACCCATTATGGTTCCATGCAAACCACCGATCTGCCACCCTTGTACATCTGTCTCCCAGGGCAGCCTCCTTCAGTAATGTGAGTATCAGCCATGTGCCTTCTGCCTCTGCTGTTGAAGGTGTAGGGTGTTCTGACACTCAGGGGAAAATGAGGGGAAAGAATTTCATAAACCTGAAAATTTCTTCCTGGGGTGTAAGAGTGACGATTTTTTAGTGGTTTGTTGGGTATTTGTTTTTTTGGGGGGGGGGGTTTGTTTTTTTTTTGTGGGGGGGGGGGGGGGAGTTTCAAATAGAGTAGTTTATCTTGAAATTTTTATGTGGTGTGCTGGCCAGGTCAGAGAGAGTTCAATATTCATCTCAAGTTTGCAAGACTTCGTATCTAGATATATCTTCACTATCCTTCATCAGTTGTTTCTCTCTGACGATTCCAAAACTTTATTCTTTTCCTGCTATGTAGCTGGATTTTGCAAAGAAGGAACTCACTGTCTTGGCCCACCTTGCCTAATTACATACTCCTTTGGCAACCGTGGCCACCTCCCTATCATTCTGCTCTCAGCTAGGTATCATCACTGTTTCCCTTGCACATTGGTACTTAGGTCAATTCTTGGTAATCTGATTTTAAATAAAGAAGCTACCAAAGAGAGCATTCTGGCAATTTAGGAAAGTAAACTTGCTTGCTAAGGGTTAGAAGGGGTTCCAAAGCTGATCTGCCCTTCATATAAGTGGCAAATGTCTGGATTCATTGTCTTCAAATTGCATCTTGGAACAAGCTACTGACTCAGGCAAAAAGTAGGGCACAAGCTTTGAGGTGAAAGTGAGTACCTCTCAAAATAACCTGTGTGTTGTTACAAAATATTCTATTGTATTCCTTGAACTGTCCTGTAAACAGGAAAGCCACAATGGTCCCTTCTGGCTTTACATGCTATTAGGTCAGGTAGCTACAACTGAAGGAGTGATGAATAGACAGGAACAGGGTTGTTGTCTTTTCAGTTTTGCGCTAGGGATCCCAAACCTAGGGTGGTCTGAAGGGGATTAGGAGTCAGCAGATGTTGTCCTGAGTATGTGCCAACCAAATGGAATCTGACTGCCAATGGATCTCTAATTACAGTTCCTCTTGGATGGGGAGCCACTGTCTTCCTCAGACTTAATGGTAAGTACAGTTGTAGACTGATCTTACCAGCTTTGGGTGTGGGAGCTCTGACAGTTTTTTGCATTGTTACATGTGCCCCTAAATCTTTATGGGCTGCCTTGACTCTTTGACACAGTTCATTTTGGCCCAGTCTTTGCTGATTCCTAGTAATTGCTGGGACTGGCCATTGTAGCCTTGCAGAACTTGGAGCCTTGCCTGTTTCTTCTTCAGGATCCTGCCTGGTACTTGACACTTGAATTACATGGCAGCAAACCAAACAATTATCAGTTTCCCATGTTTTTAACAAAGGCAGATATTGAGTCAAATCAGAGTGGTCATGATAAAAAATCCAGTCAATCAGGCAGGATCTGTTGTCATCATCAACTGAGATGGTGAAAGTTTGGGGAGAAGGGCAGGGAAGTTGTCAGGCTGAGTTGTGGCTTGGTAACCTTGTCTTCCCTTTGCACTCAGCAGGCAGCATTCTCTTCTTTTGGCTTTAGCACCTTCCAAGACTTGTGCAAAGTGTGTCACAGTCAATCCATACTTCTACCTCAGAGAAAACTCTCCTGGACCGCAGTGCTCTGGACAGTTCCTGTGCTGCAGACTTCAGTGACAGTCCCTCCCCAGCAGAGAATGTGGCTGTCAGGCTCCCTCGGAGGAAAAGCAAGGTCTGGGACTGAAATAGCTGCTTAACCATGTAGTTGGCATGTTGGGTGAAGGGGCTTCCTCAACATGAAAGCCTCATATAGTGGGATGTGGTCTTGTACTGACTGTATGGTAGTGGTAGTGAGCCTCTGTACTTTGGTGTGTTAGAAAGGTGCTGGGCTTCACATCAGTCTAGATATACTTTGACAAATATTTCATGGTGTGCTACTGTACTGTAGCAGCCATGAACCCTTCAGCTTGGCAGAGCCAGATGCTCTTTTGCTTGTTCTGGTGCCTCCCAACTATTCTTATTCCTTTTGTTCCAGGGAAAAGTCAAAGTACGCAGAGCGAGCATTTCGGAGCCCAGTGACACAGAACATGAGGCCCCGGCATTACCTCTCTCTGCCGGTAAGGATTGTTGTCTTCTTCAGTGAAACAGCAGCTGAACTGCCCACACTCAAGAGGCGTGCTCTGGCGTGGCAACTGTTTTCATACTTCTGAAGTTTCCTCTCTGCAGGCCTGGTCCTACAACATCAGAAGGAGATGAAGCGCTTGAGCAGCTTCAGAGATCGTTTTGGTGTTGACTGGCTGCAGTACAAGAGACATCTAGAGAAGAATGACCAAGTACCTGTCATCTGCCGGAGTCGTTCTGCAGATGAAATTGCAGGCAGGCCTGCTGCAATGGATTTGCAGAGTGAGAGCTCTGAGACAGAGCAAAGAAAATTCCAAGTATCCCAGAAAGAATCCCCTCCTCATTTGGATGATACTGAGAAGAAGGAAGAGCCTGAAGTACAGCTGGATGAACACATAGAAGAAGAGGAAGCAGATGAGCTAATGCTGGGGGAGGAAGAGGAGGAGAAGCCAGAAGGTAAATAGGGTCTTTCACTGGTGTGTTTGAGAGCTTGGGTGATGAAAGAATAGACGGAACAAATGTGATATCCCTGAAGTTTTATCATGCTTCCCAGTATTGTAAGAATTCTAAGGACTGGGGCCAAGCAAACTGTGAAGGTCTGCTGTGTGTACATACCTGTACTGTGTCTTATTTTGGCAGTGGACCTTTGCCAGCCAGTGCTGGTGAGTCAAATAGAAGGTGAAGGGGACCCTGAGCCAGACTGGATCTTCCTGCGAGTTACAGCTAAGCATGTGATTGAGGTGGAACTGAAGGCTGCCAGAGTCCTTCACAAGCTGGAGCTGAAATGCCTGGAGAAGGTGGACACCTCTGAGATGAACTGGAAGAGGATGGTAAGTTACGCCTCTTGTGCGAGTCTTTGGCATCTTACTCCCTGTGTGGGCCAGCATTCTGGATTTGGTCTTCTGTCACAGTACCCTGCAGGTCTTTTCCTAGCTCCTGCAAAGCCTGATTGATTGATTGAGCATCTCTTCCACCCAACACATGTATCAACAGCATCTGTATTGCTTAGAGTACCTGTGGTAATATAGCAGAAGCCAGCACCAATTCTGTTCCAAAGCTGGAGTTAAAAAGTCAATGGCTGGACTTGTTCCAGTGTGCAAGAATGGGAGACTTCTCAAGAGGAGCCTGTATGAAACAGAGACTCTCTGCCATCCATTCCTCACCAGGATATCACCGTGGCCTTAGAGGACTGCTTGTGGACTGCACTATTTCTTAGACAGTGTAGCACTGAGCCTAGTGTGATGTTTGGAAATCTACTAGTAGATCAATGAATGGTTTTCCATCTGCTTTAGGTGCATGCATTACCAGTACCAGCCCTATTTTGCTTTTGTGGTTCTTTAGAAAGGGATTTCAGAAATCTCTCTTTCCTCATGGTCGGATGTTTGCATTCAGTGTGGACATGTTCACAGGCTTCTCTAATACTGTTTTCTCCAAAAGCTCCAACTCATTTTTCCTTCCTGCCCTTGTACTTCCTGAATGTTTGTGGCTTGATATGCCTCAGAATATCAGTTTTCATGATACCCTTGTAAGAAGGTGTTTCATTTGAAATGCTTTGTTCCAGGCCCTGAAAAATTACTTTTGTTCTCAGCACTTGTGAGCTTATTTTTATTTGTTTGTTTATATCCATTTTACTGTGCTCCCAAATGCTATCAGCTAGTCAGGTCTTACTAAATTCAGTGCTTATATGGCCATGTTTCAGACAGTTGCAAACAAATCTGTATAGTGGATGCTGTGCTCTCTTTAGAACTGGTTTTGTTTTTATCTCCCGTAGGATGTGGAGCAAATTTTCCCTGTCCTCACGCTGCACTTCAGCTACATTCGCAAGGACCGGCAGAAGCGCAAATATGTGGTGCTGGATGACTGCCCAGAGCAGTGCCTGCAGGTGGAGAGGAAGGAGGGGGAAGCCTGGGGAAGGGGCAATGTTAGTGGAAGACACTGGTCCCCAGCCACTGCGTAGCCCCTGATTTTAGAGCACACGTACATCTACTGCCCTATTGCAGCTCATGTCTGGCTTGTAAGCTGAGGATTTCTCCTGCTACACAAATGACCAGTAGAGGGCCCTGTGAGCCACGGGCTGATGTTTCCTGGGTGCTGAGTGATGCTCTAGCCCTAGCCTGGACTTAGCCCTCCAGACAATGAGAGTGTCAGTGCTATGGCCGCTCTGGTCTGCACAGCTGCTGGAGGAAGTTGGGTCTCAAAGTATTTTTCTCAAGGTACTGTTGTTTAAGTACATTTAAACAAGATGTTACAGAGAAAGCACAAAAAAATGGGACCTTTGAGACCACAGTTCTAGAAATACCCTTGCAATACATAGATAAGAGGATTGGAACTGCAAAAACAGGTTCTCTTGGTCTTAATGCAGTGAAGCCCTTGGCAAGTCTTGCATAGACTGGCTGTTGTACTCCATTAGCTGGGAAATGGCCCTGCATCCCTTGCAGTCCATCATGCTGTAATGAAGCATGTGAGACTTGCTGATTTCAGAGCCCTGCTTCCATTAGGATGGTTATAGCTGCATGCTAGCACTCTTTTCCCTGTGCTGCTACTTTTAGTGTGTCCTTGAAGTGCTGTCTCCAGCTGTTGAGGAGAATCGTCGAAACCAAGACCAGGAAAAGGGATCCACAAAGCTCCAGTGCCTGAAGTGCAAGCAGGAGTTTTCACAGCCTGCTCCCTGGCATCAAGGTTCTTATCCTTCAGAGGCTGGAGATGCCAAAATCCTGGAGACCCTGATTGCCTCAAAAAAAGGTAAGATGTAGTGCCCAGAAACAGGATGCTAGCTAATTCCAAGACAGACTGCTGGAATGGCAGCTGTGGTGCAGATCATGGAATATGTAGGAGAGGGATGATGCCTTGGCTGTACTGAAATTAAAACCTGTTGTGGGATGTACTCTCACTTGACCCACTTGGACTAGGAAGAGCCTGTCTTGTTCACAAGCCAGAATAAGCCACTGTTTTAAGGTTAAGCAAAGAGAGCAGCCCAGCTGTGGGTGGCCTGGGGTCTGAGAAGACACAGGGGTGCTGGAAACTGCAGATGGGCCACAGAAATCTGAAGGCTGGGAGAGGCCTTAATGGTCACATGGTCTCTCAACCTGTTGAAGCCAAGGTCAGTTCTACCACAGAGACTAATTTGGGCTTTTCCTAATGGAGGCTTCTGGGGAATCTGCTTCAGTATTTTGGGTAAAAACTTGGCTGTTAGACATCAGAAAAACCACCAGAACCCTGACCTAGGTCTCCTTGGCTGTGATCTTAAGCCCACTTTTGCTTGCCTGATGGGGAATGATTTATTCCTTTCTTCATATTTGAGGGCCATTATTGTTCTCCCCCTCCCTACAACTAGTCCGGTCTTCTCTCATCTAGACTAAATAAGCTCAGGTCCCTAGATAATTTGCTTGTCAGTCATATCTTATATAATGCAGTTATTCTTGCTGGTCTCCTTTGTACTCTTTCCCATTTGTCCACATATTTCTTTGTGTGTCTGAAACTAGATGTGGTATTTTGGCTGAGACATGGCTAGTGCTGAGGAGGTACCTTCCAGTTCCTGATTTTTTTCAAAGCTCAGTGGGGAGTGCCCAGCCTTAGCTCAGAAGATGCTTCTTGTTTGATGAAGTATCCTGGGATCAAAGTACTGCAGTGATGGCAAAAGTGCTGTCCTGGCTGCAGCACTTCCATCCACCCCAGGATACTTTCTTCCCCCCCACCAGGGTAGTGGGAGTCCCAAGATCCAGCTGGGAGTCTTCTGTGGTGTGGATAAAGGGAGCATCAGGAATTGGGGTCAGGAAGGATGAGGACAGCTGGAAAAGTGACACAGCATGTCTAGCTGGAGGGTAAACTAAGCTGGGGATGGAGGTGGCTAAGAAAGGTTGAATTGGCTGGTTATGATTTTGGTTTTCAAAGACTATGTGAGCATTTGTGGACACAAAGTGGAGGAAAATCATGAGACAGAGTCCTGATGTAGTTTCAGTTGCAACTAAAGCACACAGTGGTCACTAACGCTGAGCAGAGCTATTTCTGGTGGATGTTAGCACTGATCCAAAATTTCTCAATAATCTGTGAGGTGATGTGTGTAGGATATGATTCAGAGTTGCTTAACAAGTTGCTCAAGTCAGATAACTATTGTCTACTTCAAAAGGAATAATTTATGGTTTGCAGAAGGGAAAAAAAAAACCCAAGGAGAATCTTGTTGTGCGTTTTTTTTCTTTATCCCTGATGAAATCTTTCACAGATGCTGCAGCAGCTGGTGAGCCCATAGTCTGTCCCAGTTGTTCTAGTGACCATGTGGTCATCCTGCCTTCAGAGGTGTATTCCAGCACACCTTTGCCATCTGGCCATGATAGCACAAGTGAAGACCTATCAGACTCTGTCCTGGAGGGAGGAAGCCAACAGGAGGGCCCAGAGGAAACGCCTGCCCTGGCCAGTGAGAGTGGGAAGTTCTACATCGGCGGGGAGGACAGCTCTGAGATGGATACCAGCAACAGCACCAGGACCCCAGAGCCGAGTGGCGAGCACAACAGCGCTCTCTATTCCAGCTCCCGCAGTTCAGATGGAGGCATCGGGAAAAAGGAGCTGAGCCTGAAGAGCCAGTACTTGTCCCTCAGCCACACAGACACAAACGGGGGCAGCTTGATGGGTAGCTACCGCTACAGTGTTTCTCGTGGGCCCACTCCTTCCCAGCTCTCTTTGAACTCCGAATCTGAGGAAACATGGAACCTCAGTCCAGGTGAGTATGCAGGAGCACAGCTGGGTTTAGGGGTGTGCACAGTTTGGTGCTGGGCTTTCTCACTGGTGCTTGCAGGGTTCACTGCCTCCTGTCTAATGGGGAGGGGGTGTCACGAAGCCCAATCAGCAGTAACTGTGGTTCTTTTGTGCATTTTTTCATTCCCCTTTCTGTTCGATCCTTGTGCCTGAATATAGTGAAAACTGAATCAGATCCTAATTCTGGGTATTTCTCAGAGTCTGACTAATAAGGTCTTCTTCTGGGAGCTGCACCGCTCAGTGACAGACACACTGGGTTCCTGTGGCACCGGTGAACTCCCAGCTGAAGCATTACTTTTAGAGACTACTATGCACAATTTCTCTGTATTTATTCATGGGCTTAAGTACAGTGTGAGGCTGGTGTTTTTGTAGGAGGCTTTGGTTAGTGGATCCACAATTACTTGTGCTTTCCTCAGCGGTCTTTGTGAGCTTCAAATGACAAAGCCTGTCCCAAAGAAGAGACTCTGTGATGGCTGTGTGAGGGCTATTGTGCAAGACAGCAGTTACTAGGAAGTCTACAAATGCTTTCTGTGCAGCACCTTGGGTTTCTGATGAAGCAGACTGCCTTTGCTTGGGTATCAGCTTGTGATTTACAGAATAACTGAAGCTGGTACAGGACCAGTGTATAGGATTGGCATGGTCAGTCCTGTACACTTGAAGTGTCAGAAATAAAGCAGTCTTCTTCTCCAGGTAAAATCACAAGGTCTCAGTTTATAAACCAAACCCCTGCGAAAGTTCCTGCTGAGAAGTGATTAGTATAGTGTTTGTGGTGGAGAACACCTGCACTGGGAAGCATATTTTCTCAGGTAGTATTGTGGCTATTGCATAAATTACGTGGTCATACAATTGCATGACAAACATAATTATATTCCTTAGCAGTTTTATTGATGTCTTCCTCAGCCCTCTTTAGCCTTACCACAGCCAAAGTTGGAGTTTAAAAAGTTGACTTGAGCTGACACCAGCTGAAATGAGAAATATCTTTCACAAATTGCCCTTCTGCCAAATCTGCCAGCAAAGTAGTGTCCTCCTGTGATTAAACAGCTGAGCATAGATTGAAGATGGGTTAGACCAAAGCTTTGTATATGTCAAAAAGCAAGTGTTGAGGTCATGAAATCCCCTCATGTCTCCACATAGAGACCTGTGGCCTGTAAAGCCCTGGATTTGGCCCTTTGTCTTGAGGAGAGCCTTGATGGAAGCTGGTGTGCAGAAGGGGTGATGCTGCTGCCATGCTTGGGCAGCACCTGGTCCGTGGGCAGTGTTAATGATGCTCTTTGCTCTCCTCAGCTGTGAACAGCATCCCCAGCATGAGGGACTTCCGGTCTGTGGATCATCGCCTGAAGCTGTACCTGGATATGGAGGTTTTTGAAGAGGACACTGAGGAGTTCCAGTGCTTCCTCAAGGTGAGCTCCCGCGATACCATTCCTACAGCTCCTTGGCTGTACTTCTTGCCACCCTGCAAGTTCTGCACTGGGGTGACATCCTAGAGGCTGTGGGGTGTGAAGGGAGCTGAAGTGTGTTTGAGTTGGTCCTTTCCATGAGTGAGCTAGCAAGGGGCAGGCCAGTGGTGTGACCCACCCTCTCTGTACTCTAGGTGGTTATGGTGAAGTTTGGCCGACAAGAAGAGTTCCTCTCAGTCCTGGTTGCCTCTGATCTCAAGATTTATGTGCTGGAAGTCACGGGGGCTATCAGGTGAGGAGAATGGTGGCAAGTGAGACCCTGCGAGTGCCAGCCTGTGCTAGCCTTACACTGCAGGTGTGGTGACATGCAAAGGCTCTTCTGGCAACCCCCCCCTACTGCAGTCTAATGTGGGAGAGGAGATGGGGCAGCCTGCTGCAACTGAGAGCTATGCTCTGTAATTAGGGGACAACCTGCAAATTGGCTGAAGAAGAATGACTCTCACTACCTGTCTGATATTTCCTATCTGGAAGTGGGACTCTGCCACCAGAGCTTGCGAATGGAGTTTGAGAACCCAAAAGCCTCCTACAATCTGCTAATGCGGAACCAAAGCTGCTGTGACCAGTTCCTGGAGACTCTGACACGTAAGAGTAGAGCTGTAGTTGGAGGGGTGTGAGGTGGGGAGAGAATTTGGAAGATTTGCTCTTGAAAAGTTCCCAGGAGAGCTGTAGTTGGAAGTATGTGGGAAATTTACTTCTTACCAGCTCAGAAAAAAATTGGGGGAGAACACCTTTAGCACCGTAACTTTGAGTGTCTCTCTGTTGACTAGAGAACCATTCTGAGATGTAATATTCTTTCCTTGGGTTTGCAACAAAAGACACCTTTTCCCTCTCTTTAGATCTCATGCAAGAGCTGCCTGCTAAGCACAGGAGTAAGGTGAAAGAAATCCCAACTGTGGAAATGAATCCACAGCATTGGCTATGGTAAGAACAGCCTCTTGAGAAGTTGGGGTTTTGGATAAAAGAGGATGTTTTCTTCTCCAGCCATGCCTGGGAAGCACAGTTCTCAAAAGATCAGAGCACAGGAGGAGGTGATGTTGGAGTGGCAGCCATGCCTGTGTTGCAGGTTTAAGGCAACTGGTTCAGGTGCCAGCTGCACAAATGGTGAGCAGGCAAAGGTGTGTCACAGACTGAGTCAGGGAGGATTCCACATCACCTGGAGGAGCCTTAGCAGAAAATAATGGAGGGAAGAAAAGAAGGAGGCATAGGGCAGCCTCCTCCCTTGCAAGAAGCAATTGTTTCCTAGCTGATGAGGTGGTAGGCAGAGTAACAGGAGGGAGGTTGATTGTACAACATCGGGAAGAGGTGGGTCCCTCAGTTCCCCAAAAGGACAGTGAACAGTAGCTAGCTCACAGCAGACCTAGACTTGATTAGCCTGCTGTTGTATCTCTTCCAGGCCTCTGCTGGACTCCAAGACCACAGATTCTGCAGCTGCAGATGACCCTTGTTTTTTCTACCTGCTGGCCTACCTCATCCAAGGTACAGGAGATCTTGGAAGCCAGGTGTCCCACACCTTTTGCTGCCTGCTTACATGCTTGTATCTTTAGTGTACAGTCTGTGGGAAGAGAGCTGAGCCTTTGGTCCAGCAGCAAGATGGGGCAGGGGCATGGGTGAGGTCTGGTTTTTTTAGTGTTTAGATGTGGAGGATAGCAGCATGCTTCTCCCTGCACATCAAGAGAAACTACAACCCCTTTTCTGCATGATGGTCTGTGCTATAGGAAGCAGCTGGTCTTGAACACCGGGTTTGCTGACAACTTAGAATGGTTTCTGAGAAGCTAGAGATTTTCTAAGGGCTGGATCGTTGCCCTGAGCTGAGGGAAAGCTGGGGGCTCATACACAAACAGCTGGTTTGTGTGAGGAGCTGAAAAGCTTCTCAGTTTGGGAAAATAGAAACAGGTGTCTGGAACCTGAGACAGTAGGACAGATGCAGCCTGCTGTAGTCCATCAAGTTCTGTTCTAGGGCTTGCTGAGGGCCAAATGTGCTAAACCTGGGATCTGAATCTTCAGCGAACAATTACAGTGTCTCCTTAGCTTGGGACACTGAAAAAAAGCAACCTAGCTTTTTTAAATTAGCTCTGACCAATTGTTTACTACTCTTATACCTGTGCTTACCACTGACCATTGGGGAGGTATGAGAGAATAAGAATCAGAAGAATCTGTGGGAAGTATATTTGTAGGTCTTCTCAAGCTGAACAAATAGCCTATGGGAGGGTGAACATAAATTGTGCGTTTTTTTACTCTCGGTTTTTGAGTAGGGTGCCCTACACTGGACACAGTTCCAGCTGAGACCTCATTGCCAAGTAGACAAGACTAATTAAACATCTTATTTCTGGTACTCCTACTAATTCCCAGCAGTGGGATGTGATGAGAAAAGCAACATGTTGCTGTAGCAGCTTGTGATTCCTCTGTGACCTCAGCCAGTTCTACTATTGATTCCCTATTTCTGTGCATCTAGTACTTTTCATTTGCATCTGATGAAATCAGTTGTATATTTATGCTCCCTACAGTTTATCAAAACTACTTTGCTTCCTGCCATACTTATGACACATCCCAACTTGGTATTAAACTTTGTGTGTGCGGTTACAACCATCAGATATCTGCAGCCAGACAAATTCAGGCCAAAAAAGGCGGCTGTTTAGCTGGAGCTGATGACTTTTAACTATGGAATCATAAAGTGTTGTTCAAGAGGTGAAAGGACTCGAATGTTTTTTCCTGCCTCACATGAGGACATAGGCTGGACAAAGCTTGCTGGGAGATCGTCTATCTTATGCATGCTCCTGCAATGAGATTGGATAAGCTGGTCAAACCCAGCCATGTTTAGCTACCCTGCTCCCCCTCTTCAGTTAGGAAGCCAGATAACAGCCAGGAAGCTGTTCACCCAGTTACTGTTGCTGGAATGTATTTCCCCAGGGGAAAGCAAAGCTGGTTCTGTGGTGACTCAGGCTTCTCAGCAAAGCCTGTCCTATTCCCTTGCATCCTTTTAGGGGCATCTGCTTTCCCTGTGACCCTGCTGAGCACCCGAAGCATGCTGTTTCTGCTGGAGGAGAATCACCAGTGGCAGGTGCAGCCCTCCTTGGATGCAGACCATGAGGCAGAAACGCCTCTTAAGAGCAACATCCAGTTGAAGGAGAAGCAGATGATCAGCAGTATTAGCAATGTCATAACCTATCGACTCTGTCCATGTGACATCAAGCTGATGCTTTATGATGAGGTAATGGGGCACACAAGATGCTGGGGGCTAGATTGTGCCCAGAACCCAGTTCCTGTCAAGGGTACTTTGGGGCTGTCATTTCCCACCCTAACCTAGGACCTTGCACAACAGAGACAGGGGAGCACAGGGTATTGCTGCTGTACAGAAGTCATGCAGGGACACTTCCACAGCTGGCAGCAGAGAGGGTGGAGGATGTAACATAGGAAATGGGAGGAGCTGACAGGTGCTGGGGAACAGCAGCTCAGGGGTTATCAGGCCCTGCTCATCCACCTCCCTCTCTTTCCTCCCTCCCAGGTGCTGAAGGTGGAGAGCACTTGGCACATCCGCACAGAGTGCCCTGAGCTCCTGCTACAGCTGGTGGAGTGGATCCGTAGGCCCTGGGAGGAGATGTTCTCAATCAAGCTACGGAAGGCTGTGTATGAGGGGCTGGAGTGAGCTTACCAACTGTGTGCAGGCAGGACTTGGAGTCAAGCATGCTGCTGTGCTGGTGACAGTGCACAAGTGTCTCCCATTCCCATTAGACCTTGCTGTCCTGTGACCCCTGCTTTCAACTCTACTCCTGCCCCTGACCCTTATTTGTTGAGAATGAAGGGAGCACACAATGGTCCAGACTGCACAGTCACTTGCACTGGCCTGGCTATGGAAGGAGGAGGAGGGGAGTATTATTCCCTGTAATACTGCATAAGCTACACAGAATTTTAACTTGGCAGTGTCTGCTCGTCTCCTTCAGGGCCACATAGAGTACCACTGAAGGAAGAAGGAAGCCAGACAAATGTTCAGTAGGACATGCAGTGGTACAAAGTAAGCAGCAGGCCAGAGGCAGTTGGGTGCTGTGGTCTTACCATCAGGTGTATTTGCTGCCTTTCTACCTGTCTCCAAACAGCAGCCAGTATTTGCTGCTGATTTTTCTTTTTTTCCTTTTTTTTTCCTCCCCCTTCTTCTTGTCCACAGCTTCCCTAAAGCTGCCTGCTTCAAACGGGAGCCTGATTGCACAAGGGGATGAGGCATGTTGGACTAACAAACCCCACAGAGAGCCCTTACCTGCCTGCCTGGCAGGGCGTGGCTCAGTCTGCTGCTGAAGTCTTTCACTGTCACTGGGGAGGGAGAAGCTGTGAGGCTCTTGGCACAGAAATACGTTGTTCATTGCTTAGGGGTCAGGACCCTTGTGGGCACAAGCAGGTACAAGTGAGGCTCAGACTTTTCTGAGCAGTCCAAAAGCAAGAGTTTATTTTAACATGAGTTTTACTATTTTCTACTGTAAATAAAAGTTTATATTTACTGAATTGTCATCTTTTGTCTATTTCATCCTCTTTCACTACTGTAAGATCTTGCATACTGGCTTTGTAGCAGTCTCAATGGTTCTACAGCATCTCACAGGGTTCAAGCTGTTCTCCCTCTCCTGTTCAGGATGGGTGCTGATGGGCTGCTAGACAAATCTCAATATTCCTGACTCCCAAGGAACAAGGCCCAAACAGGATTAGACTGATGACAAGTACCAGTTGTGTTGTTCTCCTGTGACCCTCATACCCTCAGGTGAGCATCCTGTGGGCTTCCAGCCCCAGCAAGTTGCTCACTGGCTGTACAGGCCTTCAGAGTGTGATTCTCATAGGGGATGTTGCTGCATGCCCATGGAGGTAGGAGTACCTGCCCCCAAGTTCTTCCCTGTTGCAGGCATTACTTCGTCTCAAACTGCCCTGCACGCTTAATGCAGCTGCAGAAATGCTGCTGCCTGGCGAGGGCTTGCTGTGTCTCAGGGGTCTCTGCACCCTACCCAGTGAAGAGCAAGTAAAGATGCCATGTGTGGTGTTTTGATGCAGCTGAAACTTCCTGTGGGGGTGCACAGAAATGGTGCTGCCTGGTGGGATCCGATAGTCCAAATAAGGAGCTTTACTGATGTCTGCGTTTCCCAGAGCAATGTCTCTGTCGTGCTGCAAGTGTTCAACCCACTGTTTCAGGGCACACTTTCCCACAGCTGAATCCTTAATGACAAAACCTCTATTTTATGCCAAGGTGATCTAGATTTCTTCATAGACGTGTATTTGGCATTCAGTCCCTGATGCCTGTTTTCTTTGGATACTGATTACTGCAGCTCTTTGCAAGTGTTTCTATGATGTCTAGACTTCACATACTCAAAGTTGGTGGCTGTGGTTTTGGTTTCTGCTACTTGGAACACAGCAGTGACTGTGTCCCACAGCATCCCACTGTTCCAGTCTCACCTTGGCAGATCAGTTAAACTTTCTCTCCCTGGTCAAACCAGCTATGCCATCCTCATAGCCATAGGAGAGCAGGATGTTCAGTTTCCATATTTTGTAGTGGTCCAAAGGCCACCTTGCAGCATGCTCTTGGACACTTTCTTGGACTCACTGTACAATTAGACTTTCTCCCATCACTTCCAGAAGCAGTTGAATTGCTGAAGGCCTAGTGGCTGATATTTTTGTCTAGCCTTCTACAGACTTGCTTGACTAGATCTTAACTGTCTTGAGGCAGATGTCACAATGCATTCCATTTTCTCCTCCACTCTTTCTAAATGGACATATGGTTGTTGCTCTCCATTCCTTTGGAGCAATCTCGGACTGCAAGCATGGGTGAGCTTGAAAGCATTGCCAGCACCTAGCACTTTGTCCAGAGGAAGGAGTATGAGTTACGATTCTGTCTTCATCTTGTCATCTAAGGAGCTTGTGCATGTTCTGTCTTCATCTTCTATAACTTTTTTACAAGGGGCAAGAGGCAAAATTGGAGTTATTGTACCAGCGCACTGATGCCTCTTCTATGTGAGTGGATTCCCTGAGAAAGCCCATCCCTGGAGCTTTTTTTTTTCCATCTCAGCTGAGCTGCACCTTTGCTCTGTCATGCTTGTGTCTGTGTACATTGAGGGGCCTGAGAAAGTGTGGACTGCCAGAACCAAAGGTTTCAGTGGTGTGTCTGTCCACTGTTCTTCTCAAGCTCTTCCAAGTTTACTGCACAAGTGACTACTCGTTTGTTCTCTGCTCCTTGAAACATCTCTGCAGCTCTGTGCTCAGCTCAGCATTAGCCCCTTGGTCCTCTTAACAGCTCCCTGCTCTTCTGCATTCCTCTGGCCACTGACAGGGAAGCTCTCACGATGCCACAACCTCTCTCTTGCCTCTGTATGAAACACTTGCTTTATTTTCCCTTAGGGACTTGTCCTGGTTGTTACAAGGTTAACCCCTTTGTGGTTGATTTGCAATTGTGAACGCTTTGCTGTGGGTCTCCTGACACTAAGCAGAGTGATGGAATTAACTGCTCTTATTGCATCATCTGGGGGGGTGTAAGGGCTTCCTGATAGGCTTCTCCACTCCAGCACTGCTGGTAGCCCCCACTGGTGGTTCTGCAGGAACAGGGGTTGTATAGGAGAGCCAGGACTTCTGGAAAGGATGTGACATTCGTTGAATCAGCTGCAGATGTCTTCTGCCTGTCATGACACTGAAGGTGCAGTCCCTCAGCTGCACTCATAGACACTCTTGATTTTCCCCGTCTTTCCCCTCTCCTTTTCTGGATGCACTTGGCTCTGGCCCTCAGCTGCTAGCATTGAGCAAGCCTGGTCTGAATCTCAGCATTTCCCTGCCTATATCTGCCTGGAGGTCACAGGCTCTTCTCAAGATGTGTTTAGCTGAAGGTAAGCCAAGGCCTGGAGTGATTACAGGCCTCCAGAGATGAGCTGCCAGCAGCTATGGGATCAGGCTGGCCATTGCCATGAGCCTGAAGCTACCACTGCTTTTCCACAGACATGTACCAGCCTTGTTTTACTTGAGTGTTTAACTCATCAATGAAAACAATGTCTCAATCATGGGTTTAGCTATTTCAGTACTTCCTGCTCTGCATCTCTGCCCTTCTAAAGCAGTGCTGTCTTTTGAGCATACATAGCCTGTGGGTTGGCTGTCAGTTCTCTTGTGCCATGTCTAACTAAGGAAGACTTGTTTCTAATCAAACTGTATGACTGGAAGGACTGGTCATTTACTTCTAGCAGAATATCTCTGCTGTCCTCATCTTCAGGAGACTGGTGATGTAGCAGCAAGGAACACACATTCCCTGCAGCTTGCAGACCTGCCTGGCGGCCAGCTTTGTCCCTTCTGGGGATGCCAACACTTCTTAATCCAATTTACAGAGCAATGTCCCAGGGCAGTTTAACCCACATCCCTTTGGACTACCCTCCAGCTTGGCTGGCAGAAGAAAAAACAGTGAGCACAGGTTAGACTGGAGTGCCACACACAGTGCTGGGGTGCTGACAGAATTCATCACCCAGGGACTGGGGAGCATACCCTAGCAGGGAGGAGGTGAGCATGTACCCCTGCTGTGCTTCATAATCCACCAGGGGGTAAAGGGAATGGGGCTTTATTTCCAAGTCATCCCAGCCTTCTCTCAGTCTTTGTTACAGGGGACAGTCATTGCCCTTTGTGCTCCTGGGACAGAGCATGTCTCTGCCTGTTATCAGAAGGTTATTAAGCTAGCTGTGGAGCTGTCCTGTGTCAGGACAAACAGTTCCTAATAGAGCTGTCTGCTCCCCATCCCAGAGCCAGATGAGCTGTTTAACCTAGGAAGAGCATGTTTGCTGCCAAGGACTCATGCTGCCCACCTGCAGCCCTGCTCAGGGAGGGTGCAGCTAGTTCACCCCTTCCTCACCCTGCTGCCAAGCACAGCTGGATGAGATCCATGCCACCCTACAGCAAACACACCTGGGGTGCCCAGCCCTACCATCTGCTGTGCTGCCATAGCCTCCAGAACCAGAGGCAGGCGTAGCAGGGTTCAGCCCATCCTTCCCTATAGGTTAGAGCAGGAACTGAGGCTGCCATTCAGAGGCAGACTGGGCCCTGTGCCCTCCATGGTACCCTGTGTCCAGCAGCCAAGGCAGGATCCCACGGTATAGTCCCTGAGGCTGCCTCCATTGCAGTGCTGTGGCTGAGCAGGGGCTGTTTGTGAGACCTCTCGCAGCATCCCTCCTGAGCGGTACTGTTTGTCCCAAAGTTGTTCAAAGATGTTCTTAGCCCTGCACTCACACTCCTCAGCCACTCCACCTCCCCTGTGAAGACAGGCTGAGAGATTTGGGGTTGTTGCTTGGAAAAGAGAAGAGTCTGAGGATACCCTATAGCAGCCTTCCAGCACCTGAAGGGGGCCTACAAGAAACTGGAGATGGACTTTTTACAAAGACATGTAGCAATAGGACAAAGGGGAAAGATTTTAAACTGGAAGAATGTAGATTTAGCAAAATATTATGATGAAATTCTTTACTGTGAGGGTGGTGAGACACCGGCACAGGTTGCTCAGAGAAGCTGTGGCTGCCCCCACCCTGGATGCATTCAAGGCCAGGTTGGATGGAGCTGTGAGCAGCCTGGTCTAGTGGGAGGTGTTCCATAGCAGAGGGTTTTAACTAGATGATCTTTGATGTCCCTTCTAACCCAAACTATTCTATAATCTCCTCAATTACCAGTTCCCGTTGCTCTTGCTGTTCTACTATGCTCCACACATTCACACCAGGTCTGGGCTCTACCCCACAGACTTAGTGGTTTGAGGATGACTCTGGTTTTTGTGGTTGGTGACTGTGCTCATCTCTGAGCTGGACCCCACAAGGCTGCTGGTCTTGCACATCCTTCCTGCCCATGATGGTTCCAGGCTCTGTCAGCCTCAGCTGATGTGGGAAGGGATGAGGGTGGACAACACCCTTTGCCAGCTGCTTTCCTTTCCTGGCTGTTGTGTGTTTGCCCTCTGCCCCAGGCTAAAAAGGTGATACCTCTGCAGGCCCTTGGACGTCAAAAGATCAAGATGAGGGTATTGCCCAGGGACATTCAAGGCACTGTTGTGGTGGAAACACGAGGGCTCTGACACAAATGGCAGGGTGCTGGCAAGCACAATGATGCCTGTCCTTAAATGATGTCCAACACAGGCTCTGGATCTGGTCTCCTGAAGCAAGCTCTGCCCAGCAGCCCCAGCATGAACTGTGCTGTGCAAAAATGCTGCTGCTGCTGCAGCTGTACCTGCTGTACCCAGCCCAACAAGTAGCTTTGTTTTAGGTGCAATGGCCTCAGTTTGCAGTGCCTCAGTGGGTCATGACCTCCAGTTTGTTGTGAGGCTGCTACAGGGGCTTGTTAATGCACTGAGCAACAGAGTCAGAGAGTGATGTAGGTTCCTCACTTCTAACAAACTGCTCGGCTACCTGGGAGTGAAGCCAGACTGGAGGCAAGACCTAGGAGAGCTTGAAAACTAGTGGTGATTGTGGAGAAAGAAAACCAAAAGTTGCTTTAACTGCCTGGCAAGAGCAGCAGATTCAATATAAACTGTGTGCTGCTTGCTGTCTCCAGCTCTGCTCCCGCTTCTCCATGCCACTTGGCTGCAGCCCCGGGCTCTCTCCCTGGCCCTGAACACTTCCCTGAATCCTTCTAAAAGCTTGAGTTTCTGTGATTTACTTGCTGTCTCCCTGCATCCACCTCTGCCTGTTGCTCCTGACCTGGCATTGCTCCCAGAGCAGATGTTCCTGGATCTGCAACACGCATTTCCCCTTCCAGAAATGTTAATGCTGCAATTGCATGAGTGGCAGTGGGATTCAACGGAAAGCATTTCTTAATGGCCAGGTCAAATCTCCTTCCTTCTGCTGCAGCTTTCCCTTCACACAACTGAAGCTGTCACCTAGAAAGGATCCATTCATGACCCATGGAGAAGGAATGACCAAAAGAGCCCAAAGTAGGGCTTTTTTCTGCCCTTCCTCTTGCACTTACACCTGTGCACATGTTGAGGTGCAGCATGTTGCTCTGGAGGCTCTAGCTGCCCTTTTGCACAAGAGCACCAAGCCTGTGCCTGGGCTGTGTGGGTGCTGACTTAAGGAAGTGTTGGGGGAAACATCAGAACTGCCGTTGCTCGGCAGGCCCAGAATAGCCAAAAAACAACACCGGATGCAGCAGCCATGCTTCCCACCCCGTTAATTGCCCCAGCCATCCTGCAGCCATTCCCCAGCACTGCCCGCAGGACGTGGGCGGGCATGCTGCACCCACCAGTGCTCGTGGAAACCCTTCTTGCAGGAGGAAGGGGAACCCTTCTTGGGGAGAAAGGGCATTTCATGAGCTTAGACAGATACCAGTTTCCCCCTGACTAATTATGTTGCACAAGACAGCTCAGCATTCCCTGGCCCCATGCAAGGACAGGCTGCTCAGCTCAGAATGTCATGGGTGTGGTTGCCCCAATGCAGGGACTCATCCCCAACAAACGCCTCCAGAGCCAATTGTAGTAATTTAGAGAGTGAGTGACTGGGGTGCCCTGGCAGAGGGACAGCCAGGGATGAGTCCAAGTTGATGGCTCGAAGCCACTGCTGGCATTCCTCTTGCCTTGTGGGAGCAGTGCTTTTGCTCAGGAAGAGCAGTGGTGACTCTTAGTCTAAGAGCACATCTAGAGGTGCTGCATGCTTAAACCCAGCCCTGAGACAGGGACCTAGACTGGGGGACAAGAAGCAATATAGTCGTCAAAATATTTGACACACATTCCCACCTCACAGACACATTTTGCTGTTAACATTTCCACGTGTGGGGCCACCTCTCCTCTGGTGTTACCAGGTTCCTTGCTTCCATTTTCTCTCCTCTTTTTCACTGTCAGAAGAATTTGACGTTATGGGAGACAGGAGACTATTGTGCCAGACAGCCTCATGGCTCCGTTCTGTCCCCCTGCGGTCAGGCTCACTGGTGCTCCTTCGGAAGGTACAGCTCCCTGGAGCATGTCCCTGGACATGCTCCCTGGACATGCCACAGGCTGAGCCGAGGCCCCGAGGCTTCTGCCGCTCCAGTGGTCTGGAGCGTTTCCCTACAGCCTGCAGGCAGGCTCGGCTTCGCGCCTCGGCTGGGGCGGCACCCCCAACGGGGTTCCCCGGAGGCGAGGGGAAGAGCTGGCTCATCGGGAGCTGGATGGGCTGCAGGGAGCAACCTCTGTGCGACGGGTAGTTGTCGGTGGCTCATGTCGCCAACAGACGAGATGATCGGGCGAGTTTCGGCCGGGGCCGGACCCCGTCCGCAGGCCTGCGTGGCCTCCCGGGCCGCGGGCGGGGAGGGGACTGGGGCCGGGGCTGGGGCCGGGGGCGGCAGCGCCCCGCCCGGCGGCTGAGTCACCCGGCGGCTGCGGGACCCACCGAGCCCGGGCGGAGCAGGACGGGAGGGGACGGGACGGGGGGGGGAACGGAACGGGGGGGGAACAGGACGGGGCGGCGGCGGAGGAGGGGGACGGGACCGGGCGGCAGTGCGGAACGGTGGGTGCGCACCGGCGGGCGGGCGCGGGGCGGGGCAGCCCCAGGCCCCTTTGTTCGGCGGGAGGCGGCGGCGCGCCCGCCCCGCCGCTTTGTCCGCTGCCGCCGGCGGGAGCCGCTTGTCCCGGCGCGCCGTGAGTGAAGCCGGGGAGTGGGGGGCTGCGGGTAGGTTGCGGGTCGGTGGGGGAGGCAGGTGGGGCAGGCGTCGGTAGTCCGGAGAGGGGCAGGAGCCTCAGGCGTGGGGTGCGGGCTGGGAGGGCCGTTGGCAGGGGGGCCGGGGGGCGTGGGGAGCTCTGTCAGGCTGGGGTCAGCAGCGCTGGAGGCCCCCGGTGGGGTAGGGCTGATTACCCCGCGAAGGCTGGGGGGCAGAGGGCCCCAGCGTGGGCTGGCCGGGGTCAGTGGGACAGCGCTCCCCGGCTGGGCAGGGGCAGGTGAGCCCGGGGTGGGCTGTGGCGCAAGGGGCCCTGGTGTGGGGTGGGCAGATGGGGGGTCCCTGGACAGGGCAGGTTGGGGCGGAGGAGCCTGAGTGCCCCAAGTGGAGGACCCCGGGGTGGGTAGGGCCGGGGGTGTAGGTGTGGGGCCCGGGTGAGGCACGTGGTGCTGGTCCTGACTCTCGGCGTGACTGGGAGGCGGCCGCGCGGCTTGGCCCCCTCGGCAGAGAGCCGGGCTCAGGCTGCCCGCCCTGGGGTGGCCCTGCCCTGGCTGGGGGAAGAAGGATGTGAGGAGCTCTCTGCTAACCTGGCCGTGCGCCCTGGTTGTCCTGAGGTCTGTCCTCTGTCGCTCCTCCTTCACCACCACGGCACTGCCCATGTGTGTGCTTTTGCTTTCCCGGGTCTTGCCATCTCCTGGGGATGCCCTCCTGCTACCCTGGCCTTGTCCCCTGCCCCAGTCCCTTGCCCTGGTGCCAGGGCAGTGTGCTGCTGCCAGACAAGGACTAAACGCAGACACAAAGCTTTCTTACTGTTGGTGCCTTGAGGATAGGGCCTCACAACAGTGGTGGGATTTTGCAGGGTGCTCAACCGCAGGGAGGATGGTGCCCCTGATGGACTGTGGTAGAGTTCCTGGTGCCAGCCTGTGCCGCTTCCTGTGGGTTCTGCTGAGCACCAGGCTGGCACCAGAACACATCTTGGTTGCTGGTACGTGTGCTGTAGGGGCTTTTCTGTTTAAGCAAGGTTGCTTTGAAGGCCAGGCTTAGCTAAGCCAAAAAGATGCTCTTATTCTGGACAGTAGTAGTGTGAGTGCAGCAGGAGCCATCATCTGCAGGGACATGCCCTGGCCAGAGATGATGGGACAGGGCTGGTCTGGGAGCAGGCGAGACTGAGGAGTGGCTGGGGACTCTGAAGACATTTCCCTTCTGCTCACCATGGGCAGCCCTGCCACCTTCTACCTTTGCATCAGCTCACACGTAGTGTGCTGAAACTGTAGATGGAGGTGGGATGCCCCCTCTTATGTCTTCTCCTTTTGCCAGGAGCCGTGATACAGTCCTCATAATTTCCTCCCTGATCACTGGTGCAAGCTTCTGGGACTTTGTGCAATTCCTTCGCTGCCCCTCAGTGCCCCTCGCCATTACTCTTCTGTCTCCTGCTCCCTCTACCAGCCCTTGATGTTGAGCTGAAAGGTGCTCTGAGCACTGGCCACAAGGGGCTACAAAGGCCTGTAAGGACTGGGGGGCTGGGGTCCCACAGGAGGGAGAGCACAGCACGGCAATTTGTTGGGTTAGAGTGATGCTGCGTTTCTACCATCCCTCAAGGGAGAGCTGCAGGGTGCAGAGGGGGAGGGTGGTGCATATGGGTTCATAGGGAGGAGGATGTTGTTTGGGTGAGACCCCTCAGCTGGGGCTCAGGGCTGGCAGCTGCAGCAGGCCAGAGGGGCTGCTGGCAGCCTGCTGCCCTCATGGAACCTTCCTCCAGTGGCCTGTGGACCTCCATGGGAGTGTGTGGGTGCTGGTGCAGGGTGCGGCATTGGTTGGGGACCTTCCTGGGACCAGGAGGCAAACGGGTGCTGTGTCACTGTGGGTGGAGGAGGCTGTCTGTCCCCTGCCTGTCCCCTCACCCTCCTGAGCTGCTGCTGCCCTGTGTGTGTTTTACCCTGTGGCAGTGATGACTCTTACCCAGATGTGTCCTTCTGTGGACAGGGATGTCCCAACCTTTTCCCCTGCTCCCTGGATCCCCTCCACCCATCTGGCTGGTGGCTGGGTAGGGTAGGATGCAGATGGCAGTGTGGGAAGGAGGTACTAGGCAGTGGATCTGATTTTGGGGAGATACTTGCCTGCGCAGTGCTGTGTTTGTGTGCGTGGTGGGTAAGGGAAAGGATGTTGGGGTTGAGGTGGAGTCTGGTGCTTTGGGGTGACCCAGTGAGGTGCACATGGGTTTGCTCAATGCCTCTTTGCCTGCAGAGTTTGAGCTGACTGCCTGGCCAGGATGAGCTGGAGTTTCCTGACACGGCTCCTGGAGGAGATCAACAACCACTCAACCTTCGTGGGCAAGATCTGGTTGACCGTCCTCATTGTCTTTCGCATTGTGCTGACGGCTGTAGGGGGCGAGTCCATCTACTATGATGAGCAGAGCAAGTTTGTCTGCAACACACAGCAGCCCGGCTGTGAGAATGTCTGCTATGATGCCTTCGCCCCACTCTCGCATGTCCGTTTCTGGATCTTCCAGATCATCATGGTGGCCACACCATCGGTCCTCTACCTGGGCTTTGCCATGCATCGCATTGCCCGCATGCCCGAGTCCTTGCGGCGCCGGGCACCAGGAGTCCAGCGGGCACGCATGCCAGTGGTATGCCGGGGAGCAGGGAGGGACTACGAGGAGGCAGAGGATGATAATGAAGAAGACCCCATGATCTTTGAGGAGATTGAGGTGGAGAAAGAGAAGAGCCCAGAGGGCAGAGAGAAGCATGATGGCCGGCGCCGCATCAAGCAGGATGGGCTGATGCGTGCCTATGTCCTGCACTTGCTGTGCCGCTCACTGCTGGAGATGGCTTTCCTCTTTGGGCAGTACCTGCTGTACCACTTTGAGGTGACCCCCTCCTATGTCTGCAGCCGCAGCCCCTGCCCACACACCGTCGATTGCTTTGTCTCCCGCCCCACTGAGAAGACCATTTTCCTCCTCGTCATGTACGCTGTCAGTGGGCTCTGCCTCTTCCTCAACCTCTGTGAGCTCGTGCACCTTGGCGTGGGGCGCATCCGTGATGCCCTGAGCCAGCCCGACAGCCCCCCACTGCCAGCAGGTGGCAGCCCTGAGCCACAGTACCCCAAGAAAGCCCCCAGTGCACCCCCCACCTACCACTCACTGAAGAAGGAATTGCCACGAGCCCCGCTGCCCGACGGCAAGCTGGACTACCGGGACAGCCTGGCCCAGGCAGCGGGGCGCTTCGCTCTGGCTGGGGCTCCCCCAGCACACGAGCTGGCCCGGCTACGCGAGCACCTGCGCCTGGCCCAGGAGCACTTGGAGGTGGCCTTCCACCTCCAGCCACCCCCGCGGCCCCCCAGCCCTGCCCGCAGCAGCAGCCCTGAGGCCAATGGCATCGCCGCCGAGCAGAATCGCCTCAACCTTGCCCATGAGAAGGGGACAGCCACCTGTGACAGGACCACAGGTAAGCTGGGGAGGGGGACAGATCTGGCTGGCTTAGGTGGGGGGGCTGCCCCTGGGCTCCACTGGGTAGGAAATGCTGTTTCCCCTGGCAGGTGCTAACATGCCTCTTGCTCTCCACAGGGCTGTGAGTGCCACCAGGGATGACATCGGTGTCTGCCGGAGAGGCTGCTGCTGCCACTGTGGGACAGGCAGCCTGCCCAGAGCACAGGGCAGAGGGCGACACGTGCCTGTTCTGCAGGGTTGTCCAGGCAGCTCTGTCCTGGTGGGCAATGGCAGGGATAGAGGCCTTGGGGGACATTCCTACTTAATTTTCACAAAGGGAGTATCTTATTTTTGTACGTTTTTATAAACTCATCAGCGTGTGCACCCCAGGATTTTTATACTTCGCTCCTGATCCCTGCTTCGGGCCTGTCCCCCCCTCATCTCCTCTTTCACCCTCTTGTCTTCCTCCCACACTCATTTCCTGCAGCATCTTCTGCTCATGCCTCCCCATGGCCTCCCATTTCCCTGCCACCCACTGGTGCACCAGCCAGTGCTATGCATGCACAGGCTGTGTCAGTGATGCCAGCATTGCCCCTGTAGTGTGTGGGGGTTCAGGGGAGACAAGCTTAGGGGTCTGGCTGGCTGGGCTGAACCATATGGCAAGGTGCTGAGCTGGCATTGTGCTTGAGGTAGAGGGGACAGTGAGAGACAGAGGGAAGGGAGGGGGTCCTGGCAGTGCTGGTGCCATTGTGGCCAGTGGGGTAGTCATGCTGTGTGGAGTCCTGGCTCCAGGGTGTGAGCCGGGGGGCTGGCTTGCTGGAAAATGTCTGTGCAGAGGGCAGGGGCTGTCCTTTCTGCTGCCTCCGCCCTGCTCCCAACAGCTGCCCTTGGACCAAAGCCCATCCCCTCCCACTCTGGCCATGGGGCCAGGACCCCCCTTGCACGGGGCTGGACCCTGGTTCTGCAATGAGGCGACACGGTACCCCAAGCTGGGCTCAGCCGGGAGCCAATGGGGCATTTGTCATCTCAGCCTGGGGTCACACAGGGATTTTCGTAGCATTGTTTTTTACTCAGAAATGATTGTCACTGGTTTTTCTTAATTTTTTTTTTAATATCTATATTAGTAAAAGCTGGAGACGTTTTGTACTGAAGTGTTGCATCTGGTCCTTTGGGAGGAAGGGGTGGGAAGGGAATCCTGCACAGCTGGGCTGGGGCTGCTGGAGCCTCCCTGCTGGCCCAGGGTGACTCAGTCATTCCTGCCGTGCGGAGGCGGCTGCGGCTGCACAACCTCCATAGCTCTGGTGTAGCGGGATCGCTCTGGCCACGTTCCTGTGGTCCTGTCCTTGGAGAGGGGCCCACTGAGAGGCTTCCCCATGCCTCCCGCTCCCACTAACATCCCCATGCCTTCCCATCCTGCTGCCGCTCTTGTGCCTCCCCACACACTGCCGTCCCTGTGCCTTCTCACCCCACTGCAACCAGAAGCAGAGGGGGTGCTGCCTTGCCCTGCACTCCTCTGCCCCAGGGCTGAATCAAATCTAGCCGTGCCATACTGATTTTGGCCAACACACACCCTGTTCACTCTCTGGGACCCCAGCTTGATGCTTGCCCACCTCCCCCCCTCCAGCCAAAAGTCCCTGGGGAACTTGTGTCTCACTGCACAACCCCGTGCCACATCTGTGGCTGCATCTGATGAGAGCTGCCATTTCCAGGCTGTTTTGGTAAAGGGAACAGGTTTATTTTGTTCATCCCATTAAGCTTTCCAACAGGCTTTGCTGCTAGGAGAGGGCTCGCTTGCAGTGCCACACGTGCTGCCAGCTCTGTTACCAGTGCACCATCCCAGCATGGGCTCACCCTGGCACATCCTGATCCCCACTATGGCAGCCTGGTCCTGCCTGGGACCACAAGGAGACTGGTACAGGACCCCAGTCTTTGTGGGGGTGTGGGAATCAGGCTATACCCTGAGAGCAGGTGGGAAGAAAGAGGGGCTGTGGTGGTTGCAGTCAGCAGGCTGGGTTTGGCAGTTCTGCCAGAGGCTGTGCCTGTCCCTGCCCTGCCATGTCCCAGCTTGCTCCAAGATGGGAACAGCTCTGGGGCAAATCTGTCAGCGTGACTGTGCCTGGGGCAGCCTGAAACTTCAGTTTATACAGAGGAGGGGTGGCACAGCCCAAACCCCTTCACCAGGTCCCTCTGGTCCCTGTGGCATGGGTCCAGGTGTACCCTGGACAAGTGACTCCTCCTGGGCAGGATCACAGTCCAGGGCTGAGCTGCAGGATACCTTAAACGCAGGTGCAGTCCTGTGCCAGGATATTTGGCACTGTCTCATATTTGAAGGAGTACCCACCGTCCGAGGTGGTGCGGACGCGCAGGGAGCGCATGGTGCCGGGCAGGGCAGCACAGCAGAGCTGCACACCCAGGCGGTGGCTCAGCCCATGGCCCTCGGTGCAGCTCCCATGGCAGTAGTGGAAAACAAAGCTGCTGGGATGCACAATCCACTTGTCCCAGCCTAGCTCCTCAAAGGAGATGTTGAGGGAAGCCCGGCGGCAGTTGGTATGGGCAGCCAGGTCCTCTGATGGGCGCTGCAGCAGGCTTAGGGCAGCGGGGGACCAGGGCACAGCAGAGCGACGAGCTCTCTCACTGCCCTTGGCCCGGGTGGTGGCCACCAAGAAGGGCATCTTGTCCCCCTCGGCCAGGCAGGGGCAGCCAGGGCAGCGCACCAGTAGCACAAAGAGTGGTTGAGAGAGCTGAGGTAGCAACACTGGGGCAAAGTGAAATACTGTCCAGTGCTCAGGCGTCCGCACCACCGTGGCTGTCACCGGCACACGACCCTGTGGTGACAGGGTCAGCACATCAGGGTTTGAGTGGTTGGGGGCAGCTGAGGGGCCAGTGTAAAACCAGAGCTGGGCAGAGGTTACCATGCGGCTCAGAGTGTGCACTGAGGGCTGGAAGAGGTAGGTGAAAATCCCTTCTTCCTCGAACAGCTTGTCTGGCTGTGTGGGCTCACAGGGCACATCTGCAGGGGGAGAAAGAAGCACTGGGTGCGTGCCCAAACCCAAGGAGAGTCAGTCCCTAGCACCAGGTGGGAGGTGGGGTGTTGCAGAGGGTCCCTAGGGTGTTGTCAGAACACCTGGCTACCAGCAGAGATTGTGACAGGGCAAGGGGCAGCTGATGTCTAGTGCTGTGCAGCAGCCCCTGCACTCTGACCCACAGCTGAGCCCTGCTGTGCCCTAGGCTGGTCCATTACTGCTGCCCTGTACCACAGTGTCCTGTGCTGTTCCCCAGCATCCTGCTCCAACTCCCAGTGTTCTGCTGGTCATCCTTCCCTGTTCCACAGCCTCCTGCCCTGTCCCTTAGTATCCTGTCCTATTTCCCCGCATCCTGCCCCATTCTCTAGCATCCCACCCTATCGTACCCTGCCTTCTCCTCAGACCTTCCTTATCTCTCCGCATCCCACCTGGCTCAGATATTCCCCTGAGCACGTTCTTGTGCCGCCTGCCACTCTCCCTTCCTGCATCCTGGACTGCTCTGCCTGTCCCTGCCTGCCATCCCTTTTCACTTCCTGGCTCTCCACAACACCTTGTCCTTGCCTCTGCCCCAGCCTCGTGTACCCTCTTTCTCTTCTCCCACAGATCCCCACAGCAGCCACTCTGTCCTGCTGCATACCCACTGTGCAAGCTCCACACTCTATTTCACCCCTCTGTCCTCTCCATCCCATCAGGGTGTTCTCACCTGTGGAAGGGAAGAGAATCACCTGGGACGTGTCCTCCAGCTCCTTGGGCTTCACTTCAGTGTTTTCAAGGATGTCTCTCCGGTGCACCCTCCTTGCTTCCTTCAGGGGCTCCTCTTGGAGAAGCGGGGGGCTCAGATGCTCCAGCACTTGAGCCCGCACTTTGGCCAGGATGAGCTCCCGATCTGCACCGGCCCCGGTGCATCCAGCCAGGGCAGCGGTGGGCAGCATGGCAGGCAGCAGGTGCAGGAGGAGCAGCATGACCGTGGGGCAAGCAGCAGGCCGGTGGTGGCTATGGAAGCTCTGCCGCAGGCTCCTGCCTGCCTGCTCAGCCCGTCTGCCCGCTGCGCTCCCCCCGGGGCAGGGTGGCATTGAGACCTATCTGACACTGACGCAAACGTCTGCTCGCCGTGAATATTATCTCTGGGCAGCGAAAGCGCTGAGACGTCTGGAATGTGAGGACTGCAAGGACAGTGTGGTCTCGTGGGGGGGGGGAGGATGCCCAAGCAAGGAGGTGCGGGGGGGAGAGCAAGTGGAGGGGTGGGATGCTGCCGGGGCATGGGTGCATGGGGTTGGGGAGGTTAGGCTGCAGGCAAGGTGCTGCCAGAAAGGTATTTTCCTGTGCTGGCAGGGATGGAGGGGGCACCCTGGGCAAGCTTTGCAGCTGCCAGTGCTGGGTGCCCCCCATGCTAAAGGAGCTGGAGATCTGGGGCTTCCAGGTAGACAGTGGGAGGTGGCTGTGGTTGTGGACAGCAGGGGCATCTGGGCAATGACCTGACAGGATTGCAGACCCTGCAAGGTCCCAGTGGGGTGCACACTGGGGGTAGCAGTCTGGACACCCTCCTGCGGGGATGTCTGGGACATCCCAGGGTCACAGGACAGCTAGGATGTGAGGAGGGGGTCCTGGAGAGGGTAGAATGGGGTCTAGGGGAGCTGTGGCACCTCAAGGGCAACCTGGATGTGGGCAAGGTCCTAGGGATGTGAAGCAGGAGGAATGGCAAGATGTCCTCACACTGCCTGGGGCTTCAGAAGGGGTGGAAGGTGAGGCAGAGCTGGAGATGCTGCAGCAGTGCCCAGAGAAAGATGCCATGGTTCTGTTTGGTCTGGCAGGCCAAAAGCTGGTTCCTGGCACAGAAGCAGCACAGGCTGTGACAGTACCCAGTGTGCCCTGCCCTTCTCCCCACTGCTGCCTGTGGGGACAGCACCAGGGATCACCCATCCAGGCAGCCTCTGCACCCCTTCCCCCCCCCCCGCCTCCCAGTGTTCCACTCGGTGTGGCCTGTGTGGCACATCCCCTTCCCTGCAGCCTGGCATCTCACCCAGTATATGGTGCCACACGTCCCAGCCCATACAGCATGTCCCATGTGGCATATTGCAGCGTGGTGTCCCATGGCATGCACCCCATGCTGTGCACTCCATGCTGTGCATTGCCTTCTGCTGCAGGCAGACGTGGCACCGAGTCACGGCTGGGCTTACAGCACTCCAGCTCTCTGGAGATGGAGCTGCCTGCCCACTCCAGGCTCTGTGTCTCCTGCCGGGCTGCTATACATAGGCCAGCCCTGCCCCATCGAGGCGCTGAATGGAGCAGGCTCAGGCTTATCAACTCAGTGTGTCATCAGCAGGTATTTTTGGGGACAGCAGCTGCAGGCATTTGTAACATTTGGTCCCTGTGCACTGACACCCAGGAGGGAGCTGGGGGAAGCAGCAGGAGCTGGTGTCGGCACTGGGAGACACAGTGAAGAGGCGACGGAGTGAGGTGTGTGTGTGGGACGGGACTAGGCTGTGGGGCTGCATGGGGCGAGGCGATTAGGGAAGAGGGCTGTTGAAGAGACAGCAGGACGGCTGAGAGGCTGTGAGTGTCTGCAGGAGCTGCCATGGGGTGGCCCACAGGTCTGGGGAGCATGTGGCTGGGGAGGTGGCTCTGAAAGGACACAGCATCCTAGGGGTAGGAGTCTGGGAGAAGCAGCTGTCCCTGATCTCTGCTTCTCCTTAGGGACTGGCCCTCTTCTACTGCCTTCTCTCTTTTGGTTTCTCTTCCTCCTACCTGGGGGGGCAAAGACACCTCTGCTCCAGCCATGGTGTGGGCCTAGACTGGGTTGTGCTTGCCCAGAGGAAGTACAGAGCACCCTGGCCCATCCCTGCCCATTGATGATGGGCACGCTAATCCGCAGTGCCGGGGATGGAGGCAGTGCACTCCAAAAGCAGGATCTGCCCTCCAGGCCTACCCTCTTCCCCTGGGGCTTGAGCGACTGATTTCCAGCTGTGGTTTTCAAAACCTGAGGGCTGGATCCTGTCTGCTGAACCACATTCTGGAGAGGGACCTACTTCCCACTTTGCCCCAGGGAAGGGCACTGTGGGGAATTTCTGGGTGTAAGGGGGGTCCCCTACCCACTTGATCCCCGGAGGAAGTGCCTGGATCCGGCCGGCTGCCTCCAGCCTGAGACAGCCCCATGTCAGCACCTGCCTGCTGAGCCAGCCCAGATGCTGCAGGAATGCAGCTCTGCCACCACCCGATACTGCTGGAATGCCCTGCGGGTGGGGAAGGGGCGGGCTGGGGCTATCCTGCTTCACCATTCCCTGCCTTGCCATCCCGTCCTCAACACCCAGGTAGCCTCTGCTCCCTGTCTGGGCAGACATCTGCTGTCCCTGGAGCTGCGGTCCCATCTTTAACCCTGGGTCAGACAGCCTTAGCTGTGGGTACCCTGGCGTCTTGGGGTGCAGAGCTCATTTTGTCACCTCCTCTATCGCTGCTAGGCTGAATGGGTGATTCAGGATGAGACAGGAATGTATCCAGTGGGTGGGGGTGTTCAGAGCAAGGGTGATGCTCCTGTGGTATGGGCTTGGTGCTGGGGTCTTCCCTTTGGGCAGAGGCCCCTCCTGGTGGGGTGCTCCATGCCAGTCCCTTCACCATATCCTGAGCCCATACCCCTGTTGGTCTGTGCATCCACCCAGGCTGATGATCCCCCCTAATGCCCCAGCCAGCTGTCTGCCGTGACTCTAGGAAGGTGAAAATGGAGGGGTTTGGGGGAGCCCCCAGGTTCCTGGCCTATCCACGTGCTTTCACGGTGCAAAGTGGTGCCGACGCAGTCCTGAGCTGCCAGATCACAGGAGATCCCCGTCCAAGCATCCTCTGGGAGAAAGACAAGACCCCAATCGAACCAGTGGGCCGCTTCCACATGGAGGCCAAGGGAGACCTATACAGCCTGCTGGTGTCCCACACTACCCCTCAAGACAGTGGGGTCTACATTTGCAAGGCCAAGAACAGTGTTGGTGAGACTTACGCTGCTGCCACACTCAAGGTGGAAGCAAGGGAACCCTGGGTAGAGGGATGCTCAGGTGATGAGGCACCTGCCTTCCTTGTTGCACCCTCATCCATGAGAGTGTGCAGGGGGGAGGATGTGATGTTTGCCTGCAGAGTGTCTGGGCAGCCCTGCTCAGTGCTGGAGTGGGAGAAGGATGGCCACAAGCTCTCTGACCTCTTTGAGAGCAGTCACTTTGTGGTGGGGCAGGAGCCAGAGGACTGGCACTTCCTGAAGCTGTTTGGCGCCCGGCCCCCAGACGCAGGGGTGTATGTGTGCCGGGCACGCAGAGGGTCCCAGGAGGCATTGGCTGCTGCTGTGCTCCTAGTTGAACCCCGGGCACCACTGGATGGGCTCCCCAGTGGCTCTCCTGCTGATGGCCCCAAGCTGCTGGCAGAGGGGCAGCAGCGGCGGCATGCGATGGGATGGCATGTGGGACCTGAGACCCATGTGCCCAATGGCATGGTGCTGGCCAGGGCACGAGGGGCAAAGTCATTCACTGTGAGTGTGGGGAAGCACGCCAAGTTTCGCTGCTATGTCACTGGCAAGCCCAAACCAGAGATCATCTGGCAGAAGGACGGCAAGCCCCTTGCCACCAGCCGCAGGCACCTCATCTACGAGGACCGGGAGGGTTACTTCATCCTGAAAGTGCTGTACTGCAAACCCCAGGATGAGGGGCTGTACATCTGCACAGCATCCAACACTGCTGGCCAGACCCTCAGCGCTGTTCAGCTCCAGGTGAAAGGTAGGATGGTGGCCAAGCACTGCTGGAGGTGGCTGGGTGCTGGAGAGAGCCAGAGTTTTTCATCTGGCAGGGATGTGTCTGTGTGTGAGCCCAGCATCCCTGGGCAACCTCAAGTCTGTGCAGCTGGGGTCACCCAGCTGGCTGGAAGCAGGGGATGCTGGCCTTCTGGAGACCTGCCTTCCTGCCATGCCCCTCGCCCCTTGCAAGCAGAGAGGTGGCAACTTTGGAAGGCTGCAGATGGCTAGTTGTGTGCGGGGAGGAGGGACAGTGCCTTGGTGACAAAGTCCCTTGGAAGTGCTGAGTGATTTTGGCAGGCCCAGCACGGCATGGCTCCAAGCATCTGCCCCATCCCTGTCAGCTGGGGACAACCTTCTGCTGGAGTGATCCAGCACCTTGTGCATTCCTCACCTGCACCCCACTGCTCCCCTCTGCGGAGATGCCTGTCCTGACATGCACACTCCTGTGTCCCCAAAAAATCCCTGCTGAGATGTTGGGGGCATCACTGTGTGTCTCCAGCCTGTGCCCTGCTTCCCCCTGCCCCAGGGAATGTACTTCCCAGGGCAGTGCCCAACCCACGTGTGCCAAAGAGGAGAGGGGCAGAGAAGGCCCAAGGGCTTGTCGGTATTTGTAAGATGGAAGAGCCCTGAGAAAAGATCTGTGGGTGGGTGCTGTGTCCCCTGCACCCTCAGCTCCCATCTCTCCTGGTGGCAGAGCACCGGCTGCGGTTCCAGGTACAGCTGGCAGATGTGGAGGTGGCAGAGCGGGAGGACGCTGTACTGGAGTGCCAGGTGCCACTGGAGACCATCTCCACCTCCTGGTACCTGGAGGACAGGGAGCTGCAGCCCAGCCACAAGTACGTGATGGAGGAGCAAGGTGTGCTGCGGCGGCTGACTATCCGTGATGCCCGCACCGATGATGATGGCATTTACCTCTGCCAGATGAAGGACAAGGGATGCAGCATTGCCGAGGTCTCCGTTCGAGGTATGAGGCAGGTCTCCAGTGGCATGGCTTTGCTTTTCTACCCCCCTCCTTGACAGGCTCTCCATTGCTCCCTGCACCTGCCTTCCCACTGTTTGGCAGCTGTCCCTCCTCAACCACCTCATCATCCTCTCTCCCACCCCAGGGAGCCCACCCTGCTCCCCAGACCTCAGACCTCTCTTCCTGTAGGGGTGATCACAAAGCGGCTGCCAAGGAAGCTGGATGTGATGGAGGGAGAAAATGCAGTTTTCTGTGTGGAAACGCGGGAGGCGGTGGAGGGGATCTGCTGGAGCAGGGATGGGCTGCAGCTGCGGGAGTCACCCTGCACCGTGCTGAAGAGCTTTGGCAGGACTCATCTTCTGGTACTGGTGCACATCACCCGCCAGGACGCAGGTATCATCTGCTTCACCATCGGGGAGTCACAGACATCATCCCAGCTCCGGGTCAAATGTAAGTGCCAGGCTCAGAGGAGCCCCATGTCTTCCACCTTGCCCATTCATGGGGGTTGACACAGAGGAGAGGTAGGATGAACACTCACAACACTGGGGATCTTTTGGGGAAGGAGGCTTTCAGCAGGGCTCCAAGGCCCCAGCTTCCGTGGCACTCACAAACCCCTGTAACCAGCACTGTGCTACATGGGAACAAGACCATCCCCTCCAGCAGAGAGGATCCCCAGAGAAAGAGGCTACGTAGCCCCAGTCAGCCCTTCTGCTCCTCTGCCAGTAGCCTCTCTGCCACCACCAAACAGGCCACATGCTCTGCAACTTCCAGGTGTGAAGCGTGACCCCCCAAGTGCCCCGGTGGCAGCTGAGATGAGTGTGGCAGAGAGCAATGCAGCCCTGCTGAGGTGGTGTCCGGCACCCGATGCCCACCTCCGCCCCCCTAGCCGCTACCTGCTGGAGCGGAGGGAGGTGGCAGGGTGTGAGTGGGTGCAGTGCTTGGCCACTGACCTGCCCGGCTGTGTACGGGTGCTGGGTGACGGCGTGCCCTGCGAGGCTGACTACTGCTTCCGTGTCTATGCTGCCAACGAGCACGGCAGGAGCAGTCCCGTTGAGTTCCCTGGCTCTGTGCATCTCGGTAAGGGCACCAAGCTGGGGATCCCCACGTGGGAACCTCCCCAGGATGTTGTGCCACGGCATGCTGCTGGCCAGTGCCTCCAGCACTGAGTCCAGCTGTGCTCCAGCTCCAGCAGCTCGCCTGGAGAGGGGTCTGCAGGATGCCCGGGTGCAGGATGGTGAGGATGCACAGTTCTCCCTGGAGCTGTCAGCCACAGTGCAGGGCACCTGGTTCCTCAATGGCACTAGGTTGCGCAAGGAGGAGGAAGAGGTGGGTGGCCGGTGGAGCGTGCAGCGCTATGGGATGGAGCACTCACTGCTGATCCGGGGAGCGCGACTGGCTGACAGTGGGGCCCAGGTCACATTTGTGTCTGGCAACGTGAGGGAATCAGCCACACTGCATGTGCAAGGTGAGTGGGGCATTCACTTTGGGACCCTGCCAGGAGAAGAGCAGCAGGAGTTCTCATGGTGTCAAATTCTTCTCATAGAATCACAGAATGGTTCCCTTCCAACCCATGAAGGGACCTTAAAAATCATCTGGTTCCAACTGTCCCAATTCTCCCACTAGACCAGGTTGCTCAAAACTCCATCCAAACTCACCTTCTCACTCCATCACAATGTTTCTCAGCCCCACAGGTCCACATCATTCCAGTGCCCGAGGCTGAGCAGCTCCGGGAGGTGCAAGCGGGGATGCCTGTGCTTCTGGAGTGCCAGGTGTCCCCTGCAGATGCCCCCGTCAGCTGGCTGAAAGATGGCCAGGCTGTGCCCCTGGATGATGTTACAGCAGTGCAGGCAGAGGGCTGCGTGCGGAGGCTGCTCTTCCGCTCAGCAGGTCCCTCAGACACTGGCACGTACACCTGTGATGCCGGAGACGATGCTGTGAGCTTTGTGGTGACCGTGACTGGTGAGCTGGGGACTGTGTGCAGGAGCCTGGACCCCAACTCTTGACAGTGCTTCTGCCCCTCTTCTTATCCCCATGATGGGGCTGAAAGTTGCTATCAATTGAGTGCATCTACTGAGCCCTGTGTTATCCCCGTCAGAGGCACCAGTGAGGATTGTGGGCTCGAACGAGGAGGCCCCCCATGCCTACGTGGCTGGGCAGCGTGTGGAGCTGTGGTGCCAGCTGTCCCGCCCAGTGGCCCCAGTGCGCTGGTACAAGGATGGGGAGGAGGTGGAGGTGGACGAGAGCCTGGTGCTGGAACAGGAGGGGCCATGGTGCCGCCTGGTGCTGCCCAGTGCCCGGCCACAGGATGCAGGGGAGTTCGTCTGCGATGCCGGCGGGGACTCTGTCTTCTACACCATCACTGTGGCAGGTGGGTTCAAATGCAAGCAGGCTGGCAGGGTCACATCTTGGGTGCCTTTCTTTGGTGATGCTGGGGGCCAGAGCATGTCATGCTGCTGCCATGTTGCACGTGTTGCGGATGCTCATCAGAGATGCTGTTTCTAGGCTCTCACCAGCAGTTTGGTTGGTCAGTTGGGCCAGGGCCTTTGTGGCCTCTCTGGGTTATAAAACTCTCCAGACCGATGGAAAAAGGGGCACCTCATTCTCGTGGTCTGAAACGTCCAGGTGCCCAAGGGCTGGCATACAGTCTTCCTACACTGGTGTGTTTGCTGGACTTCTCTGGCCAGTAAGCAAGCAGTCCTCTGAGCTCCTAAAAATAGTGAGTATGAGCATCCAACACCTGGTGTGGGGTGACTCGTGGCTGGACATAACTCTGACAGACAGTGTTAATTGCTGACATGAAAATTATCGGTTGCCTGAGTAGCAATGATTGGGTGGTGTTTGCTGGGTGCAATCTGGGGACGGTGTTCTGTGTTGGCTGCCTGGGCCATGGCTGTTGGCCTTGCCAGCTGGCAGAGCAAAATGAAAGCTGAAAGCCAGTGAAAGACCCCCTTGATGGCCCCAAACCCCACAATCCTGGAACCACAGGAAGGCAGCCACAGGCAGAACTAAGGCCTGGTTAAAAGTCTCTCTGACCACAGCAGTAAAACTTCTCTGTGGTGTTAATATGTGGCAAAAGGCCAAAGTTTATGTAGAGGATAGAATATAGCAGTGAAGGTGGGATGAGTGATGAGAGATGCTGGAAGATTCAGTGGTGACTGCAGGGAGTGTGAAGAAAGGAGGGTTTTAGTGTGACAAAAGCAAAATTGCCTGCAAGAAGGAAAGGCAGGGGGTAACGTTCACCCCTGCAGGGGTGCGGGGCATGGAGAGCTTGGCTTCCCTAGGACTGCAGGGGGAAACACCATCTGTTGAAGCTCAGGCTTTCAGCTGATCAGCTTTGCATAACTTAGATGGAACAGACTTAGAGAAGGTGGCTCAGTTCAATCTGGATTTAGCCATCAGTGTCACTGGTGGGTCTTGGTACAGTTGCCAGGCGGCTCAGGCAGGAGTGCCGAGCTGGCTGCTGCAGTCAGCACTGCTGTGGCACGCTTGGGTTTCCCTGAGGCATCCCAGCTATCCCTCAGGGCTGCTGCGGCATGGAGCCTGCCTGCCTCAAACCCTGCCAGCCCCGCACTCCTCTGGGTTTTCCGGCAGCTGCTGAGTGCCGGGGCTCCCTTGGAGCTGGTGGTAGAGCTGGGGCCAGGGCAGCGCTGCCTGCCTGCCGAGGGCTGGCACAATGCCCCCTCCTCGCTTCCGTGCTGTCTGCAGCCGCACTTCAGCGACGGGATTGTTTTTAGCAGGCCCAGGGAGACCGGCAGCTGCCGAGTGTTTGATCAGGGAGCTGGGCGGATACAGGCTCAGCGTGGTGCAGGTTGAATGTTGCAAACTGGCGCCACTGTGTTCTGGCACAATGTGCGGGGCTGCAGTGCACTGCTGAGGCTGGGCAAGCGGCTGGAAGCTGCCCGGGAAGTTTGCCGCCCAGACACCCAGCACAGGGCTGCTGCAGGCTGTGAGAAGGCCAGGTGACTGCTGGGCGGCCCGTGTGCCCTGGTGCCAGCTGTGCCCCACAAACACCCGGAGCCATGAGCTGGCTGAGCACCATGGCACAGTCTGGGCCAGCTACAGCCGTTGCAACATGCAGGATGGTGTTGGCAGCTGCAAGCAGGGGCCACATCCTGACCTTCTCCCTGGAGGCAGGAGGGCTGGTCACTTCATGCTTGTACTGGGAACTCCTCTGGCTTTAGAGGTCCTGTTCAAGTCAATGGGGAGATGTGAGCAGCAGCATGCGATTGGTGTGTAACCTGTTAATGGTGATGCTCAGTGAGCACTGGGATCTGCCATGGTGTCCTGCATCCCAGTGAGCAGGAGGGCTGGGGACACTGCCTTCAAGTGAGCTATGCACCTCCACAGCAGTGTGAGCAAATGCCAAGTGTTGAGCCAATACAGAAGCACCAGAGAGGACTCTGGTGCCCTCCAAAACAGGGGGACAGGTGAAGGGTGGACATCCAAAGAGGGCAGCCATAGGTGCTCACAACACAGATGGCAATTAGCAGTGCTGGGGCTCACAAACGAGACATTTGCCTATCTGCATCCCTCAGCTCTCTCCCAGGGCAGACCAGGGCAGGTACCAGGGAGCCAGAGCATGGCAGCAATTTACAGCCGGGCTGGAAGCTGAGTGCTTCTCCCAGGTACAATGGGTGAAGAGCAGAGGGAGCCCTGGGCAGAAAGCCCAACTTCTTGTGCTATGCAGGAACCATAAACCCAATAAACTGGTGAAGCCATCACCCCATGCAGTGCTGTGACTGCCACCATCACCTCCTCTGGTCTTTACATCCTGGCTGAGCTTCATATCTCTCCCTGGCAGAGGCACCGATCAGGATTGTCAGCTCCAACAAGGAAGCTCCCCATGCCTACATGGCTGGGCAGCGTGTGGAGCTGTGGTGCCAGCTGTCCCGCCCGGCAGCCCCAGTGCACTGGTACAAGGACGGGGAGGAAGTGGAGTCGGGTGAGAGCCTGGTGCTGGAGCAGGAGGGGCCGTGTTGCCGGCTGGTGCTGCCCTGTGCCCAGCCACAGGATGCAGGGGAGTTCGTCTGTGATGCCGGCGGGGACTCTGTCTTCTACACCATCACTGTGGCAGGTGAGTATGATGCACAGCCATGGCCCTCTTCCCCTTCTCCCTCTGCCATGGCTCCCTGCTCCTGCTACTGTTCCACTGCCCCTTGGCTCCTCTTGATTCGCTCCATTCCCTTGCCCCAACGCTTGATGGAGATGTGGGTAGGAGCAGGTTAGCTGATTCATCTGCTCCCAGAGTCTTGTGCTGCACTGACCCTCCACACCACAGGGCACAGCCACACAGACCACCCATATGTATTGCCACCTTGCACCCCAGCCCTGGTGCTTCTTGGCTTTCAGCTGCCAGCACTGAAGGACCAGGACAACCCCAGCCACTGGCAACAGGGCAGGTAGGATAGAGGCCAAGTGACACAGGGTATTGGTCCTCTCAGATCCACAGGTCCACATTTCCCCAGTGCCTGAGGCACAGCAGCTCCAGGAGGTGCTGGCAGGGCTGCCTGTTCTGCTGGAGTGCCAGGTGTCCCCTCCAGATGCTCCTGTCCAATGGCTGAAGGACGGCAAGGCTGTGGTCCCAACCGAGGTCCTGGCCACTCTCTCAGAGGGCTGCTCACGGAGGCTGCACATAACCACAGCTGCACTGACTGACTCAGGGATATACACCTGTGATGCTGGAGGTGATGCCACCAGCTTTAGGGTTACCGTGAGAGGTGAGCTGCCTGGGGGATGTCTGTCCTCCTGTGGGTTCACCCACCACCACTGCTGAACTCTCCTGTGTATCCCTTGGCAGAGGCACCAGTGAGGATCATCAGCTCCAACAAGGAGGCCCCCCATGCCTACGTGGCTGGGCAGCGTGTGGAGCTGTGGTGCCAGCTGTCCCGCCCGGCAGCCCCAGTGCACTGGTACAAGGATGGGGAGGAAGTGGAGTCGGGTGAGAGCCTGGTGCTGGAGCAGGAGGGGCCGTGTTGCCGGCTGGTGCTGCCCTGTGCCCAGCCACAGGATGCGGGGGAGTTTGTCTGCAATATGGGAGCCACGTCTGTCTCCTACCACATCTTGGTGGCAGGTTGGTGGCATAACACTGATTCAGCTCTGTGCCATGGGGTCCCCTGTGCTACTCCCTGCCCTCACAGGGGAAGGGATGCTGCTACACTCAGGGTCTGGTGGGTGCCCCCTCCAGCCATCCCAGGTGGGCACCGTGCGCCCCCCACCCTGGCTGTAGCATCCATGAAGCTCTATGGGGACAGGGATGCAAGTGACAGTAAGTAGGGACAGCAGAGCAGGAGTTTTGCAGAGAGCAAGTCTCACATCCTTCCTCCACAACCCTGGCAGAGCCACCGGTGAGGATCCTACACCCTCCACAGCGCTCACAGGAGGTGCGGGTGCAGGCACCAGGGCATGTGGAGCTGCGGTGTGAGCTCTCTGTGCCAGATGCTCCGGTCTGCTGGTTCAAGGATGGGCTGGAAGTGGATGAGACAGACAACCTGCTGCTGCTGGCAGAGGGGGCCTGGCGCTCCCTCCTTATCCCAAGGAGCAGTGCAGAGGATACGGGCGAGTACATCTGTGAGAGCAAGGATGAGGCTGTCTCCTTTGACGTCAAGGTGTCAGGTCAGTGGTGTCTTGGGAACAGGGAGGAGCTGATAGGACTCCAGCTGCAAGGTCTTTCCCAGACTGGGCAAGGGGAACTGGCTCCTCTGTAGTGGTGGAGCTGGTGGGTGCCCACTTCCCAGGTGCTGGGCCAGCTGGGAGCCTGGGCACCCACAGCTGCTCACCTGAGGCTGACAGCAGAGTTGTTCCCAGGGCTGCATTGTCCCCTCACTGCTTTCCATCACAACCACACCATCCTTGCAGAGCCACCAGTGAGGATCCTGCAGCCCCTCAGGCCTCCCCCTGTAGTGACAGTGTCCCTGGGGGAGACAATAACACTGAGCTGTGAGCTGTCCCGTGTGGATGCACCCGTGCACTGGGCCAAGGAGGGCATCAGGTTGGAGGCTGGAGGCAGCCTGGTCCTGGAGGAGGAAGGTGCCCACCGCCACCTGCTCATTCCTGTGGCCCAACCTGAGCACTCTGGAAAATACGTCTGTGATGCTGCTGATGATGCAGTGACCTTTACCGTCCACGTGTTGAGTGAGCAAAGGGCTGGGGGAGAGCCTGGTGGGGTGTGCTGGGTGCATGGACCCCAGAGATCCCAGCGCTGTTGGTGTTGGGTGCTCCAGACCCTCTGGTCAGGATCCTGGAGAAGGACGTCCTGCCGACCCGCCTGCACTGCAAGGCCATGGAGGACCTGGTGCTGGAGGTGCATCTATCACATGCCCATGGGGAGGTAAAGTGGTACAAGGACGGGGAGAAGCTGCAGGACACAGGGCGTGTGAGGCTGGAGGAGAATGGGACACGCCGCTCACTCGTTGTCCTGGGCGCCATGGGCAGAGATACGGGGGAGTACCTCTGCGACACTGGTGATGACAGCATTGTCTTCTTTGTCACTGTGGAAGGTGAGCAGGAAGTCCCAAGTGGGACAGACAGTGGGGCAAGGACTGAGGTGGGTCCCTGCCTGCTGCCTGGATGGTGTGGGGCTGGGCTGAGTGGCAATGGGCATGGTAAGTTTGGACAGAGGGGACACAAGAAGTGGGCTCCATCCACTGTTCTGTGGAAACAGAAAGCCCTGGGATGTCCATCTGCAGCCAGAGGATGTCTAGACAGGATTGAGCCATTGCGGCACCTGGCACAAGTTGCTGCTCCCTGGGGTGACAACCTGTCTTTCCAGTCCCAGAGCCACCGGTGACCATTGTAGGCAGCACTGGCACTGTGGAGCATCGCTACCTGGTGGCTGGGGAGGATCTGGTGCTCTCCTGTGAGCTTTCCCATCCCAGTGCCACTGTGTGCTGGCTGTGGGAGGGCCAGGAGGTGCAGCCAAGTGAACGGGTGCAAGTCAAGGCCTGCGGGGTGCTGCGGCAGCTCACTATCCATGGGGTGCAGCCTGGTGACTCTGGGTGTTACATCTGTGATGCTGTCAGTGACCGTGTGGTGACAAGCGTGGAGGTGTCAGGTGAGCTGGTATGACCTCAGCACCCCAGGGACCCCCAGCATGGTGGGGTTGTGCCACAGCACTGTGTGAGGGGACATCTCTGTAACCATGTTGATGGCAGGGGCCATGGGCAGCATTTGTGGCAGAAGAGGATGGAAGCCCTGTCCCCAGCCTCACAGGAGCTGTCAGCCAGAAGTGGCATGTCAGGGTCATGGCGAGACGAGGTCCTGCCTCACTCAGCCAGGGGCTGGTTAAATTTAACCTTGGATGGCTCCCAGGCGCCGCTCCTCCTGCTTTGGCTGCCAAGGGCTGAGTTCAGCCAGGATCTTTATCAGCTGGGGATGGAGGGCTGGGCAGGCTAGAAGAGGCCCTGGTGCAGGCAGGTGTCCCTGCAAGACACTCAGGAAGGGGGTAACACTGAAACTAATGGTCCAAATCTACTGTGCCGGGAGAGATGCAGGAGTGATGGGATCTGCCACTGTTCCTGCCTGGGCCCCACTTTTGAGGGGACCCTGAGCTGCCAGACCCCACCAGCCTGTATGCCTGCCCCTCCACCAGCCCCACAGCAAGCCCCAGCCACTCATAGCATCCTGCAGCTGGATGCACCATGACCCCCACCAGCCCCACAGCCCTCGGGTCCCACAGTGACTCACTGTGGACATTGAAACCTCTCTACTCGAAACAGTCCCACCTCTGCACTGCTTTGTCCTGGGGACACCCCTGAGACCTTCCTTGTCCCCCGTACCCCCCAGCCCAGCCTGTGCACATTGTCAACAAGGAGGAGGTGCAGAGCCCACTGGAGGTGCTGGAGGGGGAGAGTGTGACACTGGTGGCCCGGCTGTCCCTGGAGACAGCAGTGGCACAGTGGCAGAAGGATGGACAGACACTGCACTCAGGCAGGCGGCTTCTGGTGTGCAGTGAGGGCCCTGCACGCAGCCTCACCATCAAGCAAGTGGAGCTGGGTGACAGTGGCATCTTCCTCTGTGATGCTGGTGATGATGAAATGCATTTTATGCTGCATGTGAAAGGTGAGCCTGGAGGTGTTCCTCACCCGTGCCAGGGGGTCCAGCTGTCCCCTGCCTGTGCTAGGGTGCTTTGTGGCTGGGATGCACAGCTAAGCCTGGTGCTTTCCTGGTGCAGAGGCGCCTGTGCTGTTTGTGAACAAGCAGGAAGAGCAGGAGAAGCTGCTGGTACTGGAGGGTGGCAGTGCTGTGCTCTCTGCTGTCACCTCTACAGAGCAAGCCGATGTCACCTGGCTGGGCCCAGAGCAGGTGGTGGTGGCGGGCGAGCGCTGTGAGCTGCGGCGGGACGGCCGAGTGCACAGCCTCGTCCTCCACAATGTGGCCAAGGAGGATGCTGGTGTCTACACCTGCCTCTCCCCTCATGACCAGATGCAGTTTGATGTGAGCGTCCGAGGTGGGTGGCAGGGGGATGGCAGAGGTGGCTGGGGATCCCCCCGCAGTGGCAGCAGTGCCAACATAGGGGATTTGGCCATGCAGAGCTGCAGGTGAAGTTCCTGCGCGGGCTGTCGGATGTCCGTGCGCGGCAGGGCGAGCGGGTGGTGCTGTGGTGTGAGCTCTGCAAGGCACGGGGTGATGTGATGTGGCGGAAGGATGGGCAGGTGCTGGTGCCTGGCCCCCATCGGCAGATGATGGCAGAGGGGCGAGAGCGCTCGCTGGTGCTGAGCCACGTGGGGCCCGAGGACGCTGGAGAGTACTGCTGCGAATCCAACGATGACCGGACCCTGGCAATGCTGACAGTACAGGGTGAGCTGTGCCTGAGGCTTGGCCACCCCACCCCAGGGACCATGGGGGTGGTGGGGAAGCTGAGCACTGCAGTGCCAGACGGTTGCAGGGTTGCTCAGTGCCTCTGCAGGACCTGAGATTCCCTGATGCTGTGTCCTGCTGCCCCGTCTGTAGTCCCCAGAGTGGTGGAGATCATCATGGAGTTGCAGAGCCTGACAGTGCTAGAGGGGGAAGATGCCACCTTCAAGTGCCTGGTGTCCCCTGAGGATGTGGCTGTGACCTGGCAGATGAATGGCCAGCTCGTGGTCCCCAGTGAGCGGCTGCTGGTGATGAGGAGTGGGCTATGCCACAGCCTCACCCTGCGGCAGTGCCAGCCATGTGATGCAGCCACCGTGACAGCAAATGCTGAGGGGCTGGTGAGCATGGCCAGGCTGAGTGTACAAGGTAAGGGGTAAGGAGGTGCTGGGGCACAGCCGAGGGGACAACCCTGGGGCCAGACACTGACCAGGTGTGTGGGCTGTGCAGAGGCACAGGTGCTGTTTGTACAGAAGCTGCGGGACATGGTGGCAGAGGAGAAGGGGGATGTGTGCCTGGAAGTGGAGGTGAGCCACGAGGCTGCTGAGGTGCAGTGGCTGAAGCAGGGAGTCCTCCTCCAGCCCAGCAGTAAGTACCAGCTGCAGGAGTCAGGGCGCCGGCGCACACTCACCATCCACTGCCTCGGCCCTGCTGACCGTGGCACCTACCGCTGCGAGAGCCTGCATGACCGCACACAGGCCAGGCTCTGCGTGGAACGTGAGTACCAGGATAGGGATGGGGATGGATAGGGATGGCGACAGGGAGGGCACCAGCATACTGTAGGGATGCTGCGAGCTGGAAGAAGGAGGATCAGCAGAGCTGGTACATTGCTGGAAGGGGTGACCAAGCAGAGAGGTAAACATGGGAGTCAGGGATGAGCAGGGGTGAGTGCCTTGTAAAAAGGGCTGGATTTAGAGGATCAGCCTGGCGAGCCTGTGCTGGGGAGATCTGGGCTCTGGGGTGGAACAGGTAACATGTTTGCAGACACGGTTCCCTTGCAGCCCAGAAAGTGTCAATCCAGACACCACTGGCAGATGTGGAGACCTTTGAGAAGGAGACAGCCACATTCCACCTGGAGCTGTCTCACCCTGACGTGCCCGGCATCTGGACACGGGATGGCATCCGAGTGAAGCCCAGCAGCACATGTCGGATCAGTGCCATGGGCTGTGGGCACAGCCTGACGCTGGAGAGGCTGGCACTGGAGGATTCCGGCACCATCACCTTCACTGCTGACACCCTGCGCTGCAGTGCCCGCCTCCTCGTGCGGGGTATGATCGCTGTGGCAGGCACTAGAGGGGTATAGGGCAATGGTGTTGCCCATACCACAGCCATTTGGTGCAGGGGGAGATGTCAGGGCATAGCTGGAACGCTCCAAGCATATGCTGGCAGGTGTCCCCCTGTCCCCTGGGAGGAGATGTGAGCTCAGCAGTGGGGCATCTAGGACCAGGGTCTCGGTCAGAGCCAGATGGAACACCAGTGATGAGTGCTTGCCTATGGTTTTGCCCTGGGAAATGCCACACTCTGTCCATACATAGCTCTCTGTCCACGCACCCCAAAGTCCAGATCCTTCCCCTCCCAAACCTTCCCACCTTGTGTCCTTTCCCCCCAGAGCCTCCAGTCACTATGGTGAAGGTACCACGGGATCTCGGTGTCCCGGAGACAGGAGTAGCCATCTTTGAATGCGAGCTGTCTCGCCCCAGTGTGGAGGTGAAGTGGTTCAAGGTGAGAGCTCACTTCAGTCCCCTCCAGCAGTGCCTGGCCATGTCTCTCCTTGTTTTACTCCCTGGCCACCGTCCTCCCTGCTGGAGCAGTGGGCAGGGGAGGAAGGTGCAAAGCAGAAGGGTGCTGCTTGCTTGCACCCCTGGTTACGTGCTCTCTGGGACAGGATGGGCAGGAGCTGCGGCCAGGGCCCAACTGCCGCATCTACTCAGCGGGTCGGCGCCGTGTCCTGCAGCTGAGCCGCTGTGAGATGGCCGATGCCGGTACCTACACCTGCGATGCAGGCGACTGCCAGACCTCTGCCACACTCCATGTCCAGGGTATGGCCTGGGTACATGTGCACCCCCAAAGCCTGCGCCCCATGCACCCCCTGGCTCTTGGCCACCCTGGCACCCTTCCCCTTGCCCACAGAACGCCAGGTCCACATGGTGCAGGACCTGCAGGATGCCCAAGTACAGGAGGGTGACAACGCTGTCTTCACCTGCGAGGCTTCTCATGAGGATGTGAAGGGCGACTGGTTCCGGGATGGGGAGAAAATCAAGGTCTCCAGCACAGTGAAGATACGTCAAGAAGGTTGGGGGTGCAGGCAGCCCCACACCCGGTTTTGTGTTGGGAGAGGTTGAATTCAAGCAAGAGGATTTTGTGTGGACAAGGCAGAATCAGTGCCTTCTGCCTCAGGAGAGGGGTGATGGGGTAGGGCGGGCACTAGGAAGTTCTTTTGGGGACAGGGGCCTCAAATATGGGGATGGAGATGCTGGGATGTGGGATGAGCATGCCTGGGCCATAATGCAATGTGCAGCAGGATCCTGCCTGCAGGTGGGTGCCCACCACCATCCCCTTGAGCCAGCCTCTCCCTCCCCAGGGACACGGCATTTCCTACTACTCTGCAGTGTGTGCCCTGAGGACGCGGGACTCATCCGTTTTGTGGCCGGGACAGTCAGCTCGGAGGCCAGCCTGTCAGTGGAAGGTACCAGCAAGGGTTCCGAGGGCTGGCCTGGTTGGGGTGCACTAAGGCCAGCTCATGGGGACCCCATGGGAACCCAATCACCCCACAATGCCAACTGCTCCCACCCAACAGCGCTGCCCATTCGGATCGTGAAGCCACTGCGGGACAAGACAGTGCTGGCACGGCACAAAGCGATACTGGAGTGCACTGTGTCCCACGCCCGGGGTCGGGTGCGCTGGTTCCGTGGGGACACAGAGATCTTTGCTGGTGACAAGTATGAGATCTGCAACCTGGACTGTTACCGCACGCTCATCATCCACCGTGTGGGCCCTGAGGACGAGGACACCTACACCTGTGATGCCTTTGATGACCGTTCCACCGCCCGTCTCCTTGTGGAAGGTGAGGGGTCACCCGGGGGGCCACCACTTGGGGCTGACAGTGCCACCATGGCTCACAGGAGGACACTGGGAGCCCTGTCCCTACACCCCCACTACTTGCAAAGGTCTAACCACTGGGGGGGGGGAGTAGGCTGGATGTGGGGTCTGTGCCCCCTTTTGCTGGGACACTCCCTTTGGGTGCCCCAACAACTGCAGCTCTCCCTGACTCCTGTTGTCACCACAGGGAGCTAGAAGCCAGAATGAGGTGCTCAGGGCCTGCACACCGATGGATGGATGCTGCTGCTGGGAGATGGGACCATGCTTTCCCCAGGATGCACGGACACATAGACACCATCCCCAGCCTGTTCTGGCCTCAGGGCCCTGCATTAAACAGCTTTTTTTTTTCTTTTCTGACATGGCTTCTTCCACCTGAGCAAGCCGAGGGTCTCTTAGAAGGAGCATCCCCTCACCCCTTCCCCCCAGCCCTGCATGCCAAGTTCTGAAAGGCTCTTTACTGTGTGGCCATGGCCTCAGCAGTGTTTGGCACATTTACAAAAGAGACTGAAAAGTGGGACGGCGGCGCGGCGCTGCAGAGAGGGGGTCGCCTGGCAGAAACATGCAGTTCCCAGGGCAGCAGGGCTGGGCTGAGGGGGGGACTCCCAAAGCAGCGGGGTACCCCATTCCAGTTTTGCTGCTATCCTGCCTGCCTGGCCATGGGGAAGTCCTGGCTCACTCCAGAATAAATTAATACAAATCACAGCAAGAGAAATATATACAAGGCAGGAGCCTCTGCCTGCAGCAGTGCTCTGGGCAGGGGCTGCTGCCCTGGCTTGCCCCATCCAGAGGCTTGGCCCAACCCCAGGGTCCCCACTGGCTGCTATAAAATCCAGTCGCCAGCAAAACAGCGACGGCCTCTGATGCCATGGGGGTCCCTATGTCCCTGAGGCAGCCCAGCCTCTGCTCAAAGGCTGGAGCCAGCGTCCTGTCTCCCATCAAAACAACTTGAGGGGGTACGTGAGCATCAGCCCAGGGTAGCACCCTCACAAGAACCACCTGGCCCTGTCAGCCTCTGCCCCAGGACCACCCTGGTCCTGCTTGGGAGAAGGGGGGAGAGGCAAGCTGGTTGTAGGGGCAGGGAGAGCATCTAGAGCAGAGGAACCTCCTGAGGAGGCAGGTTTTGGGAAGTGCTACCTGGAAGCTGCTCTCAGGGCCAGGGTGGGACAGGGCACACATGCTCAGGGGAGTTCCTGGGGGGAGAAGGGCTGTGGGACCTACTCTTTGAGGAAAGGATGTGGGACACAGGCACTTGGGGAGTTGCTGGGGGGGGTGCAATGGGGCAGGGGCAGGTGTAAGGAGCTGATCTTGGGAAAGGGGGGCTGAAACATGGGGAGGGAGATATTGGGATGCAGGATGAGTGTGCCCAGGCCATGGGGAAACACGCAGCAGCAGGGGCTCAGGGATCCCCCGCCCCAGCAGAGCCGCTCGCACCACATGCCCATGGGTGCTGGTGTCCTCAGTGCTTGAGCTGAGTCACTGCTGGAGGGCTCTTCCAACACCTCTGGTCCCCATGGGCAGCTGGGGCTCACCCAGTCAAGTCCATGTGTCCCTGGGAAGGGTCTCCATCCACAGCCCTGAGGCACACGTGGCCACCCGGGGCCAAGGGCACAGCCCCACCTGTCCCAAGGGTCTGTCGGAGCAGGCTGGGGTGCTGGTGTCACTCGAGGTCACTGGGTTGGCTTACACCCGCACGGCAGGGCCGGAGCCCGTGGTGAGGGGCACAGTGGAGCTGCAGTCATAGTCCAGGTCCACCACAGCGTGGGAGCTGGTGATGAGGCTGTTCAGGGATGGCCCCGTCTGCCGCTCTCGGAAACTCTGGATGTAGCTCTGCTTGAAAGAGGGGGGACAGAAAGTGAGGAGGGCTCTGCTCCTGGCACACTCCATCCCAACCTAAGCTCTGCTGCAGAGTTTACCTTTCCCAGAACCTGCTCTGTGCAATCCCACCTGCTCCCTGCACTTGAGCACTCCAGGGGCTGGCTGTAGCAGGGTGGTCAGCCCCATAATTCCCAGGTTGCACAATTTGCACCTTGCCCACCACCTGTTTTCACTTTGGCTGCATTGCTTTTGGCCACTGGTTTATATTATCTTGCAAAGGCTGAAGCATTCTGTGGTGGGCATGTCCCAGCTCAGCCCCTGCTGAGCTGCTCAGCCCCTGGGATGTCCTGGCTTTGTCCCTCGAGGAGCTTGGATGCCAGCTGCTTCTGGGCACCTCTGCCCTCTCCGTGCCCCAGCCCACCCGCATGGAGAAGGAAGGCCCTTGGAGGCCGGGGGAGATCTCTACCCTGGGCGCAGGACTCACAGGGGAGAGCACGTCCCCATCGAAGCGGCGCACAGGGTTGGGTTTGCGGCGGTAGGCAGGCTCAGGTGGGTGGGCTTTGTGCTGGTGGGCTGGCGGGTGGTGGGGCCTCCGCTTTTTCTTCTTCTCCTTTCGGTCCTCCCGCTGCTTGATGCGCATCAGCTGCACGCGGCGCTGCTGCCGGCTGATGATCACTGCAGGGTAGAGGGGTCTGTGAGTCCAAGGAGCACCCCAAAATCCTCCCTGCACCCAAACCAGCCCTGGTTTTGTGCATTCAGGCCTTCCCTTGAGTTATGTGCCCCCACAGAGTCCCAAACCCCTTTATCTGTGCATGCAAACTGGGTGCTGGGAACCCCCACACCCAGGTCCTGCACCCATCCCATGCCATGTTCATCTCCTCCAGCCCCCCACACACCTTCAGTGTGGGAGTAGCCCTCGGCTGTGACCTTCCACTGAACCAGGACACCCAGCGCCGTGAGGAGTGGCCAGATGCCCAGGATAACCCAGCTGTACCAGCACACTGGACGAGCAGGGGCCACCTTGATACGCTCGTAGATGTACTGCACCAGGAGGAAGAGCTCGATGAAATAGTCAACGGTGACGGTCATGATGGCACTGCCAAAGACGGCAGTGGAGAGGGTGGTGAAGAAGCGCTGCCACTGAAGGGTGAGGACAGCAAAGAGCATTCCCACACCCAGAAGCAGCGCAATGGGGATCCACACTGTTGACGGGTGGTAGAATTGCTCCATCACCACCAGCGTGGCCACTGCCAGCAGCAGCCCCAGGAGCAGGCCCACCATGAAAAGGCCAACGCTGCGCACCAGCATAGTGACCAGACCGCACAGGACCCCGATGCCCAGCCCAATGCCCACTGAGGCCTCCACACTCAGCTGTGTGTCCAGCACCCGCTCCTTGTAGCACAACATGAAGATTATGATGGAACCAAACATCAGCCCTGTCAGGAACATGACAGCCTTGAAGCAGCGGTAGCCTGTGAAGAGACCACTGCAGTCAGGGGGTGGATGGCCAGCAACCCCACATCCTCCCTCTCCCCTTCTTTCCACTTAACCCGCCAGCCACTGGGCTGTCCTGGCTCACCAAAGAAGCAGTAGATGATGCCAAAGAGGCAGCACATGGCACACACCACAGAGGGCACCACCTGGTAGCGACGCTCGATTTCCTGCTGGCAGCTGTGCCCCCACTCCTGGCCCGGCTCATGCGGCAACAGCTTGAACCGCAGCGTTTGCACTGTTGCAGTCATGGCTCTGGGGGCTCCCGGGAGAGGCATCAAAATCCCCACTCCTGCCCCATGGCTTGCTGGCAAAACTGTGCCCCAGCACGCAGCCCAGCTGGTGAGAGAGAGAGAGAGAGAAGGGGGATGAAGGCACCACTGGCATGTGCCCAACAGTGATGCCCACAACTCAGCACCCAGCCACCAGAAAACCCACTCTGGTCCCTCGCTACCCAGGTGAGAAGGAAAAGAATGGGGGAACAGCCCCATCTGCCCTGGCCCACGGGGGCTTCAGGGGCACAGACCATTACCTGGAGAATGGCTGCAGTGAAGTGCAGTCTCTGGGGAGCCCATCTGCACCCCTAGGGAGCTTCACTGCCAGGACACGATACTTGATTTGTCTGCAGCTTCAATTTCCTGTCCCTGTCTCTCTGGCACCCTTTCCCTGCTTTAATGAACGGGAGACTTCCACTACCTGGTATTTTCTGTCTGTGAAGTAATTATGCTTGGTAATTAAGTCACCCCTCAGTCTTCTATTTTTATAGGCTAAACAGATTGAGCTCTTAAAGCTTGTACTCCAAGGCATTTTCTCCAATCCTCTAATCATATTTCTGGCTATTTTTCATCCCCACTCCAGCTCACAGTGTCCTTGTTAAAACAAAGCAGGCCCCTACACAGCATCCAACCCTTCTAGCCTGGCCCATGGTCCCAGAGCAGGACTTGTCCTGGCTGGCGCTGCCCCTTACTCAAATGCTCACCCAAAAAGCTGGAGCCATGCCAGGACACCAAGCAGGCGGTCACTAGGCCCCCCACAGCGCTTACGCAGACAGGGGGGTCATAATCCCCTGCAAAGACTGATCCAGCTCCAGCTTAAACCTAATTACAAGAGCTGTCTGCCCACTCCCACCTGAAGCCAGTTCTAGCATCCCTTTGCTCCCCTGGCATTTTTCCAGGCTCAGTTGGTTTCGGATGAGTTTATTGTCACTCATTGTCCCTGTGCCAGCACTAGTCATTCCAAGTGCCACATTAAAGAATGTGGCTTAGAACAGCTCAAAAAAACAGAGCACTGGGAAGGGTGCAGTCATGTCTCTCTATTGCCCAGCACTGGGGTGGGCTCCACCAGCACCCTTTTTGCCTGCTGCTGGCCTCCTCCCCTCTAGCTGGGGAAGGAAACGGCAGCCTGAGCAAATCCCCCTGGGGAAGCCAAGCTCAGACCCTAATCCCAGGGAAGTAGGCGGCCAGGGAGCGGGACACTAAGTGCTGGGCCCCTGTCCACCCTGCCTGAGCCCCTGGGGGGATGCTAAGCAAGACTGGACTTTAACCGCGGATCCCGGGAGCAAGGTGCAGGGACAGGTGATGCCGTGTAGGGTAAAAGATGCGCTCCGCTGGCCTTCTGTGCCCAGGGAGCCGAGGCATGGCACAGGCCGGCTGGCAGCGTAGGCTTAGCATGGCACAGCAGGGCTGGCGGAGCAGAGGGAGGGCAGAGAGCAACATCCCTGCCCCTCAACCCACGCCAGGCGGGGGCCGGGGCAGTGGGGAAGGGTCGCCCGGGACATCCCATCTCTCCGGCAGCGTTGCAGGCAGCTCCCGGCGCCCATTGGCGCGAGCACTGTTGCTAGGGTAGCCCAGCGCCCGCTCATTGGCGCCGGGACTTACCCACCTGCTGCCGCCCTCCCCACCGCCCCGGGCTCCCCGCCGCGGCCTGCCCCGGGCCCCCTGCCCTCCCTTTCCCTGCCTCACAGGGCACAGCACAGCGGGGGCTCGAGACCAGCGCTCAGGGCCGAGCCTCGCGGCGACTGCAGCCCCCTCCGGAGCTGCCCCCCGGCCGGCCCCACCGTCCCCCGCCGGGCTGCCGGGCCCCGGGCCGACGGGGCTGGCGAGGCGTTGCTAAGCGACGGCCGCAAGGGCCGACGGGGCGAGGGGCCGCTCCGCCCCTCTCTTTGTTCGGGGCGGGGGTCCCGCGGGCGCCCATCCCGGCCCCTCGCGCCCATCCCGGGTATCCGCGGGTGCGGGATCAGAAGCCTGGTGCCGGGGCCCTTGCCCCCAGGGGCCCAGCACACCCCCAACCTCCCGAGCCCCCACGTGCTGCCCCACCCCCTCCCGCTCCGCCCCGCCGCGCCCCGCCCGCTCCCACCTGCGCTCCCGGCACCGCAGCGGCGGCGACCCCGCGACGCCCGGCGCTCCCGGCCCCGGCCCCCGCGCATGCTGGCGGGGCGGCCCGCCGCGCGGTGCTGAGCGGACAGCTCCGCCTGACGTCACCGCGCGGCGTCACCGCGCCGGTCGGGGGGGCGGGGCCTCTCTCCGGGGGGGGCGGGGCGTCGGGATGGGGTGGGGGGCGCCATGGGGTGGGGGGCGCTCCGGTGCGTAGGGGGAGACGCGGAGTGCGCGGGCACTGCGGAGTCCAGGGAGGGGGGGGGCGGAGGGGGAGTGGAGAGTGCGCTGTCTCACGCGCTACGGTTTTGCACAAGCGTCGAGGTGGGCGGCATGAGGTGAGACAGCTGGGGGTGCCGAGCAAGGACCTGTGCACTGCACTGCATAGCATGTCACGGCATAGCATGTCACGGCACAGCACGACACTGCACAGCATGGCACTGCACTGCGCTGCACAGCGCTGCACTGTGCTGCAGGGCACTGCACTGTACAGCACTGCACAACACAGCACGGCACTGCACAGCATGGCACAGTTCAGCATTGCACTGCACAGTGTGCATTGGGCTGTGCTGGCTGTGAGGGGTATAGGATGTGCGTTAGCCAGGATGCCCTTGCAAACTGTAACTGGGACGAAGTGGTGTGGAGTTCAGGGGCAGCGTGCAGGGGTGTGAAAATGGCAGAAGTGCCTTGTGTCAGGTGTGCAGCGTTGTGCTGCTGGCGGAGTGTGCAGAGGGTGATGGACTCTGCAAGGGGCTGGTGCTGTACTGAGAGGGGGTAGATGCCCACATAGAGGGCATCTAATGAGGCTGCACCCATGTAGGGGGCACCTCTAAAGGCTGCATACCAATGCACCTGCCAGTGGTTGGCAGATGCAGGCATGGCAAGTCGGTGGGAGAACCCAGAGGTTGGTGGAGGCAGAGCTCTCTGGAGCTGGCACCTCCTGGCTGCAGCATCTAAAGACCCCATGAAATGCTGGCAACGAGCGGCCTCTTGGCAGCATCTGCTGTTCCCCTGGCAGTCCCATCCCAACCCCACGCCAGTGCTAGGGAGACAAAAGCAGGAGCTGCAGCTGGTGGGGGGCTGAGAAGGGGCTGCCGGAGAAACGACACTGCTGCCTGCCGGCTGCTTTCCCCGGGTTTCTGATGGGGCCCAGGCTTGGGGGCCATGTGCTTGGCCACTGCCCTGTCAAGCCCCTGGGAGGTGTTTGCTCAGTCCACAGCTTCATCTCCATTCAGTTCTCCTGAGATCAAGAGTCTTATTTCTGAAAACTTCAATACTTTGTCCAATCTGCACCTCTACCTACATGCAAGTTCAGATCAACGCGGTCATTTCAGAATGAAACCTGTAAAATCATGTGTTTGTCTTAAGGCAATCAATGCTCAATATTCCAACCTGTACAGGAAATAAAATACATCTGTTTCTACCATGTTTGCATACAGAAAGCAGTCAACTTTGGTTGTTTATAATCATGCCTACTTTTTGGCCCTTGTCCAGGGAAAGTCTCTGCTTACTTCTTACTTGTGCATATTTTTGCTTCTCAAATCTCCTTGTTCCATCGTGTTCCACCTGTTTCTACTTTTTATATGTTCATTAAACTGCTGTCCACGTGACCACCTTTGCCTGTTGCTTGCTTTGTCCTATTCAGGAGGAAAAGGCCTATGAAAATGAGCTGAGCTTGGATGATGGTCCCCTATCTCTAGGGGGTGGGATGCTGCCAACTCTTTCCTGGTGAAAACAGGCTGCTTTGTTCCAGAAAATGAAAGAGACAGTGGAGCAGAGCGGAACCCCGCATGCCCTCCACGGCCTGCTGTCCTCTGCAACTGCCAGCACTCCCTGGGGCAGGCAGGATGTATTTCGTGGGGAGGGTAGGATGGACTCCCACCAGCCAGGATAAATCCAAGAGCACTTGAGAGTGCTGCGAGACTACTGGAAGTGGTGCTGCGAGACTACTGGAAGTGGAATAGGTGGAAAGGACGGGTCCTCTTCCTTGTCCTTATTCAGTAATGCCTGGTGATGAGTGGCCACGTAGGGCTGCCAGCCCTACGGCTTGCCCCTTCTGGGTTGGATCAATCCCATGCTGGGGGCTCTGTGTGTGTATGGCAAACTGTGCCAAGATGGTTTCTCCAGGTCTGTCTGCCCAAGGGTTCTTGCTGGCAGCCCCTTGAGGCAGCTCATAGTGGGATGGTGGCCTGACCCCAGCTGGAGAAGCCCATGGGTTTGGTCCAATTCTGACTTGCAGCCCCTGTGAGAGGTCCCTGGCCCTGCTGCTGGGATCTCCTTCTGCTCTGCCTGTCCTCTTTCTGCCCGGGATGGTCTGCTGCTCTGCCTCAGCAGGCTTTCCAGGCACTGCTTGCCCTCCTGCACACTTGCCCAGGCCACCTGGCTGGCCAGCTGCCTTCTGCAGCCCATGAGCCCAGTTTTCTGCTTCTGGCATCAAACCCACCCACTCACTCATCCACCCGTGACTATCGGTCACCTCCTGGAGACACCCAGATGAAGTCCTATGCTTTCCAGAGCCCCCCGGGGCAGCGATTTGAGAAGAGGAACACGGCACTTCCAGATCCACCATGAAATCACCGGCATGGTGGGTTGGGCTGTCTCAGGGACGGGACGCAGCGGCTGTATCCTGCCGGCCCCGCGCTCAAAGGTCTGACGGTGCCCCAGCCCCGCCGCACCCACACGGGGAAATCCGCCCTTAAGCCGGCTCAGGCGCCATGTCCCGGCGCCAGCCGCGCTGCGGCCCGGGTAAAGGCGCTTTCCGAGGGGGCAGCTGGGGTCAGGAGCGAAGCCGGTGCCAGGGGCCGGGGGATCCCCGCAACGACGTCGCCAGGGCCTCGCCACCTGCCCGGCTCCCAGACAGCTCTGCCCCACCGGAGGGCTCTGCCAGGAGGGGCGATGGAAAGGCGGGGGTGGGCAGGGTAGGGCCGCGCCGTCTCCTAGCAACCTGGCCCCGCCCCCACGCCGCCTCCCGTTCCCCCCCCCGCCGCTGCCCCGTGACGCGACGGTGGGAGCGTGGCCCATTGGCCGGGGCGGGCGGGCGGCGGTGACGCGACGGGGCGGGGCCAGGGGGTGACACGTCGGACGCCGGCGCCGCAAGCGGCAGCCGGAGCCGTCCCCGGTCCCGGTTCTGTCCCGTTCCGGCCATGCGGCTGTCGCTGGTGCTGTCGGTTCTGCGGCCCGCCGGGCCCGTGGCCATCGGCGTATCTCTGGGCTTCACCCTCAGCCTACTCAGCGTCACCTGGGTGGAGGAGCCCTGCGGGCCGCCGTCGCACCCCGCCGCCCGCCCGCGCCCCGACGGGGGCCCCGCGTCGGCCCCCGGCCCCGGCAACACCAACGGCAACGCGGTCCGCAGGCCCAACGCTGTCCCCGCCGGACTGGGCGCCGACAGCTGGGAGCCCCGCGTCGTGCCCTACCGCCCGCCCAGCCCTGGCAGGGCTGCCAAGAAGGCCGTCAGGTGCGGGGGGCCGGGGCGGGACTGGACGGGCAGGGGGAGCTGTGCCCCGTGGCTGCGGCGGGGGAAGGGCCGCCGCTGCTAACCGGGCTTTAGGAGGGAGTAGCTGCCGCTGAGCCTGGGGTGCCCTGATGGGGGTATGTGTGTCTGCCAAATCGGGGCTGCCTGCCTGCCCCTGCCTGCTGAACTGCTAGTAGGGTGCTTTACAGGTGACCTGACAATGTGCTCCTGGTGACCCGCAGCTACCCAGGGCTGCAGCTGTTTTTCTCGCACTGCAAGCGCCTTTTCCTGCTGCTTCTCTTCCTTCCCTCCACCCTCCGCCTTCTCCTTACCCCGCCCCCCACTTCGCCTGTCTCAGGGACATCTGAAAGAGCCTCCTGCCCATGCTGCTGCCTTCAGTACAGAGTTTGTCTGCTGCAGACACGTGTTGCCAGGCACCCTGCCCCAGCCCCTCTCCTGCCCTGCCCTAGCAGAGACCTCTCGGTGGTGCACATTCCCACACAGTGCTGCAAACTCCAGCCTGCTGCTGCGTCCCCGGGAAGAGAGGGAGTAAGCAGTGAAAGGACCTCCTTGTCCCGCCGAGGTGGTGGGCGGATGGAGGGGGCTGAATGGGGCCAGTGTGTGCCAGGCGGCAGCTGGGGGCCGGGGGGGGTTTACTTCCTGCCACTGAGAGAATTAAACCTGGAAATCATTGTGAGTGGGGCAGCTGGGGGCCAGGGGAAGGCGGGGGGGAGCACAGCCAGCTCGTGCTGTCTTCAGCTACACCAGCTTCTCTGGGGAGGGCTGCAGAGGCTCTCCTGCCACTTGAGAGCAGTGAGTCTGGCAGGGGCGTCAGGAAACTGCTTCTCAGCTTGACTGTCCTGGCTGGGGCTGGCAGTATGGTGGGGTGCCTGGTAGGTTGTGTAGCCCTGTTTCCCCCTGCTAGCTACTCTCAGCAGCCTTTAGTATGTCTCTGATTTGAGCCAGGCAGACCAGCTCACAGGAAGGGAGAGTCCCCTGTCATCTCAGGTTGTGGGGGACTCCAGTAGAGCCCCTCTGCTTTGCCTCTGGCCCAACCATATTGGCAGGCAATGCTGCTGTAGTAAAGTCTTGTGCATGTGGCTGTAGGCTGGGAGCAGTTTCTGCAGAGGAACCGATGTTGGTACCATCGGTGGGGACGGGGAGGGTGCAGGCTGAGATGGGGTGCAGTGCCCTGGGGCCAGATGTTCTCTTCCTTCTGCAGGACCCGGTACATCAGCACGGAGCTGGGGATGCGGCAGAGGCTCTTTGTGGGTGTGCTATCCTCCAAGAGCACACTGAACACACTAGGGGTGGCTGTCAACCGCACGCTGGCCCACCATCTGGAGCGCCTGGTTTACTTCACGGGCACGCGGGGCCGCAAGGTGCCCCATGGCATGACAGTGGTGACACACAGTGACGAGCGGCCCATCTGGAACATGTACCAGACCATCAGGTACCTTCTGGACCACTATGTGAACGACTTTGACTGGTTCTTCCTGGTTCAGGATGATACCTACACAGAAGCGCACCGCATCAACCGCCTGGTCGCCCACCTCAGCATTGATACCCACCTCTACTTGGGCCGCCCTGAGGAGTTCATTGGTGGGGACACTGAGGGACGCTACTGCTATGGGGGGTTTGGCTACCTGCTGTCCCGTAGCCTTCTCCTGCTCCTGCAGCAGCACCTGGAGAGCTGCCGCAATGACATCCTCAGCGCCCGGCCGGACGAGTGGTTGGGCCGCTGCATCATTGACTATACAGCTGTCAACTGTGCCGAGGAACATGAGGTAGGTCCTGCAGTGGAGATGGCCTCCAGGAATCTCATCCTGGCCCACCATATTTCCCTGCCTTCTCAGGGGCTCCTAAGCCTGGGGGACCAGCCTTTGCACCCTGTTGTCCTTTGAGCTTACTGTGCTGTCAGCTCAAGGGGTGGGAGTGAGTTGGGCCCAACTGTGAGTATCTTTCCTTGCCGGTGCAGGGCCTGCATTACCAATATTTTGAGCTGGGGAAAAACACAGAACCCGAGCGGGAGACTGACCTCCGTTTCCAGAGCGCCTTCACTGTCCATCCGGTGCTGGATCCCCTCCAGATGTACCGACTGCACAAGTACTTTGCCCAGGTGGAGCTTGAGAGGACATACCAGGAGATCCAGCAACTCCAGGTGAGACCTGGCTTGGCTGGGAGGGTCTGGGCTCCTTCTGTCCTCCTTGTAGGCTTTCTTGTCACCTTGTGCTACCTTTCCACTCTAATATGAGGGTTTGCCACCTGGAGCAGCTGTGGGATGGGATCAGTTGAAAGTGTGTGACTGCTAGGGGCAGTGGTGCTGGCTCAAGAACATCTTTGGATGAGACAGAGTGCAAGTCCTGCTGATGGGGCTGGTGTGCCGTATCTGGAATGCTGTCCAGAGGAAAACTGAGGTGTGAACAGTTAGGCTGAAGGCAGAGTTGTTCTGGTACTGTTCTTTGAGCCAGGAATGGTTGATCTGAGTCCTGGGAGTCAACTTGCTACAGCCAGAGCTGGAATGCCTACCTGAGCCCACCTTAGCTTCTCACTCCTCTCTCTCCTCTTGTAGCTGGAGATCCAGAATGCCAGCAGCCTGTCTGCTGATGGAGACCATGGCGCCACGTGGCCCATTGGCATCCCACCCCCCTTCCAGCCAAAAACCCGGTTTGAGGTGCTGCGCTGGGACTACTTCACGGAGGAGCAGGTCTATGCCTGTGTGGACGGCTCTCCCAAGTGCGAGCTGCGTGGTGCAGACCTGGCAGACGTGGCCGATGTGGTGGCCACGGCTATGGAGGAGCTGAACCGCAAGTACCAGCCGATGCTGCACATCCGCAAGCAGCAGCTGGTGAATGGGTACCGGCGCTTCGACCCCACACGAGGCATGGAGTACACGCTGGACCTGCAGGTGGAGGTGGTAACCCAGAAGGGGCACAGCCGCTCTGTCACCAAGCGTGTGCACCTTGTGCGGCCCCTCAGCGAGGTAGAGATCATCCCCATGCCTTATGTGACAGAGGCCAGCCGCATCAATGTCATCCTGCCGCTGACGGCCCACGACCGGGACTATGCTGCCCGCTTTTTGGAGGCTTATGCAGCAGCAGCCTTTGAGAGCAGTGAGAATGCAGTGCTCACCTTCCTCTTCATTTATGACCCTTTTGAGGCCCAGCAGGTCACCCAGAATGATATCTTTGCCCATGTGAAGGCCCAGATCACTGAGTATGAGCGCAAGTATGCAGAGGTGAAGATCCCATGGATCAGCGTCAAGACAGATGCACCCTCCCAAATCAAGGTCATGGACATCATCTCCAAGAAGCATCCTGTGGACACGCTTTTCTTTGTGGCCGGTGTAGGGACGGAGGTCACTGTTGACTTCCTGAACCGCTGTCGGATGAACACCATCAACAACTGGCAGGTCTTCTTCCCTATCCACTTTCAGGGCTACAACCCTGCTATTGCTCACCACAACCAGGTGCCACCCACCACACTGGACCTGGTGCGGGACGCGGGGCGCTTTGACCGTGACGTCTTCCATGAAGCCTGCTTCTACAATGCTGACTACATGGCAGCGCGCACCCGCATGATGGGTGATGTACAGGAGAATGAGGACATCCTGGAGACCCTAGACATCTATGACATGTTCATCAAGTACTCCAACTTGCATGTCTTCCGAGCCGTGGAGCCTGCCCTACTGCAGCGCTACCGGCACCAGGCCTGCAACCCCCGGCTGAGTGAGGAGATCTACCACCGCTGTGTGCAGAGCAGTTTGGAGGGCATAGGCTCACGTTCCCAGCTGGCCATGGTGCTTTTTGAGCAGGAGCAGGGCAACAGCACCTGAACCCTGGGGCACAGAGGGGCTGACCCTGCCCTATCTGCTCGCCCCACCTCTTCTGCTGCCCAAATCTGTCTTCCTCTTCCCAGCGACTGCCAGGATCACCAGTGCCCAAGCTTGTGACTCACCCCACTGGGGCTCCCTGGGCTGGGGTCTGCCAGCCTGGAATACTCAGGTCCTTCCAGAGAAGCTGTGGCTGTGCAGACCCCAGGGTGAGGTGAGGTTGGAGTTGTTGAGCTGCCAGTCAAGACACCCAGCTTCTCACCCATAGCTGCTGGCCCTCCCACTTGAAGCCACTGGCCAGCAGGAGGTGGTGGGCTACCTTGTCCGTTGCTGTCCCCCCTCAGCTGAGGGCACACAGAGCCCAGGGTCCCCCTCCTGCAGGGACATGACTATAACAGGGCTGGGGTAATCCCCTCCTGGGACACGTGCCCTATGCTCCTTTGGTGCATCAGCCTGGTCATGCAGGGACAGCAGGATGGGGCACATCCCACCCCAAAAAAGCAATAATGATGTTGGTTTTGGGGTTTTGCCGCTTGGCAATAAGCCAGAGCACTCCTGGTGGGTGGGGGGGGGCGTCCTGGCTCCAGGCCAGTGAGCACAGGGGGTGCCAGAGAGGATCCTGCTGTATTCACGTACTGTGATCTGCTCCCCATGGGAACCGTGACCCAGGCCGCTTTGGCCTTCGCAGTATCAATAGGACGTCAGAGGTCGCAGCCCTCAGACAAAAGCCTCCAAATAGAGGTGCTCCCACCTTCCTGCCACGGGGCCATCCTCAGGGAAGGGGGACATGGTGCCTGACTTGGTGGGCATGGCAGAGGTTTGGCTGTGCATCTCCTAAGGAGAAAGCGACTGAGGAGCTGCTCTCTGCTCCTGGTTTGTATTTAATAGTGGGGGGGTGAGGGAGGTGTATGTTTACACTAATAAAACAGATGAACCAGTGGGACTGGCTGATTCTTCACTGGGTTATCCTGCTGGGGGGTTGTGTTGGAGGCAAGTGCTGGCTGCTTGTACAAAACCTAGCTGGACTGCTTCCTCGCAGGGATGCTGCTTTCTTCAAGCTGTCTGCAGCATCCTCTGCCTGACCTGGGAGATGACTGCCTCTCCTTATTTAGGCCAGGGGAGCCTCTTGGCTTAGGGACAGGCTGGCCAACACCAGGCCAAGCAGACACTTGGAAATACCAGCTAGAACATCTGGGGGCTCAGAGCAGGAGTCTTGTGAAGTGGGTGTTTGTTCTCTCAAGTAACAAGCCACAGGACAAGAGGGAGTGGCCTCAAATTGTTCCAGGGAGGTTTAGATTGGAATTGGGAAAAATTTCTTCACTGTAAGGATTGTCGGGCACTGAAAGAGGCTGCCCAGGGTAGTGGTAGAGTCACCATGCCTGGAGATATTTAAAATACAAGTAGATGTGGTGCTTTAGAGACATGGTTTAGTGGTGAGCTTGACAGTATTGGTTTAATAGTTGGACGTGATGATCTTGAAAGTCTTTTCCAACCAAAATAATTCTATGATTTATTTATGCCCACCATTCCTGGGGTCATTCTGATGTCACCACTTGCTACCAGCCACTAGTGGTGCAGCAGGATGCTGAGCCCCTTACCAGGGGAAGCCCCATTGCTCATGCGCAGTGTGCAGAGCTCTGTGCAATGGCCTTTCTTTACCGGTGATGTAAATTCATGATCTTGCTGACCTGGCTGTGGGTGAAAAAGCATGGTAGTGAGAGGCTGGTCCTGCCACACATGCTGTCCTCGTGACAGCCTACAAAGGCTGTGCGTGAAAAAGCATGGTAGTGAGAGGCTGGTCCTGCCACACATGCTGTCCTCGTGACAGCCTTCAAAGGCTGTGCATAATGCTGAACCCCTGGCCCATGTTGAGTGCTGCCCTCTGGCATCTGGCATCAGCTCCAAAGGAAGCTCCTAAGCTAGAAACCACATCTGAGTGCTGTGTTGAATTATTATTGATGGACTAGCAATAAGATGTTACTCTTAGGGTTCGTTTCACCCTTTCTTAGGCTGTTTTGCATCTCAGTGCTTCTTAGCTTCCTGTGGTTTCCAGTTCCCTGCTGCAATGGTGCTTTGTTGAGCAGAGCACCATGGTCTTGCCCCAGACTCCCCAAATCTCACCACCTACAGCTTCCATTTGCAGTATGAGAAGAAGGACTGTGTCCCTCGTCCATGCTGCCTGCTCCAGGCATGATTTTCATACCTCTGCATATTCTTTCCATTCTTTGGTCATCATATCTTACTTGTTCATGAAACACCCATATCAGTGACATCTCTAAGAAAATTAACTGAACCTACTCGCTTTTGCTTGACCAGACTATTAGTGTTCAGCAAAACTCATTGAAAGCCGTTGGGCTGTGTCCCATGCCTTCTCCAAAGATACTTCATTCATATGTTCCTGCTCCAGCCTTCATATCCATGGTGTAGGAGCATATATGTTTAAATATAATTTTATTATGTTTCAGATTATAAGCGTTGGCTTGCTCTGAGAATTTCTATTTTTGATCTTCCCCGAGTGCATCCTTAATTCCCTTTAAGTGTGAATCTGGGACAGAGGGAGCGAGGCGGATGGAGGTGCATTGCGGATACATTTCTCTTCTGAAAAGCAGACCTTGGAAGTTGGATGTGATAGCGTATTAGAAGAGTATCCAAATGGTAATAAAGCAAACTGGCTTAAAATCAAGTTGGCTACAAAAAGAAATTCCAAATTGTCATTTAATTGTCACAGGATGGTCTAAATAGAGTTGCTCTTGTCTCCTCTTTTTTGTTTGCCCAGACAGAAGTTAGAGCTGCTTGCATACCTAATGCTTTGCACTATCAACACCAATGAAACCACCCTTGCAACCAGCAAGCAAATGTCCTATGAGCAAATGACAGTCCCTGGGGCCTTCTCAGCACAGTTAATGCTCCCCTTTAAAAGGGATCTGACAGTATTTGAATGCACTTTGGTGTTTGCCAAGTTATTTGCAGCATTGCAGCTTGCTGAAACCCTCCTCTTGCCAGTGCAGGGCTGGCAGGCGCAGGCAGGGCACTGGGCGGGGGCTGTGGCACCCTTGAAATTGTTTGCCTCAATTTGAAAGCACAGGAGCAGGCTGTCCCAGTGTGCCGAAAGGTGAGCCGGTGGGGAAGACGACCGGTCTGGCTGAACAGGGAGATTTTGAAAGAAATTAGGGTAAAGAAGAGAGCCTACCGATTATGAAAAAAAAGGGCTAACTACTCAGGAAGAATTTAGGAATATAGCTAGGTTGTGTAGAAAGAAAATTGGAGAGACAAAGGCACAAATTGAACTGAATTTCACCACCTCTGTGAAGGATAACAAAACGTCCTTCTACAGATACATCAATAGGAAAAGGAGGGGCAGGGAAAACCTCCATTTCTACCGGACATGGGCGGGAATATAGTTATCTAAGATGAAGAAAAGGCCAAGGTATTTAACACCTTCTTTGCCTCAGTTTTCAACAGTAAGACAGGTTATCCTGAGGACAGCTGGCTTCTGGAAGTGTTCAAGGGCAGGTTGGATGGGACTGTGAGCAACCTTATCTAGTGGGAGGTGTGTCTGCCCACGGCAGGAGGGTTGGAACTAGATGATCTTTAAGGTGGCTTCTGACCCAAACCAACCTATGATTCCGTACAAAGTGTCAATTGTTGTGCAGAGGCAGAGCAGTGAAAGGGCAATTTTCCTAATGGAGCAGGAGAAAATGTGTCTGCTGCTTTGACTTTGGCTTCCCCTGAGAAAATTCTCTAAAAACATGACTGACTCCCTATGACCTTTAAGAAGTACTTCTCAAGTTCCTCTTGGGGAGCTCTTTGGAAGGTGTGAAGGGTTGGCTCAGAGCAAAGTACTCTGAAGCATGAGGGAAGCTTGCTGGGCACCCTGGGGCTGGGTGGCTGCTGGCTTTCCCTCTACCTCCTGCCCTGAGGAACACCCAAGCTGCTGCTCTGCTCTTCTGTCTCCCCCCAGCTTTGTTCCCCTGGTGGGGCCATGCAGCTGTGAACCTACAAGCAGGGAAGGCAAAACCTGCTTCTCCAGCCCTGTTTGGGTCACTTCTGGCTGCTCTAAACCCCACAGCAGAATTACTTCAGCCCCATCAAGTTAATCAGCTCAATAGCTTACCTTTGGGAGGATGTAGTGAGGCTGTGCCAGGAGAGGGCTGAAGGACAAGAAGCACAGTGGCTTTCCATTGGGAAGGGGCCAGCAGTGCTTCACAGCCTGTCCCGTAAGAGCAGGTCTGCCAGCCGAAGAGTGAGACTCAGCCCTAGGTAACTTTTCCTCTTGGCCACAAGCAAAGGCAGGAGAGGCTGCACTGCTTGTGGAGGAGCAATCAGGGAAATACCAGGCTGTGCCTGTGCCCAGTGACCCAGGTCACAGTTTAATGTGCTGCCAAGACCTTCTGCAGTGTGTGTGGGGCTTTCTTCTGGGACTTTTCTGGCCAAGCTGGGGGAAATCAGACCCTTTTGATGAAGGGGGAAATAACCACTAGCTGTAAGCACAGGCAGAGCTGCTGCTGGCTGTGCCTGTCAGGGTTTCCCTTCACAGGGGTATCAGCCCACCCAGCTGTGCCCAGGAACATCGCTTCTGGGGACACATAGCCCCAGTGAGAGACTGCAGGAGCCCAAAGGTCCAGGGCTGGGGTGGATGCAGGCAGCTTGGCTGGATTTTAGTTTTAATTGCCTCTTTGTTTTTTCCCGCCTGCTAGCTCAGTGTCAGGGGCTGAGTGCTGGGAACCAAGGGCTGTGTGTCCTGTGCCTGGCCCCACTGATGGGTATCACTGGTCCATTTTCCCAGTGAGGAGGTTGTGGGAAAACAGCCAGGAGCAAAGCAGCAAGCTTGGCATGCTAAGGTTGTCAGAAGAGGCTGAAGGTCACCCCTTTCTCTAGGTGTTGCCTGTCACCACCAGCATGTCCAGGGAAGAGACAATGGGGAGGAGGTGACAACAGTGGGGTAACGTGCACTGTTGCATGTCAGGGCTCATGTCCAGCAACTCCCAAGCCGGATGGTTTCTTTTCTTTGAAAAGCAGCTTTTCCCCGAGAAAAGCACTAATTGTGTTGTGTGGTGGTGGAGGCACAGTTGGAAGTGCCTGAGGAGATACCTGTCCAGTGGGCAGAAAGGGCCCTTGCTGGCTGCTCCATCCTGGTGCCTCCTCCCTGCGGCCGGCACCAAAAGCTGCAGGAGCTGTCTGCCAGGGTTGTCTGTCGCCAGCACAGCCGTTCCTGCTGCGGTCAGGTGCTTGGCATTTGTCCAGAGGGCTGCACTCATTAAAATTAAGGGCCTTTTTCACAACGGTGGATCCCCTTCTAATTATGTCCCAGCTGTTTCATGCAGCTCATTACAGGTGATTCAAGCAGTGCTGGTCTGGGATAACATCACTTTGCAGCCTGGCAAGCCCTGGGTGGTAAGTATTCTTTCCCTGGGAAAAACCAAACTCATAGTGGTCCTTCATTGGTCGCAGCATGGGAGGGGCCACCTGGGGGCCACAGTGGTCGAGTTTGGAGATGTTTGTTAGATGGGGTGCTAAATCTTGACCATCCTGCTGGTCGTCCTCCTCTATCTGCATAGGGACATCAGTCATGGTGCAGGCAGAGGGGGAGTTCCCCATGTGAGGGCAGTGCCCATGTAAGCATCCATCTTTAACTGGTAAGGGTTGTGCCTGATGCTGGTAACAAATGTGGGAGATCAGGGGCAGGGGTACCTGGGGGGCACTCCAGTGACAAACGTGTCCCAAGTGGTGGCCTGGCTGTGGACAGGGGTGGAAGCATGCTGCTCCAGCACATGGCGTCCATGGAGTACCCCCCATGGTACTCAGGCTGTTTCTATCCTCCTGCTTGCCCCCTGCCCTGCTGCAGCCAGAGAGCCTCCTACCTGCTTGGGGCTGATAGAGCCTGGGGGGCACAGATGGGGTGCCAGCCATGACCCAGGGAGTGATTTGAGGGCCTGGGCATGGCTTTGGCAGCTCTCACTCCTGGTGCCCAGACAGCAGCCACCACAACTCACCCACATGGATTGCTGGGCAGTGGGCAAGGCTGCCTGCTGGCAGTGATGGAGAGGTGCTCACCTTTGGGTGACCAGGCATGCTGGCTCTCATGGTGCCCAGCAGAGTGCAGAGGTTCAAAATACTCCCTGGGTCCCACCACCACCTCCTCAGGGGTGGGACTAGCTCCCCCACCAAGCCCCCTCCTCCCAAGTCCTGCCTGCTGCTCCCCCCCACACACAGAGGTGCCCACCCCAGCCCTCACAAGTCACTCTGGACCTACTTGTGCCTCTTTATTAGGGAGTTTTGTACATTTATAAAACAGTGATGCACATCTCTCAAGTTCTCCAGCACGAGGGTGCTTGTGGTGGCCCGCCCGCTGTGGTGCACATGCCCAACCTGCTCAGGGCTCTCTACATCCTGCACCTCCCTGCTTGCTGCAGAGACCTTGGTGGTAGTGCTGGCTGGCACGGCCATGGCACATCCCTGGGCTAATGTGTGGCAACCTTGCTTTGGGGACAAAGCAAGGGACAACCCTGCTTGCACTTGGGTGGTGAGTGCAGGGAGGCCCTGTGGAGAGCTGGCATGGGGTTCTCTGAAGGGGCTCCCCAGGGAGTAGAACTTGTGGAGAGCTGGTATGGGATCCTCTGGAGGGGCTCCCCGAGGAGTAGAACTATGCCTGCCCTGCCAGGATGCTTTCTGTGTCCCTCTCTGCAGGGGTACACCATGCAGCCAGGTACTTGCACCAATGGGGAACACAGTTCCAGGTGGGTGCTTATTTTGGGGAAATGTTGGGCTGTTGGTACCCAGAGCCAGGGCTGCCAAGTACATCACAATCCCCCCATGTGTAGGGCCTTGGGAGCTGCAAGAATGATGGCTCCTCCTGCACCTATGGCTTGGACACGGCTGACACAGACGTGTTCTGTCTGTGGGCACCGGAGATGGGAAGAAAACCAGTAGGGCCAGGAGCCACCTGGCCCAACCTCAGCCTTCCCTGGATGTCCCACAGTCCTGGCTCGAGGTCACCCTCTCTGCTGTGTGTGTGTCGAGGGGGGCTTTGCCAGCCCACGCCCCCTCCTGAGATATTTTGGGCAGTTTGCCCTGCGCTGGTGTCTGCTACAGTGGAGGGGGAGAAGGCAATGTTGGACAGGATGTGAGGAGTACTGTGGGTCCTGTTGTGGGTCCTGCTGTGGGTCCTGCCATCTTGGGGCAGGCTGGAGGGCTGTGGATGCCGGTCCTGGTCAAGACTCTGAAAAGTGGGTCGGGCCGTGGCTGTCCAGGCAGTGCTGGGCATGGGGCACCCTCCTAACCGTGTACAGTCTGGGGGAGGCACAGCGGGTGCTCAGCACCCCGGGGGTGGGAGCGTGGCAAGGGGTACGTGCACAGTGCAAAAGCACAGCAACAGGCAGGGGAGTGAGGGCAGGGCCCCCCTGCACTGCCTGGGCTGTGCTGGGCGGCACACCAAGGGACGAGCCACTTCAGGGCAAGGAGAGGATGGAGAGGGCTGGGGGGTCACGGTGGGCTGGGGGCAGGAGAGGGGGGAGGCAGAAGGATCGCATTGCTGCAATGACTGGGGACTACTGGAGGCCAACAATGGAGTGGGAGGGGATCATCACAGTGCAGGGGTCTGGCTGGGAACAGCAGTGGGGGTGGTTGCAGCCCAGGAAGGCTGCGTGAGGCTGGAGAAGGGTGGGCAGATGTTTTGAGGAGGGTATCACAGTGGTGGTTGTGCCAGGGGTCAGGGTGGTGCCATGCAGGTGTGGCTGCAGGTGGGGTGTCCCTGGGCTGGCCAAGGGGCCATGCTGCTCAGAGGAGTGCCCTGCAATGCTGCCCCACCCTGCAGCAGGAAGGTGGTGGGGGTGGTCCTATGGGCAGGGGGCAGCTATTTCAGGCACGTCTCTCTCCTGAGGGAGGACCATGCAGGGCAGAGATCCTCATGTAGGAGAAGTCAGCAGAGGAGAGCTTGGGGAGGCTCACAGTAACCCCAGCTCACTTCTTGTGATCTCTGCATCACCTGGACCCCTTCAACCTGCACCCACTGCTCCCCCACACTACCCTAGTGTGCCCATCCCCCTCCATGCCATGTGCTTGAGACAGGGCTGAGCCCTTGTACTGGGGGCAAATGGAGGGGACAGGTAAACAGGCTGGGGGGCTGCTCTGGTGTCAGTGCCAAGGCAGGTTCAGCAGCATCACCGGGGGCAAACATCAGACGGTCCCCGTGGTTGGGTGGGGAAGTGGGGGACCTGTGGCCACCACACCCAGTGGTGCGGTCCCTCTGCATGTGGATGGTGGGGAGAGGGGTATCAGGGGGCTTTCTGCTGCCCCCAGTCTTGAGCTGTCCTAGCAGGCGAAGTCCTCGAAGACGCCCTGGTGAGGGTAGTGGTGGCGATGGTTGGGCAGGATGCCTGTGTTGTAGGCACCCTCCACATGCCGGCCCAGTGTCTCGCAGGGGCTCTGTTGGGATGGCAGTCAGTGGAGTGGGTGAAAACCCTATGCACCCTTCTCCCCCCCTGCCTTAGCACACACTGTCCCCAGCAGCCCCCCCTAGGAATACCCAACTTCCCTGGGGCTGCCCAGCTCTTCAGCCTGAGGTTACCAAACATGGAGTTGTCCTGTCCCTCGCTCTTCGGACAATGCCGCTTCCTTTTGGAATGGGGATGGATGCTGCCCCGGCCCTGTCCTCTCAGACCCCTGGGCAGTCCCTCCCTATCAGGAGTACCTGGTCCTTGAGCTCCTCCAGTCCCAGAGTGGCAATGCTGCCTGAGGGCTTCTTCAGGGGTGGTTTAGAGCGACGCAGGACTCGGCTCACTCTATCCCGGATCACCTGGGGGCAGATAGGGGGTGAGCCCTGGATTCACATATAGGTAGCACCCCGTGTGTTGGCCACTCCCCTCTGCACGGATCTGCTTTCCACCCCTGCCTGGGGGACATGGGGATGGCAGTGGGGACAGGATTTCTGTCCACTGCCTGCCCCAGTCCTCAGGCCACCCAGGGGATGGTGGGGGGATGCTGGGGGACCCTTTCTCTTCCCACAGACCCCTGCTATGAGTTCCTGGGTTTAGGAGCTGCAGGTAGCCCTCTGGAGTGGCCACACATAGCACCCCTTCCCCGGGGAGCCCAGCCCCCACTCTGCTTCTCCACTGATTGCAATGGCCCTGCTTCCACCACAGAGACACAGCCCCAAGAGCTCAGTGCACCTCATAGACATAGTCCAGGATCTCCAGGATGGTGAGGATACTGGCACCAATGAACAGGCCCATCTGTCCTCCGATGTCCCCTAGGGAGGAGGAAGGGAAGATGGTCACCAGGAGCAACTGCGCAGCTCACTGGGAGCCCAGGGTGGGCCTGCAGAGCTTGCAGGCAGTGCCAGGGCTGCCAGACAGAGGGGGACAGCAGAGTTGGAGGGACAGGGACATGGGGAATGGGGGACGGCCAGCAGCATAACACCTTCAGCCAGGCTGTGGTGGTCCCACCCCATGCGGTCCTTTCCCAACCAGCCCTATACCCTCCTGGGCTGGGACCCAGGTCTCCGCGCCTTGGGGTCCCAAGGAGAGGTGGGGAGAGTCACCGAGAAGCCCAGCAAGGTCGTAGGCTTTCTTCTGCTCAATGGCCTCGTAGTTGAGTGCCTCAAAGAAGATGTCCAGCACCAGGAAGTTCTCTCTGTGGGAACACCAGAGTGCTCAGCAAGGAGGGCTGGTCACCAACCCTCCCACCTTCATTGCCCCCCAGACCTTGTGGCCATGTGCTCCCAGGGCCATGGTGACTTATATAGACTGGTATACTGGGGACAGGGAAGGGGCATTTTCCAGGTCAGGAGGGACTATGAAGTGGGGAGACGTCAGCAAGAGGGCTTGGAGGACAGAAGTGGGTCAAGGAGAAATGCTCTAGCCTGGGAAGAAGATGCTGCAAGGACTGCACATGCCAAGACCTAGTCCTAGCACACTGCCAGGAGTGGAGTGGGTCTCTGAGTCTCCAGTGTCCCCAGCCCCTTACCCACTCCCCTGGTACACCCCAGTGCCAGTGACTCACCGGATGTAGGTCTCGTTCTTGTTGTATTTGCGGGCAAGATAGCGCGCCGAGCCCTTGTTGGGAATGCGCACCATGGAGATCTCCTTGCCGTAGCGTGTCAAGTTGCATGGTGTGGGGCAGCTGCAGCGCTCCTGGCTGTCCTCCACCACTGCATCTAGGGGGTCACAGACTTGTCAGTATGGCTGCACTCCTCATCCCCATCCCCAAGGGCACCCAGCTGGCTCCCAGCCACCCACCCGCTGCCACACCTACCCAGTGTGTGGTCAGCACACTCGATGTACACGTTGGGCGAGCAGATGGACTCATTACCTGTGGAAAAGCAGCTTGGTTGAGGAGATGGGAGTGTAGTCTGTTTCTGTCACCTGCCCTCAATTCGCTCCCCTAAAGGCAGTGGAGTGGGTGTGGCCCCTGGGTATGGAGGGGATGGGTTTGGGTGACCCTTAGGTATAGGTTGTCTGGGGCAGGGTACCCTGGGTACAAGGTAGATGGGGCAAGGGCTGACCTAGGGTGTAAGGGGAGCATAGGATAGGAGCTTACCCAGCATGCAGACAGGATGGGGTTCAGAGGGGCAGTTCAGGGGGGACTCCTGAGTGCAGAAAAATGGGATGGGTAGGGACACTTGGGTGCAGAGCGATGGGGAAGGAGCAGTCCTCACCTGGCATGTGGACCATGCGGCAGTGGCAGCTCCTCACCACAGCCTCCTTCTCACACTGCAGGCGACAGGCAGCGATGCTGTAAGTGTCGTAGCCAGGCAGCATCTGCTCCCCTTCCACACTGGCCCGGCAGTTCCCCCATGGCTGTGGCAGGTAGGTGAGCTGCCGGAGCAAGAGGGGCATGCTGCAGGGCTGCTTTGGACTGGGTGCCCGCGTGCACCTCCCCAGGAGCATAGTGCCTTACCCGCTGCTCCTGGCAGGACACAAAGGTCTGGAAGCCAGGTGAGACACCAAAGCCCAGCTGATGGATGTAGGGGGGCTCATCTTGGCTGTGGATCTGGACTCGGATGCCAGCTTCAAATGATGTCTCATCTGCAGAAGTACAGAGAGGCTGCACCCTGGAGCCCAGCATCCCCCCAGTGCCCTGCTTGCGCCATAGCCCCTCTGGGGTGCCCTGCTTGCCCAGCAGCCCTCCCTCCAAGAATCACTCACGCTTGCCCAGCCCACACCCTGGCCCCACTCACTGGTCTCTCTCCAGATGGGCAGGTACTCTTCCTGCTGGATGTCCAGCATGATCTCCAGCCCATTGCCCATGCCACCCTGGCGAGTTACTCGTGGGTTCCTCCGGTCCCCGTTGAAGGTGTAGCACTTACCATAACGTGTGTAGACCTGGGAATGGTGAAAGACAGGTGGTGAGGCAGTAAGCAGGGATCTGTCAGGGCATTCTGCAAGCACGATGAAGACGGGGAACCCCTTTTCCAGTACCATGGAGGTGCTGGAAGGGGGGGCCACAGTCTTACATGGCTATTGGAAGGGCTCATCAAGCCCTTCCCCCATGCTGCCACCCCTCCACCCTTGCTTGGGTGAGGGAGTGAAACATCTCCCCCAGCATCCATGGAGCTCTCCTGCCCCTGCCAGGAGAGGACTCACAGGGGAGAAGTGCTGGGGGCCACAGCGCTCTCCCTGAAAGCGGCACTCCACCAGCATGTCCTCAATCTGGTGGCCCAGGCGGTGGAAGAAGCTCTGCATGGTGCGCTCAGAATGGCGGGGAGGCAAGAAGCGCGAGTAGTTGGCGAGACGCATCAGCCAGGCACGCCGATCCTCCCCCAGCACAGCCAGCATCTCAGGCACCAGCGAGTGGTTCTCCTGGGCCAGCCCCAGCCACTGCCCCACCGAGTAGAGGTCAGGCCTGGTGAGGTGTAGGAAGCGTGCCCGGTTGGGGTTGCAGAGGGTGACGGCCGGGAAGCGTATCTGGGGGGCCCAGGCGAGGCGTGCCCGGCTGTGGACGGGGCAGGAGAGCAGGTGGTGCAGGCGGTCGGAGGCACCAGTGGCCAGCAAGCCGGCGGAGGCCAGGAAGGCCAGGATCCAGAGCAGGCGACGCAGGCGGGATTGTGGCCGGGTGCACATGTAGTGCAGCCCGGGGATCCTGGTGGCTCGCAGGATGCCGATAGCAAGCTGGGCAGCGTCGCCATGCTGAGCCTCTGCCAGGGCTTCCCTGTCTGGGCAGCAGGCAAGAGGCAGCGGCATGGCAGCAGGCAAGATTGCTCCTCAGGAAAGTGGGGTGCAGACTGCCTTGCTGAGGCTGCCCGGGGTCCCTGCTCCCCTCCAGGGAGCTCTTCTTCCTGGGAGCCTTTTGCACTGCACCTTCTTGGAGCTGAACGTGGCAGGCGCCTTTCTGAGATGCTCCGGTGACGGGCGAGGGGAGGGAGAGGAGGGGGCTGCTGCAAACACACGCCTTCCCCCAACCTCCATTCGGGAGTGGAAAATTCCTTCCCGAGCCAAGCTGGGATGGGTGGGAGGTGTTGCATTACCCCAGGCAGGGTGACCTGGCATCACCTAGTGCCCATCATGGGGGACTCTTGTGTCTGCATGGTGATGCCTTGTCCCAGCCACACTGTGAGAGCCCTGCCAGGGGATGCTGTGACCCGGCTCATCCTTCTTGTCCTTTGCCCAGGCACTGTAGCCTTCTCTGGGTGCCTGATTGCATCCCCAGGTTCCCCAGCCACTGTTTCTCTGGGGTTGGGGGCCCTACCCCACACGGGCAGGACAGTGCCAGATTGGTGGGGGAAGGGGAGGAGTGGGGAGCATCACCTCATGTCAGCACTGCTTGGTGCATGAGTGCCTTGCTTCCTAATGCTGTAGCCTGCTATCCCCCACCGTGGAGCTGGGGACCCCAGGAGATCTGGGCCCTGTGGGGCAGGGGAAGTGAAGCTGTGGGGCAGGAGTAGAGCAATGGGGTGGGAGGCTGCGTGGGAGCCCACCTGATCCCGGCGGGTGCTTTGAAGTGACGGTGAGGCTGTGATCAGAGCACAGCGGCAGCGGGGGGGTGTCTCTGCACCAAGCTGTCAGCACGTCTGGCGGGGCCCCGACAGACTGTCAGGGTGCCTTCAAAGCTCAGCACAGCGCTCCCCAGCAGCCTCTCATCTCCCTGCTGCCACCATTCCCAGGCACCTGCCTTCAGCACCAGCCCTTCCGAGGAGCAGGTTCGACCCCAGGGGGTATCCCACAGCCTTGGGACAAGGCATGTCCCCCGTGAGGGGCAGCATCCCTACTGCTCCACGGGAGGAAGGCAGCAGTGACTCCCAGTACCATCCGTACTGCCGGCCTGGCTTTCTGAGCAAGGTGAGAGTCTGTAGCCATCCCGAAGACCCGGCCAGGATCCAAGCTGGTAGCTTGGTGACAGATGCAGGAGGATGCCAAGCAGGTCACAAAGGGCGTTCGTAATCAGCGAATGGGACGTGCATCGAGAGAGGTGAGCGGAGGCAGCAGGCAGCATCTCCAATACCCAAAGGTACCAGAGCACTTCCCTTCCACCCTGCCTTACTCCGGCACCCCTCGATCGTGACACCCCATATCCCGGCGGCCGCTGGGATCCGGAGTGCCAAGGTAGGGGGTGCCGGGGTCCAGCAGAGGGCAGCAGGGTCCGACTTTTGGGCTACCTAGAGTGCACCTCTGTCCCCGGAATCTGTTCACCCAGGGGAAGAACCGACCCCATGGGGAGGGGACCTCTGACACCTTGCAGCCCTTGCTGTCCACATGGCCCCACATCCCAGAGGAATCATCAGTCTGCCATCGGCAGAAGCCGGTGTGAGCAGGAGCACTGCTGTGGGCTGCTTGATTTTCTATACCTTTAGGACCAGGCCATTGGGTCACCCACACCATGCTGAGCTGTCCACTCCTGTCTGTGCGTCCCTGCCCCACCCCCGGGATATGGCTCAGCCTTCCCCTCGCTTCCCCCCTCGCCCTCCTCATGCCGGTGCATCTGTATGGGGCTGCTTGAGTTGGCTTTCTTCCTTGCTGAAATTTATTGTGCCTCCGAGAGGCAGAGGCTGCCAGACTGATACCATCAGCCCCTTGCACACATCAGGGCAGCTTTTATATTAGTTTTCTTTAAACGGACGATGAGCTTCCCAAGCCAGAGGAAATGTCATTTCTCTGAACACTTCCATCTTGTGTCAGTTCAGACATCTTCAGGCAGCATCACAATCACCCTGGAGTGGGGTGAGGGATGGGGACAGGATGCAGAAGCCAGGGCACATGAGGACAGATAGCTTGGGGACAGGGAGCAGCATTGGTCAGAGCTGAAAGAAAAGGTTCACTGGTGGCAGTGGCCTTGTCCCCTGTTCCCTGCAACCCCAGTGAGGCAGGCATAGCTGCAGAGTATGTGGGAAGGGAAGGTATGCCTGTGGTGCCCAGCTGAGTTACTCACTTGTTGGTTGCCAGGGTGCAGAGGCCAGCTGTGAAATCACACTGAGTGAGAGCACAGCACAGTCCTCGAGGGCTTTGCCTTTCCAGCATGACAAACCTAATTAGATACCAGGGAATCCATGAGGAGGAGGAAGAGGAAGGGCAGAGGAGAGCCTGCCTGCACTGGAAACATGATTTCCTCCCCACAGCTGACCCAGAAAAGTACCTTGCAGGGCTAGAGCACACATGTCCAGCTGGGGATGGCACCTGGGGCACTGGCCCCTGGGGATCCTGCTCCACTCAGTGGACACCCATAGGTGCTACAGCTTCAGGGATAGGGTGGAAGGCTTCCCACACTGTGTACCAAACTCCCCACAGCCGCCACACACTGGCATCCCCATGCTGTGCTCACATGCAGGGGAGACCCCATTAGGGAGGTAATTTTTCAACATGATTCCTCATTTCCCTGTTCTCTGCCATGGAGACACGCTGACCTTGACAGAAATAGCTGCTTGTGCCTTGGCAGGCAGATCCCAGCCAGAGATCAGCAGAGGACCTGTCATCCTCCTCCCCACTCCACACAGCTCCAGGACCCAAAGGTCCTCTCCAACCCACTGTGGCTTGCTCTCCTGTCTCCCTGCTGCAGCGAGTTCCATGGGAGCAAGATGCTGGCACCCAGCATCCTCACATTGGCTCATACCAGCAGATCCATGAGCACTGAAGGCATAAGGACCATTCCCACCCATTCTGGTCCCCATCTTCATTGTTGCCAGCCAGCCCATTGTGCCAGCCTCCCATTGATCCCAGCTCATGCAGGTATTTCCACGGCTTACACGGCTCCCCACGGTATTTAGCCTCTGGAAGACGACATTAAAAATTGCAAGCAGTGACAAATCCTGATTGCTCCGAGGACACAAGAGGCTATGCTAAGCTTTCAGCCAAACATTTTTGTGTTAGGGAAATGAGCTGCAGTATGCTCTGCTCCTGCATGTGCAGGGGACCCTGCTCCCATGTCCGTGCTGGGACACACAGCCCTGCTCCCATGTGCCCTCTGGGACACAGAGATGGCAGACAGAGGTCTTTTCCAGCCTCAGTAATTCTGCGATTCTGTGACTGGCCCTGAGCATGGACGCACCATGCAGGAGCAAGTATAGGGAAAGCCCTGAGAACAGTCACCACTGGAGCATGATGGGGATGGGAACAGGGATTGGAAGACACCAGGGTGCTGTCCACCCTGGGCTTGTGGAGATGCCAGTGCAGGGGTAGCCCTAAGATTGATCTCCATAAATCCCAAGCCCAGAGATTAAATTAGCCTGGGCAGGGCTGTGATATAAAAAGGAAGCAGCATTGCCAATTTTGGAGGCTGCTTCCTTTTTAGTGAGTGCAGACAGATAGAGGGAGGCACAGGTATGCCTCTGGCCAGGATACACGGCACAGGATCCAGGACCAAACTGGAAAGACACTCCCAGAGCTTGGGCAATGGCCCACCCCTGCACATTTCCCCCTTCCTCCGCTGCCATCCCTACTGTTGAGCCCAGCTCTGCCGGAGCCCCTCCCCGTGCCCCTGCCCCTCCGTGGTACCCCCCAGCCCCCGCTCCCCGCGCTGGCCCCGCCTGGGTGCCCTGGGAGGGACGCTGCAGCGCTGACGCTAGCATTGCAACTGCCCGGGATATGAGATCCGCTTGGATTCAGCAATTTCAACTCATTTCAAGCCCGATTCTGCAGCAATTTTCTGAGCCAGTGGGATGTTTTCGCCTCTGCAAACGTCCCCTCTCATGCACGGTTGCACCATTTCCCTTTCTCTCTCCCAGGAGGGGTTGCAGAATGGTGCCAGTTTGGATCAACCCCAGCTCCGACAGCAGCACAGCCATTCCCCACATAGGCATCCCCTCGGCCCAGCCCCCTGCCCCATGCAGAGCTGCTGGGTCGGCTCCTACAGGATGCAGCCCTGCCTGTGAGGCCCAGGGTTTCCCTCCCCATAGGGCACCAGGCTCTACATCCATTCCACCACAGCAGTACACTTTCAGCCCTAAGCAGGACATATCAGTGTTGGGCTGGGATCCTTTTTTGCCCTGTAGTGCAAAGTGCCAAGCTCTGGGACATCCTTTGGGGCACCCCAATCCACTTCCCCAGGAGGAGGGAATAGCAGGGTGGCAGAAGGGCCAGGGGATGCTGTTGGGACATTCTGGAGGTTCTGTGACTCTTCCTTGCACCACAGATGTGTCTCACTCTGTGCTACAGGTGAGCCCATATCAACTGACCCCTTTTGCCAGGCCAGAGCCAGCAACAGAGACGTAGGCACATGGGGCTGGCAGAGCCCCTCTAGTGACAAGTGGGCTCGCTGCTGGAATGCTAAGTGCTCAGCTGTGCCACCAGCTATGTTACCAGCTGGGCAGAGTGGCAGGAAGCACCCAAGCCCCAGCACCAGTCACTGCTGGGCTTTTTTATTGGGGCCAGTAAGCAGCCCAGTGTCCCAGAGGAGCTGGCAGGGTGCATGGCAGGGTACGTGCTAGGGCTCCTTGCTCCTAGGATCCTAATGGATAAGGAGCATGGGAACGTGATGCATGTCAGAGGGATGTGCATACACGAGCAGTGACACCTTCCCAGCACATTTTCCCCAGCACTGCCAGTGACACCAGTAAAGAAGGGAGACTGCGCTTTCAGGAGCAGTACACCCAAACTCATGCAGCCAGATAAGGACATCTGCAATCCACTGCCCCAGGAGTCCTGCACTGGCTATGCCAGGAGATGAAGAGGCCCATCCATCCCACCAATGCTACATGGAGCCAGGGTGGCTGTGACATGGAGATGAATGGCTGGGAACCCCACGTTCTCAACTCTCAGCTCTGCCGTGCAGACATGGTAGCACACAGCTGCCTCCAGTAGCAAAGTAAGTGTGAGCTTTCCCCTCCTTTTGCTCCTGGGGAGAATTTGCCCCAGAATCCCACTCAGCACCTCATTTCCAACCTAAATTTATTCATGGTCAGTTTGTACCATTTGTTCTTATGCCAGCGTTGTCCCTTAGCTGAAATAGCTCTCTTCCCTCCCTTGTGTATACTCCCTTGATGTATTTATAAACAGCAATCCCATCCCCTTGCAGCCTTCAGCCTGCCAGCCTGCACGTGCCAATCCCTCCTGGAATCCTCTTCCAATTCAGGCTCTGCTCACCAGCGTAGCCTGGCTGTCTGGCATGACATCTGCTCCAGTTCCCTGGCAGCTTCCTTGGACAGTGCTCTAGCAAGGTCTCCAGCCCACATAGATGTCCAACTCTGCCCTTTCCATCTCACAGCTTCCATGGGGCAACATCCCTCCCAGGTCAGGACCACTGCCCTGGCCCATGCTAACCCATTCCCTGCAGGTCTCCCAGTGGGCTGTGCTTTCATATGATTTGCTTGCATGAAGCACTTCGAAGCATTCACCAAAAGGGCAGGTGAAGGAGCCAACACCAAAGGAACTGCAGAAGATGAAATGCTGGAACTGCTGGAAGAGGGAGAGGTATACTACAGCCCAGGGCAAAGGTGCAGAGAGGCAGGGGAGCAGGAGCTGGGGAAGGTCACTTCAACCTGTCAGCAGCCAGCAAACCTCTCTGATATGTTGAGTTTACTGCCTGCTTACCCTGGTCTTTCCCTAAACACTTGGGTTGAGTGCTGGGGCAAGTTTGGTGCTTCCCCAGGAAGATGGGGAAAAGCTGTGGGGCAGAGCCAAGAGGTTCTCCAGGTTCCCATGGGAGAGGTACACCAAAGTGCCACCCCAGAAGTGCAAGAATGAGCTTGCTGAGCTGCTAAAATGCTCCCTGGCCTGGGATTGGGCTATGCTGAGCAGCAATCCTGCTGCCATCACCCTGTGCACCCTCTAGCACTCCTCACCTGGCTTCCCATCCTCAGACTCACCACCCCCCCACCCCACCCCGGCACCAGGCACACTGCCGCTGGGCACACAGAACAGCACACTACGGGTAAGTGTTGGGATGAGCTGCAGTTCAGCCTCCCTGCTGCAAACCCAGCAAAGCATACACATACAACAGAGCCAAACAGTTACGGTTTTGGACAGCAGGCTCCTCTTGACAGCAGGAAGAGACCCAGTACCACACATGGTGCTGTGCAGACACAAACGGTCTGTGCCACTTGGCCCCAGGGACCAGGGAAGGGTCCCCAGCCCTGTGGTTTCACACAGAGATGTAGCACTGAGCCCATCCATCCTGCAAGCAGGGAACATCAAGGCTGAAAGTGGTGTACACGAGGTACCCGTGCATCCTTTGATGGAGCTTGGGCAGCCTCTGCTGTGACCCCGCAGGGACCTGCACGGGGGCCTGCAGAATGTGGTACAGCAGTGGAGAGGCACCTCTGCTGGTGGGATACTGGCGGCACTTGGCCGAGAGACGACGGCAGTTCCCGGGTGCCAGCGGCCGTGCCTTGACTGTGCACTGCGGGCTGGGGGTGTTGGGGAGCAGCCCTCGTCCCCACAGCCCCTGCTGCTATTCCCTCCCGGGTGGAGGCAGAGTTCTACGGGCAGCCCTGTCCCTGGGGACCGCTTCTCTTTGAAAGCATCCGAGCGGGGAGAGCTGCGCTGCCCGTCCCCAAAGGGTTAACAAGCAATTTCCTTTGCTGACAGCTCGGAGACCGTTCACTATCGACTGCGGGAGAATAAGAGGGGAGAAGCAGCGAGATAAAAAGGCAGCAGAGCTGGCACCGCCTGCTTAATCCCAGCGTTTAATCTGCTGGGGCAGCGCAGGCAGCCTTATCTCGCCGTCCTTCTGCTGCTCCATCTCATTACGGCTCCCACGGCTGCGCGGCCGCCTCGCCAGGAGATGCGGGAGCTGAGCCGGGAAGAGCTGGCCTGGGGCTGCTGCCAGCCCGCCTCGCTCGCCAGCCTCCGCCGGGCCCGCCGGGCACACGACACCCTCCCTGCAGCCCACCTTTCTATCTCCCCCCTCCTACCCACCCTCCCGCCTCCCCCCGCTGCCCAGCCCGACCAGAGAGGCTGCAGGGGGGAGATGACACACACGCACATACACACAGAGATGCAGCCACGGAGCCTCCTGTAGCACACATGGCGCTGCTCACGCCTGGCGCTGTCACACAGCCGGAGGGGCATACTGCCAGTGTCACACATACACTCATTGCCGGGTCTTTGCCCCAGAGCAAGTTCTCCGGTGGTCCGGACTGCACAATGACCATGATCCTCAGGGGTGGATGGAGGATGCAGGGCTCCATGGGATAGTGTGTGTAGGACACAGCAGGGCCAGGACCAGCAGACCACCTCGTCCTGCATATCCTCCTCCCTACATCCTCGTCTCTCCAGGGGCTGCCCCACTTGATGCCTGACTAGCTCTGCTCTCAGCTCATCCCACCAGGCACATCATGGCCAATGTCGCTGGGTTGCCCCCAGCCTGGCCTTGTCATCTGCTGCAGCTGCAGGGCCAGGGTGAGCAGGAGTGGGGGATGCCTCCAGAGTGCTGGCAGGTGTCAGCACACACACGGTCCCTCCAGCCATGGCATTTATCTGTAAATCCCCAGCATTGACACGGTGCAGATGAAGTCTCCACACTAGCCAGGTTGTCAAGGGGGTTATCCTGCTGCCTACAGATGGATTTACTCTGATAAGATTTATTGTCACCCTGTCTGAGGTGCAGCCAGCACCTCACTGCTTCCTCCTTTGGTAAGGCTGTGCTGTCTGCCTAGGGGTGCCCTGAGAGCCATGAGCAGCACGTCTCTGAGTGGCCACCAGCAGAGTGGGTTGGAGGAGAGCTGGGCATGGCCCTCTGCTCCCTGCTGACAGAGCTGATGGGTCTGCCCATCCCAGGGGACCCCACCCAGCCTCTTCCCATCACAGCAGGATGGAGGTGGATACTGGTCGCTGAGCTGATCAGGCTGAGTAGAGCACACATCTGTGCTGCCAGAGATTTGCTGACGCTGCTGGCAGCATGGCTCCTGTCACACCTCGGTAGCTTTGTGGCTCTCCTGCATGGTGTGGGGCAGCTGGGACTCCTGGGGCTGCCAGGGTGGCCGTGCATGGAGCAGGACAGCTTGAGCAGAGAGTGTGCAGCTTGACTCCAGCACCACGTTGCAAACCAGCAAGGTGGCCACAGGAGCTGGGGCCTTGTGCATCCTCTGCCCCAGTGTGACATGGGGTGGCCAGGAATACCCCAAAAAGGGGAATTTGGCTCCAAGGCAGTCTGCTCTGCCCTGGACTCTCACCCACTGCTGCCTGCTCCTCCACACCCCACACCCCCACCCGCTATGCTCCCCAGCACTGATTTCCCTGGGGCCAGCAGGGATTGCCCTAAGCCACCTGGTGCAACCAGGCAGGAGCTGAACCAGGCTAAATCCCTGAGCAGCGGGAGGGGCAGCCACCTGACAGCATGGCCCCCATCCCCAAAGTCACCACATACACCCTGCGCAGCTCCCCTGCTCTATACCAGCTCCCGCCTCTTCCCTTTCTCCTCCCCTCAAGGCACTGACCCCTTGAGTAAGCTGTGGGCTCCTCTCTGTCCGCCAACACGAATCGGATCCCAGCATGACAAAACTGAAAGAAACAACATGCAAACAAACAGCCCGAGCTCTGGCTGCACCCTCCTCTCCACAGCCAGCTTGGGGGGCTGCGGGTTCTGGAGGCTTGGTGTAACCAGTTGGGGTGATGGTGTAACTCGCCATCACATCAGGAGCCCGAATGAAGTGGGGTGATCACAGCCCAGCGGGAAAGGGCTCGTTAATAGCTGAGTCCTTTTAGTAGAGATTAGGGAGCTGTGCGGCTTTGATCTTTGATTGCCAATTTGCATCTTGAAGGCGCTGGGACCTCATCCAGCCTCAGCGCAACCCTTTGTGGTTATCTCGTGGCTAATGGATTTGTTCTTAATGCTGGAGCGTGCAGGCTAAAGGCTGATTAAACCCTCTCCGCGGCGCTAAATCAATGGAACAAACATGATAGTGGTTGGCTTTCTTCAGCCTGCGCACTGCCGGGCGGAGGGGCTGATCGACAGAGCCCCTGCATCCCGGGGCTAGCAAAGGCTCCCTTCTTGGTGCTGACGGGCAGGGAAAGTGGTGTGGGCACAGATGGGCAGGGACAACATCGTGGCCTCTATCTTTGTATCCCCATCCTCTGCTTTGTGATGCAGGTGACGATGGGCTGGGGATTCTCAAGACTCACAGTGTATCTGCCCCTGCTGAATGCTTGGGCCATATTCCCTCTGTGCTGGACCTTGGCGTCTGCAAGAGCTCCCTAGTCCCCTTCCCAGCTCCTCCCTGGTCCCACACACAGCATGCTATGGGAGCAGAGACATGTCCTGTCAGGAAGGGGATGGTACAACCTGCCCCTCCAGCTAGGGGACTCTTTCTCCCTCCTCATACCCTCTTTGTCTCCCACACACAGAGGAACAGCCTGGGAGCTCCCATCTCCTCTGTCCTACAGAACATCTCCCCTTCTCCCTGCTCGGAGCCAGTGCCCCATTCCCAAGTGTGTGCTGCCTGCAGCAGCCCATACATCACGTGCTATGAGCAGCAGTATCTGTGCACCCCAGCCATAAAGCGCATGGTCCTCACTGCATGCACAGCTTCGGGAAAACATAGTTCCCACTGTGTCTGCAGGCAGCATTAGCAGATGGGACAAAATGCACCACCCTGCCCGTGGATGTCCCAGCAATAACTGCTCACCCACCCTATCCCACTGTGTGCCTAGACTGGGAGTCTGGGGATGGAAGGTGAGCACCAGAGTGGCAGGACTAAGGCTTTAGAGACTAGAACTGTGAGGAGAAGGATTTTTTGCAAGCTGGAAAGAGATGGCCTGTGAGCATTTTGCATCCTTCGCTTTTTGCAAAGCTCATGGCATCACCCTAGATGCTGGCTGCAAGGCCATGGCTGCCTCCAGGTTTGGTGGCATTTGAGTGACAGAACCTGAGCCAGGATCCAGCTTCAGGACCTGAGCTGCCTGTGTTGGTGGATGAGACTATGAGCTGCAGCACAGTGAAGCTCAGACCAGTTCCTTGCTGGGGACCAGTCCATGAGAAGAAGGTGCTGGGAGCAGCCTTGCTGGCCCTGGGCTGTACCTGTGCCAGGCTCGGCCCCAGTGAGCACTGACTGGCACACATCATTTAGCCAATGGGATCACATGCCAAGATTCCCATCTGCAAACCTCTCTATTGAATCTTCTCCCCTCCGACAATATTTGCCAAGTGCGGGAGATAAAGTGGCTACAAAAGTCATCAGTGCCTGCATTTCAATCTGCACAGGCTGGTGGTAAAGTGGTGACCAGGTAGACTGGCAGCCCTTCAGGGTGGTGGGACCCCAAGAGCTCAGCTCACTGAGCCCCTTGCCCCAGCTCCCAGCCAAGCAGCCCCCATGCCCTGTTTGCAGCAGTGTGAGGAGAACCAGGACACCTCCAAGCTGCTGCACTACATCTCTGCCTGCCTGGGATATATGCTGCTGCCACAGACACTGCTGCCTGTGCAGCCTGTGCCACCCTGCTCTGGGGCACCAGGACAGCCCCTCCCCTGCACTCGCCCCCACCTCTGCACCAGGACAGATGTCTGTCCTTTAGCATCTTCCCTTGCAACCCTCCATGCAGAACCAACCCACCACCCATAGTACTGCCTCATGCCCTCCATGTCACCCCAGTGCCCCCAGCTACCACCACCTTGCCCTGCCTGCACCACATAGCCCTTTCTCTCCATTGTTCCAGGCTGCCTTTGCAGTCTCTGCAGTCGTCCCTGAGCAGATGAGGCAGGACACAATGCCAAGATACAGCTGGAGGAGAAGCCCAGAGCATTATCAGCCCAGGGAGTTAATTAAGGTCATGTCAGGTGATAAGGAAACAGGATGTCAGAGCAGCAGCAGTGCAGGGGGGTCAGAGCCTGAAAAACTCCCTCTGAAAAACAATTCCACTGAGATATGATCAGCCATGTGCTCCAGGATGGAGCAGATGTCAATAACCACACACACAGAGGCTCCAAGGGATGGACCCACATTCAGTACGGGATGGGATGGGGATGGGATAGGGTGTTGATGGAATGTGGTAGGATGGGGCAGGCTGTGATATGCCATGCCTGTGCAGTGAGAGGTGCCTGAGCAGCCCTGGTTCACCGCTCCTGTCCTTGCACAAGAGTAATGTGCCCCAGTGCGGCCAGCACCATGCTAGCAGGGCAGGAATCACTGTGAACCTCTGTCCATAATTAGCACACGTAATTGCAAACATTCTCTGATTAGTAAGACCTCAGGGCCAGGCACGTCAAGCCGCTTGACAGCACTCGCACTGCTTCTGCCTCAGACCATTTGCTTTCCTGCTCAGTGGTGGCTTTGTCCCCTGGGTCAGGCAGTGCCATGGGGCTGGGAGAGCAGGGCTGGCCTGGTGTGACACAGCATGGTGCAGAGCAGGAGACAGGCACAGGGGACATGTTGCCAGTGCAAACCCATCTTTCCTGCATGAGCAGCCATGGCACCCGGTGCCCTTCCTGGCTGGACAGGACCTGAGCCAGTGGGACATAATTAATACTTGTATCAATCTCACCTAGATTTGCATAGTGACCTCAGTCCTGTACTGCCCAGGAAGGTGGGATGCTCTGTGCTCTTCCCAGGGGCAGCAGCAGCAGATGCTGTACTAGCCCTGCCTCCTCCATTGAGGTCACACTCCCAACATGGCTCTCAGCTTACACTCATATACACCCCATTCCTTCTCTCCCCCAGCAGTAGGGACACCCGCAGGCCTCTGCCCTATTCCAGACACTGGCGTGATGGAAACAAATGGAGATGCTTCTCTTTGCTGTGTGGTCCCTCCCATACTCCTCGGGCTGCAAATAAATTGCAGGGATGGCAGCTTGGAAGTAAAGTGGGGTTTGGAGGGCAAAGGGGTGCAGCTGAGCTGCAAACACACCGTGGTGCCTACCTCTGCCTGCCCAGGATGGGATACAAGGTCTGTTGTCAGCATCCACTGCTGGTGCCTGCTCTCCTGGGGCACTCAGCTCACTTTGCTGCCCTGTGGGCGCAGCTGCAGGTGTCAGAGGGATGAGACAGCATGGGGATGTACGGGGTGCCACTGTTCCCAGGAGGTGACAGACTAGCAAGATATCCCTGTGCAGCCAAGTGTGGCACCTCACCACATCTACTGGTGCTGCTGACAGCTGCTCCTGGCCCCGTGACACCTTGGGGACCACGACCCTGCAGGTACTGCTGGATACAGGAGACACAGGCACATCTCCTGTCCTAGGGCTGCCCTCTGCAGCTACTGTCACTGGTGTGTCTCACCCATGCCTGACCACAATACACACAGCTCCTGCAGCACTTGCAGCATTTGAAGCACTTGCAGCACCCCACAGCATCTGTGGCACTTGTACAACTCACAGCATGTGCTGCCCAGTGCACCTCAGGGATATGGTGGATGTGATCACTAATTGTGGCCCCTGCTCTGACTGGGGCCTGATTGCAGCTGCCCAGATGAGCATGACTGGTTCAATCAGAGCCACTGGCCCCTCCAGCACACTGGGCACTAGGAATTAAGCCACTAATGAGCTGCTGGGTGGAGGGATGGCAGGTAGTGATTAATCAGGGGCTCAGCTCTAAGGAGGGGTGTGCCTCCTCTCTTCTCCCACCCTGCACATCCCAGGGGCCGGCAGCTGCCTGCAGACCAGTGGGTCCCCAAAACCCTGGCTCCCTGCCTGCCCAGCCACTGTGAGCAGGGGACAGCCTGGCTCTGCAGCCCAACCCAGCTTGCCAAAACAGAGAGGGATCTCCATTCCGTATGCCACTGAGACACAGAACCAATAGGTACTCTCGGGTTCTGGCCTTCCAGCTTCCCCCCATCATTCCTCCTGAGCTCGCCTTTGTGGCACTACAATCAGGAGGGAAGCTTTTGTTCTGTTAGAAGAAAACCTGTTGAGTCCAGTCCAGCTTGGCCAGTGCTTTAACAGCCATTCAAGTGCAAAGTGTGCTCTGGCTTGCATCCATGCCCAGAGAAGGCCCAGCAAGCTGGGGGTGCCTCCAACAAGGAGCTACCCTACTTGTGCGAGCATAGCTGGGGAGCACCAGCCATGCAGGCAGTGATGTCTCCTAGGGTCAGGGCAGCCACATGCAGGAGCCCCCAGTCCCAGCAGGTCAGGGGCAGGTTCAGCCTCTCCTGCAACAAAGTGCCAAGTGCCCTGGGTCTGCCCTCACCTCTGCCTTGGTACAGGCACTGCGATGCAGCTCTGGGAGGACAGGGCTGGCAGCACCTTGCCTGTAACCACTGCTGGCACAGCACACCAGGGCATGGCTCAGAGCACAGAGGGAAGGTTTTGCAGTGTAAGCAGGGGACAGAAACCCCCAGAACCACATGGGGAGCTGCAGGGAAGCTGCTCAAGCACAGTCCTGACTCTGCTCCCCTGATGGGAAGCCCTGGCTGGCTTTCTTCCCTGACATGGCCCTTGCAGAGTTAGGATATAGCAGAGGTGTCAGCACCTGGAAAAAGAGGCCAGAGACTGGCAAGGAACAGGGTAAAGAGATGCATGTTCTCCCCTATTGCACAATTAATCATGAGAGGTTTTTCCTCCTTTCGTGCATGAAACAAAATTTGGCAGGGTGCTCTGAGCATGGGGACTTGCTGCTTGCTCTCCAGTAAAAACATCTGGCAGAGAAATAACCCAAGTGCATCCCTGTATGCTAAGGTGGGGAGAGGCAATGCCAGGCCACACAGGAAAACCCATCAGGACTTGATCCAAAGCCCCCCATGCTGTGAGTACCATCAGCCATGTGGTCCTGGTGTTTGCCCCTCTCCCTAGCCCCCAGCATACACGTGGCCATGCTGCTCTGATGGCACCACTGTTGTTCCAGCCTGCAGGCACTGTTATTCTAGTCCTAGACAAATAAATGCCCAGGCAGGCGCATCCAGCCCCTGCCAGCTGCCTGGGTGCTGGCAGCAGCTTCTGTATCCCCTGCCTGGGCTCTCCTCCCACCCCTGTCTGCCTCTCCCAGCCCGCTCCATCCCCCAGCCTGGCTGGAGCCTCAGCCCATCCTTTCCCACATCAAGCCTCAGCCTCCACAGCAGCATTCCAGCTATTTGTTATTGGAAAAAGGGGGAAATACAATTTTTGACAATTACTGTTTTTTCCACCTGACTGGCTGCAAACTTGTTAATTTTTTTCTTTAATGTGTGAACAGTGTCGACGGCAGCTGCATGTGAAATGACTCGACACCCTATCTGCGGGTCCCTGGCTGGCTTTCAGCACTCACACCGCAAACATTGCCTTCTATAAATAAAGGCCTATATCTCATCAATGGCAGAACAGCAGAGCTTTATATAGTCGTCTTACATAAAACCGTCTCTCTTTATGGGCTTCAAACCATTTGCGTCACTTAGTGCAGCTCCGTAAACCTCCTGCTCCAGCCGCTCTCCTGTGGAGGGAGAGCCCCTCATGGCTGCCCTGTGCCCAGCACCGCTATCATGGAGCCTGGGGTTCCTGCTCCACCCAGGGCTGTCCCCCGCTGCCACAGGGCCAGGTGGCAGCTGTTTCATCATCCCCCCCACCCCATACCACCCTGGCATGGGTCTCCCTCCATCCCGCCTGGCCTTGGCACTGAGCACCAGTGTGGCAGCCAGCACTGCCAGGCACCCTGGCGCCTGGGGACAGCCAGTCGTGGGCCAGCACTGCACACTCTGCCCTTGTCACCCTCCCTGTTCCTGCTGCAGGTCTTGGGGCAGTGCAAGCAAGGATGCTGGGATGTTCTGCTCCATCCTCAGTCACTTGGGAATCAAGGACTTAAAGGGATGAGATCACAGAGGGGGGACATAGTTCCAGGCTGAGGGGACCAGCAAGCTCCCCTCAGCTTTGATGCAAGGGAGACATGAGCCCAGCTGGTGGCTTTCCAGCCTGCTACCCAGTGAGTGTGTAATGCGGGGGATGCCCCTACAGCCACAGGACAGAGGTCCCAGCCCCAGCCTGCATGCAGGCTCCCACAGTCCCTGGGGCCCCTGGTTCCATATGGCAGAGCCTGCCCCTCCGGCTTGCTGCGGGCACCTGCTTGCACACACGGATGGGTCATGCGGCTGGGGGAGGGGGGTGAACAGGGGGGGCAGGCGAGCAGGGAGGCCATCCTCACCACAGCTGGCAGTGCAAGAGCTGGGGGATCAGAGCTGCAGAGCTGCATGGTTACAAACGTTCATTTACCTCTGTGACACCCCAGCTGGCTACCCCAGCTGGCCAGATCTAGAGGGACACAGGGAGCCAGTGGCATCATGGCACTGGGACCCACAGTGCACCTTGCCCTGTGGCTGACCCCAGTGCTGCCTAGCCATGGGACACCTGCCATAGGTGACACTGGTACTAAGGACAGGGTTACAGCAATGACTTGCCAGCCACAGTGCCACGTAGCATCCAACCACACCACTGGCAGAGGGTACCAGCACCCTCAGATCCCCCATGCCCAGCCAGCCACACTGCACCACATCAACCCACTTCATGCCCCAGTCAGCCACGCTGCACCCTGCCAGCCCCACAGCCCTGTGGCCCCAGTACACTCTTCTGGGGCCAAGCCCTCATGGGTGCCTCAGACCCATCCCTTTTGCAACAGCCTAAGCTGCCCACCCTGCTCTGCAGCCAGCAGTCCTGCAGGGCTGCTGCCCCACAGAAACCCATGGGTGCCTGGGCCCCAGAGGACAGCAGTGTGCCTGATCCACCCAGCTCGGCACATGGGACTGGTCCTATGGCACATCCCATGTCCCTAGGGAGCCACACCAGGCGCAGGCGTCCTGGCTGCTGGCTCCCCCTGTATCGGAGACAGGCTTATTAAGTGTGTGATATTAAATTACCCAGATAAGAGCGTAAGAGCTTTTAAAGTCAATTCATTAAATATAATTATGAAGAGAGCTTTTTTATGCTCACGGTGATCCGATCTCAATCAGGGAGATGGTGGGAAAGCCGCTGGCTCCTTCAGCATCTCCGCTCCCCTGCTGTGTTGCCTCCGCACCCCTCTGCTCCCCCACCTCGGCCCTCATCTGCTGGGAGCCAGCACCCACGACCACAACCCTCACTACCCACCCCACTGCTCTGGCACCCCTTCCCCGGTGTTGCTGCTGGTGCCACGAAACTGGGGTGGGGTGGCACAGGGGTTTGCCCAGCAAAGGGGTGGGAGATGGGAGGTTATGGAGGCGAGCTGCAAAGGCTGGCAGATTTGTGAAGGAGGGCATCAGGGTATGGAAATGATCAGGGGCAAGAGCCAGCAGTTCTGGTGAGCTGAGCACAGCCTCTCCCCAGCCACAGGTTCTCTTCCACACAGGATCTAAACCCCTCCCTGTGCCCCACAGGGCAGCCTTTTTAGGGACCTAGTGGTGCATCCCCACTCCCCAGGCAGGCAGGGTTCACATTTCCCAACTGTTCTATATTCATTAATGCATCATTGCAACCAATTAATACCTGACAGCCAGGCTGAGGCTGCCCCAAGCTGTGGCCAGACCTCTCACGTGCAGGCCAGATGTCTTCATGCCAGCCTTTGCACCAGGACACCCCATTTGCCCTGTGCAGCCCCAGCCACTGCCCAGGGTGCAGGCACACATGGGATTGATCCCATCTTTCCTTGGGGAAAGCCACAGGGTAGTGGAGGTCTCAGAGACACCTCAGGAACCTCACACTCCTCACACCACCCCAAGCCATCTGAAAGCTGGATTGCCAAGTCACCCAGAGATGCATTGTGATGAGGGGCACCTCTAGGTGCAGCTAACCCCTCACTGTCCCATCTTGGTACTCCATATACTCATCAATCCTATATCCACATACAGGCTGCTGAAGCCCAGGCACTACAGGGCAAGGAGTAGCTGCCCAGAAGTAGGGTGGGCTCAGGGCTGGTGGGGGCTGGTGGGAGCAGCTACCCACTGCTGGGAGCTGCTGGACTGACATTTATTTTTAGACGTGAATTGTATAAATTAGCATTTCTCAGTGGATTAAGCAGCAGGAATTGTGTAAAATTAAATGGCAATGAATTGCATTGAAGTCCCCCATTTTCTGGTACAAGCAAGCACCTAGAGCCATGCTCAGCTGGCTCATGTGTAACAGTACTGGAGATGCCACCGCTGCTCTGGACAGGAGATCAACCAACCTGCAGCATGTCTGCACCACCTGGGACACAGACCTGGGGATGTACAGGCACTGAGGACAGGGCGCTCTTGAAAGGCTGTGAGCCTGCGGGGAGGTGGCTCAGTTACTCGGCTGGGGCAGATCTGGTGAGCAGAGCATGGTGACCCAGATGGTCATGACCGGGATCATGTGTGCAGCTCATGTGGGATCATTGAGATCATCAGTACCAGATCATCGGTGCTCCAACCTATCCTGGGCACTGACACCACCAGCCCCAGCCCAGCCAGTCCCTGCCATGCATGGCAGGATACCCACCACAGCCACACCACCCTCCAGCGGGGATGACACTGTGCTGGGACTGGTAGGGAATTGCATGTCCTCAGAACCCCTCTGTGCCCCAGCCAGGGCAACTCCTGGAGTGTCTGGAGCCCAGTGAGCAGCTGAGGGGCCCCCGTGAGCACCCCATGCCCCAGGGCACACTCAGCCCTGCACAGGGGGAGAGGGGAAATGGGGTGGAGGAATGCTGGGACATGAACAGGCATCTAGCAGGGTAGGGCAGGTGAAGAGAAGCGAGTCCAGCTCTTTTACCCAGTGTAAAAATAGGCTGAAAATGTGACATTTATTAAGTACGGTTCTGGAGGAAAGGTCAGACAGAGTTCCCGCGTCACGAGAAGTGCAGTTCATGGGGGATATGGCAGCAGAACCTTGCTGGGAGGAAGCAGGGGCAATAGCCTGCTGCACCTTGCCCACTCTCCAAGCCAGGATCTCTCAGTGTGCACTTCAGGTACAGCTGAGGATGCTCCCACAGTCTGGGCACAAGGTCTCCCCTTCTAGGGATCTGCATGGCGTGTCAAGGAGACCCCCTGAACCACCCACATCCTGGGCAGGCGGGAGTCCCTGCCTAGAGACACAGGGCCAGTGCCAGCTCTGAGAGGATCTGCCAGCTCTCAGCAACCTCCCCGCTCTTCCCCAGCCTCCAGTCCTGGCAGGACTGGCTTCAGAAGCCACACAACAGAAACAAAAGGCTTTTGACAGGGGACTCGGTTTTGAGAAAAGCACCGGGCTCTCACCCAGCCCCGAGCGGAGCCTCCTGCAGCAACCGCTGCCAAAGAGAAGGCGGGATGCTGCTGCCGGCCGGGGGCGACCATCTCCACACACCTCCTCCCACAGCCCTCAGACCCCTGCCCATCCTGCCTGTCCCTAAAGCACCGCCGGGAGGGCTCTCCCTTCCCCCGGTGCTCCCAAGTGTGGCCAGCACTGGTCTTGGGCTGCGTGGCTGTACTGGGGGTGCAGGGTGAGGGGGTAGGGGGACAGGCCCAGCCACCTGCCGCAGCTGAGCCCCAGCCCCCTGGGGATGCTTCCCAACCTCCCGCTTAATGGCACGTAAAGAGCACTATTGATTTCCCGTACCGGTGCTGCATGCTTCACACCCTTGGCACCACAGCTGCACTCCCCCATCCAGCAGAGCTCTGCACCCATCACCGTCCCCAAGGCACCAGGCAGCATGCCACCGGGCACTGAGCAGGGGAGGCCCAGACCCGTGCCGCCGGGCAGAATGGGGACTGGGGGGGCTGCAGAGAACAGCATGGCTCGAGAGTGTTGGAAGAGGCTTCATGGAGGCCTCCAGCAGCTGACACAGGGGCCACATCTGTCAGCAGGCTGCAGGGGAGCCTTGCTGCAGCTCAGGGCTGTCCCTGCTGTCTGGGGAGATTTACAGCCCAACCAGGCTTTATTACATGGAAGATGCTTACGCTGGGGATTTTTCCCCCATAGTTTCTTAATTTGCTATCCCATAAAGAATGTGGATTTGTGACGTTAAATAGGAGAAGATCATTTACCACTCACAGCTCTTACTTAAAGGATCCGCATGAGTTATTTATTGTGTGAGCACAGGCTGCAAGTGGCAGTGCAAGGGGACATGCTCCAGCCCCGGTGCTACTGCTGCTCCCGAGCAGGCAGACAGACACCAGCAGCCCCACTGCCTGGCCATCCTCATGCTGTAAAACTTACAGCTTCTGGATAAAGTGCACCTTGTGCCTCTCCATAACTCCTACAAGCATGGAAAAACTTCCCTTCCTTAGCATTCTTGGGAGCACAACCTCTGCTCCAGGGGATGCTCACCATGGGCTGGGTGCCCCGGGACTGCAACCCATTTGTCCCACTGGGATGTGCTGCAGATTTGAGAGCCCTCCATCACTGCTGGGACATACTGTGACTCATGTATCCACCCACTACAGTGGGGGCACAAGATCTTTCTGAACATAAAGGCACAGATAGGGACCCACAATTGGGACCAATGAAGCCTGGAGCTCCCCACCACACGATGGCTGTGTGCAGAGCAGCCCAGGTGCCCCTGCATCAGGGCCACAGATGGGAGGCACAGGAATGCCCAAGCCCACACACTGCAGCTGGGACTCACCCTGCCTGCAAAGCAGCTTGTACTGTGTTTCAGTTGTTCCCATGAGGTAGCACGAGGGATTGATTTGGCCTGGGGAATGGGTGTAGGAGGATCCAGCTCCAAATTATATGATGCCTTGACAGGTCCCATTGCTGCTGGGACATGGTATGAGGCAGAAAGGAATCACATCTTCCTTCATCACTCCCCACGCCCATGCCCTGCAGCCTTCACTGTCTCAGGTGCACCCCTTTGCTCCAGGCAAGTGAGACATAACAGGGACTTCCCTTTTTGCTGACAGACCCTGATGCCTCAAAGGCTGGTTTGGAGGGACGAGCTGAGGACAGGGGGCAGGAAACCTAAGCTCTCTTTCCTTGGGCTGAGGGTCAGCCAGCACTAACCATCTTCATGCCTGAAGCCTGCTCTGGAGCACAGAACTGGCACACTGATGCCTGGCTCCCCAGCATCCCCAGGGCAGACCCATAAAAGCAGCTGAGGCAGTCAGGCCAGCTGGTTATGCACGGCCACACGCTGAGAAACCGGGTTCCAGTGACTGTCCTGGCGGTCACCCTCAGCTGCCACGCAGCACGGCACACACCACACACCGTGTCCACGCTGCGGGAAGCTTGTACCCAGCCCCATCTGCCCGAGTTCTTCCCTGTCAGCTTCAGCTCAGCACAAGCCAAATCCCATAGCCATGCCATGCCACTGCCCAGCACAAGGCTGGGCTCGCTGCCCCGCCCCACAAACCAAAGCTGTTCAGGATCCCCCAGGAACACCCCACGGGCTGGAGCCAGCGTGGCTGAGCCACGTGCAGGACTGTCCAGCCCCGGTGCTCCTTGCTCCCAGTCCTGCTGAACAGCACTTCTTTACGGCAAACTCAGGCGTATGGTTTAGAGCTGACACAGAGCTCATCAAAAGCCCGGGAGGAGTGGGGATGCCTCTCGCCCCCTGCTCCTTCCCACTCCACGGCAGTGGCCCATGCTACACCCCCTCCGCCACAGGACAGCCCACCCCAAACCCCCCCTCCCCCAAACGGCGCTTTCTTGGGGACAGGCATCAACCCTGAGCAGCGAGCAGGCGTTTACCGTTGGGCAAGAACTGAAGCAGGACATGCTGCATCAGCCATTTCCAGCCCCACGGAGCCTCCTCTCCCCCCTCAGCATCCTACACAGCCCGTGGCATCGCTTCTCCCTCCCCGCCACAGAACGGGCTCCGGCTGGCAGCGCCGCTCCCGGGAGCGTAGCAAGGCAGCCGAGCAGCAGCCCCTGGCAGCCGTAGGAGAGAAGCGGCTCATTTCCAGAGTCATTACGGTCTGAAAAGGGTCCCATCAGGTATTCCGCCCGTTCAGCACATTTATTTTCCCAAACCACAGAGGGGATTTGTGATTCCGGGCTCAATATTAGCGAGAGCTGCACGCTGGCGGCTCCCGGACGGGAGCTGGCTGCCTGGGCAAGCAGGAGGCCCTGCCAGCCAGCCCTGGGGAGGGAGCGGGCAGACCCTAGCAGCTCCCCGCTTGCACAGTTGCAGCCGTGACTCCGGAGCCGAGCTACTCGGAGTGTGTGTGTGCACACGTGCGTGCGCAATGCCTCCAAATTCACACACCCCAGCGCCAACGCTACCCCCCCCCCCCCCAAACACAGAAAGGCTCCCCTGTGTGCAAAGGGGTCTCTGCCAGCCCTTCCCCGCCCGCCACTGTCACTAACCAAAGCACCCTGCGACAGAGCACTTCAGTTCAGAGAGAATCGCAGATTGGAGAGGCTTTACACAACGGTCTCCCACTGCCCGCTGCACACCTACCCCAGGGAGCACTGAGCCCCGATCCCCCTCCCCGTCTCCTGCCTCTGAGCCCCTCCGGCACGGAGCTGCCGGCAGCCCGCTCCTGTGGCGCAGAGCCCTACCGAGAGCTCCCACGGAAGGTCCTCTCTCACTCCGTGTGAAATTTGGAGGGAAACTCAAACAGAGAGAGATGCAGACTTCAGCAACCAGAGCAAGCCAGGGAGCCCGGCTCTGGCAAGGCATGGCCGGTGGGTGCCCCCTGTGCCTGCTGGGGCCCCTGGGGAACCTGAGCCAGGTGTGCACTCACCACAGTGAAATCACGAGAGGAGCAGTTCTCGCCGCTGAAATTGCAGCTCTTGAGCATGTCATCGAGCTGGTGGCCAGTGCGGTTGACGATGTCGGCCATGTCGGGGTCAGGGTAGAGCAGGTCCGTGGCCTTGTGGCCATCCCGGTCCTTGGGGGGCAGCCCGGTCATGTTGGCCAAGTGGAAGATGTCGGCATCGGTGAGAGCTGAGTGGCGGTAGCGGTTGATGTTGCAGATGGTGATGGCGGGGAAAACCATCTCACGGATGGCCTCCTCATCCAGGGCCATGACATGGGGGTGCTCCAGGTAGAGCAGCGCCGATTTGGCTGCCTGGTAGAGGAAGAAGGCGAGCGAGGCCACGAAGGCAAATGCCCAGAGGGTCTGTCGCACTCCCAGCCGCCCTGACCGGCAGATGTGTCCCAGGCCATGCAGTGTGCTGGCGCTGGCAAAGGCAGCCAGATCTCGGGAGCGGGGCCGGGCGGGCTCTTCGATCAGGCTCTCCTTATCCCCTTCTTCTTTCTCCTTCTGCTTCTCATCCTCCTCGGCAAATTTGATTTTACACACGATTTCAATCGGCATCTGCCCCGCGCGGCCGACGTGCCCAGCCAGCGAGCTGCCCCCCGGCACGGGCACTGGCCGAGAGCCCGGCCAGGCGCTGGGAGGGGGCTCGGGTCCCCCCCAAGCCCCAGCACGGCGCCGGGAGGGCCGAGCCGTCTCGGGAGGGAAACGCAGCCCCTCTCAGCAGCTCCGAGCCGCCGCTTCTCTCTTGTCTCACTAGTCGATCGTCTCCGTGTGCCTTCGCTTATCAGCACAAATACAGCTGTCAAAAACCCCTCTCTCTCCTCTCCCTCGCTCTGTCTCTCTGCCTCTCTCCTTCACTCCTCTCTGGTTAAGACCCCAGCAGATACAGGCAGCATTTAAGCATCATGTGCTAATAAAATCCAGGGAATACTTAATAATTCAAGACATGTCAACATTATTTCATCGTCAAATAAAGAGCGAGCGCCAGAGAAAAGAGGCAGTGTGAAGGGCCCGGCGTCTCCGGGGCAGGGAGCTGTGCTGCGCCCTCTCCCCAGCCCCAGCTCCGAAAGTGCTGGCGGAGCCACTTGTTTGAATGGCTCGGGAGCTGCCGAAGCCGTGCCGAGCCGTGCTATGCCGAGCCGAGCCGTGAGATGCCGAACCGCTTTGCTCCGCGCTGTGCCGTGCAATGCCGCGCCGTGCGATGCCGAACCGCGCTGCTCCGCGCCGTGCCGAGCGATGCCGAGCCGAACCGTGGCGAGGCGGGCGGGGCACGGACCCTGCCCCCCGTCGCCGCCGTCGTCGTCCCCGCCCGGCCTCGCCGTGCCCCGCCGGCCCGTGTGCCCCGGGGCAGAGCGCGGCGCGGCGCGGCTCGGCGGGGGCGGGCAGCCTGCGGGCAGCTCGCCCGGCGGCCCCCTCCTGCTCGCCCGCCTGCGGACTCCTCCTGCCTCGGCGGCTCCCTGGCCGTTAACTACCTCCCTGCCACGGCCCGCCGCGCCCTGAGTCGGAGGGCGCCGAGACCCGTCGGTCCCTGTCCCGACCCCGGCCCCAAGCTGGCCGCCGGAGCGGGAATGAAGACGGGGCGCCGGGGTTGCACCTCCCCGCTCCCCTCGTCCCCGTGCTCCCCGGTGCCCCAGAACTGAGAGGGCGGCAACACCTCCACCCACCCCCCGCGGCCGGTGCTGAAGTCCCCTGGCTTCACTTCTGCCCCCCACCCCTCTCTGTTCTGCACGCTGGGCGTCTCACTGCCCACGGCCCGTGTGTGAGAAGGGGGGGGTTACTACAGGCAGTGACCAGTTCTGCTAGAAAGGTTGAGCCGGGGTCACTCTGTTCCACCCTTCCGAGCTCCTTCGCCTCCTCAGGGCTGTCTCTGCTCCCTCTGCAGCACACTCACGTCTGCCCCAGGGCACAGCCCCACGCAGGACCCAGCTCCATAGTAGCACTGCTCGGCACGCAGTGGGGGAAGCAGGGGGTCCTCCTGCCCCATTCTGCCCGAAGCAGTGGGGCTCAGCGGGGTCAGAGCTGCGATGAGTTTATGAGTTCACCCTGTGGCACCGACCACAGAGCCACAGGGCGCTTGGGTCTGGCTGCTCCCCATGAACACCACCTTCTGCCAGAAAATCATGGTTTCCCTCAGCTTCCTTCCTCGGTTTCCTCAGCTGGTGAAGGAGGGTGAAGGAGACTTAGCTCTTTTAGAAAGGCTGAGCCAGACCCCTCACCCACAAGTCAAGCAATGCCCTGCAACCCTGCCTTAGTGGCACAGGGGTAGGGGAAACACCATCTCCCTGCCTCTAGAACAAGCCCAGCACCGGGTACCCCCCTCCTCCCCAGGAGACGTGGCTCTGCTGGGGAGGTGCCTGCCTGGCTGGGAAGCTGGGGTCCCCGGAGGACAAGTGATGAGACAGCCGCCCATGAGCTCGACAAGAGGCTTCGCCTCCCACCGGGGACTGTGCCGCAGGTCAGTGTGACCTTCACTGTGCTGCCAATGCCAACGGCAAAGCTTTCCCCAGTCGTCCGGCAAGCGCACACACCATCTTCAATCTTCCCATCGATCTGTGCATGGCACACATGTTCCTGCCTCTGTGCAGGTCAATACAGCATGATAGGCTGCCTCCGGCAGGCAGCACGCACAGCCTCGTGTCACCCTGCCCAGGGGACACCGTGTGCACGTGCCAGCCCCACATCCCCAGTTCGAGAGGCACAGGTGGGCAATGGGCTGGGAAGGCGGTTCAAGCACTGCCGTCACCACGGGGGGCCCCAGCCATAAGCCACAAGCTGCTTCTGCAGGGCTGGGGAGATGCCTGGCCCTGCAAAGGCCGTGGGCATCAAGGGCCTGATCCTGTGTCAAGGAGATTCTGCAGGCCAAGGCAATGTCTAGCTCTGAGTCTTTGGTCTGCAGAGCCTAGTATGGAGTTCCTTCCTGTGTCTCCCAGTGCTGTGGTGGTAAGGGGCACAAGGGAAGGAAGGAACCACCCTGTAAGCGTGGATCCTGAGGTACAGGTCAAACCAAGCTGTGTGAGACCACCAGGAGCCCAGTGTCTTCTGGTTCTCAACAGTCATGACACAGAAGCAGGACCCTGCACAGCCCAGACACCCACACCACAAGGACCACAGATGCTGTGTCTACTCTGAGCATCTTTTGCTCCATTAGCAACTGTGACCTGGGCTAGGCACATGTCTCAACACCCTCAGCATTGTCCCCTCCTTCATGGCCAGAAATGTGTCCTCTTCTCCCTGTGCAGTCTTTCCTCCCCTCCTGGTCCTGCCTGGCTGCCCAACAAGGACAGATGGGTGCCAAGGCTCATCCCCTTGCAGGATGACCCAGGGCACAGAGCTGAAGTGCAGCCAGGCTGGGTTGGGATCAAGCTGTGCCCAAGTGAGTGGCACCCAGGGTACAATCCAAATCCCCAGATGGAGCTGCAGGCCCGCAAGCCCTGAAGCAGGCCCAGCTGTGGCTTTGGGGCCATTAGCACCTGGGGAGAGGACACGACAGGAGACAACCATGGCTGGAAGAGTTGGTAGCGGGGAAGCAGAGTGGATGGGAGTGGGAGGAAGCAGGGTCACAGGGATTGCTTTCTCCTGGGACCAGGCAAGGCATTTAGCACAGAATGTGGCTTATGGTTTTCTACTGTAGCCTCCTACCTGTGACTGAGTATGGAAGACATGAAGAGGGACTCCGCAGCATGCAGTGGGGCTCAGCTGCCCCTCCACCCAGCCATGAGCAGCTGCAGAGCCTTTGCACCTGCTGATGCCTCCCCATCCAGCCCTTGTTTTCAATGCTAACACCAGGAGAAGTCTGATGCCCTGGGCTCTGGGCTACCGAGTTTCACCAGACACTGCACAGTGAACCAACAGGATGGAAGGAAGAGCAATCTGAGGGCTTGTTGGCAGATTGGCAAAGTGGGGTCCCCCTTTCTCACCCCAGCACCCCCACCCCCAGGGGATGCTGAGAAGCAAGGACTTGGCATAGGGCCCCTGTGCTGCACTCAGATGATGGGGGAGGCTGCAAGCGCCAGGGAAGACAGGACTGGAATTTGAAATGATGTTGACAAATCGGAGAAATGGCCTGAAAACAATCAGATACAATTCAAAAGGACAAGCGCCAAGAGCTGGGCTGGGGTGGGAAGGAAATCTGCCCAGCAAGGGGGAGGGCAAGTGGCTGAAGGGCATGGCTGCCAGGTGGGCAGGAGAGCAAAGCAGAGCCCCCACTTGGCAATGGGCAGCAGCATTGGTTTGTTCCAGTTTAACACCAACATCCAGGATAGTCCCAGCTGGATAAACAAGGCTGGCAGAGGGTTGGACCCCCCAGGCAGGACACGTGGTGAAGGTGCAGTTATCTGTGTATGCAGAAGCTGCATTTCCAGATGCCCAGCAGCCAGGCATCTGCTGGGAAAAGCAGCCGGGAGCTAGGAATAAAACAGGAGAAGCCTCATTCATTTGGGATATGGGATCTGCCAGTTCAATATGGGATGTCTGGCTGCCCTGCAACTGGACTGAGCTCAGTGGAAAGGAGGACATTGCTCAGGGCTGCGTGAAAAGGAGCATCATTCGCAAGGCATGTGAAACACTTGCTAGGGGCGAAGCCTTGGTGGAGCCCTGTGCCTGGTTCAGGGACCACATGTCAAGAAAAATCCAAACTAATTGGAAAGAGTAGAGAGGATGCAAATAACAGAGAGCAAAGCTGGAGATAGTCTGGAGGCCCTAGGGGTTTGGGTGAGAGTAGAGGAGGCTGAGAGGCTGCATCTGTAGACAAAATAACTGCTATGATCATGGAAGGAGTGGGCTTTCTAGAGCATCAGGGCCCTGACACACTGAACATGACAGCAGGGTCTAGGTCGAGTTTCCACGTGGGAGAAGTGGGCTTACAGCCTGGAAGGGTGCTTGGTGTGACTGGTCCTCCTGTGGTGCCCTCCAGCACTCTCATGCTGATAGTTCCCCCAAGATACAACATTTTCTGTTCTATTCTATTCTGTGATTTCCCTGTCTTACCACCAAACCAATGGGTTGAACCTTTTCTGTATTAGTGCCGAACCTCCTGCCATGTTGTGCCACTCTAGTGAGCCCACCTCACAGCCTGCAGCTCCTCACAGGCTGTGAGGACACAGACTGCAGCTCCTCAGTGTCAGCACAGGGGATCAGACAGGAAACTGAAGGGTCCTGGTGGCTGGAGCAGCCTGAGCAAGGTGGGGGACAGAGGTGACAGGACAATTGCAGCCATGTGTGGGGAGCAGGCACTTGAGAATCCCAGCAGGCAGCATCCACTGATCCACTGCTATTCTAAGTTGCCTGTGACATGGATCTTGCTTTTCTGGGCACTTCGGCCGCCAGCCCAAACCTGTGACCATGCTGATGTGTCTTCCTCACCAGCTCCACACACTCAGAGCTGACGCTGGCTCTGTCCCGACATCCAAAGGGAAGTGGATCTGGGCAATCATTAATTTTTGATCTAATTGAAGGAAACATGACTGCAGAGCCCAGTTGGCCACAACATTCAGCTCCACCTTGTGCTGGTCAGATCCTCTGAAACCCTTGCAAACACATCGGCTTAACTAGTACAATTTCCTCTCCAGACCTCCTCGTCATGCTTCTGGCACCTGCCTGGCAGGTCATGAGAGCAATGAGAACCTCAGCTGTGGGGAGATGTGGGATGACAAGATGTCTTCTCCAATTAAGGGGGAGCAGGGCTGGTGACAGTGTGATGAGCATGCCAGGCATCATTGCCTGTGGTGGAGAAAGCCATGGGATAGCTTGCACTCCACTCACCAAAGCCTCCGTTCTGTTCTTCTATGCCTGTGGGGACCAGTGGGGCTGGGAACAGTGGGAGGGAGTCGTATGCTTCAGGGCAGGAAGCAGAGCCATAGCTACGAGCACCTTCATCGGCCTCAGTGTGCTGGGATTGGGAAGATGGCTGCACAGACCAACCTCGTTGGTGGCTCTGGTCCCTGGGCAGGAGGTGGCTGGGCTGGGCTGCAGCACGTGCAGCAGATGACATGTCTGCCAGGGCCAGCAGATGCATGGGTGAAGCAGCACCCCATTAACACACTGACCCTGTTTACATAAACTACTCCCATTAAACACAATACCTTATTAAATACTTTACCCCAATTAAGTACAGTACCTTAATTAATACAACACCCCAATTAGGGACAGTACTCCCATTCAATTTATTCCTTCATAAGCGCAAAAGCTCAATTACAAAATCTCTTTTGTAAGCTATGTGCACAAGCTCTCGCAAGGTGCCTTGGACACCTCTTGCTGTTGCCAGAAAAAAACCACTGGATTCATGTGGCTTTTGGGTTCCTACCTCCATGAATTTATGGAGTGGGTTTTAGTAGGATGTGGGTGTAGGGACATCCACCACAACCAACAGAATAATGTCTTCCTGCATCAGAGCCAGGTAGATCCCAGGAACTCTCACTGAGCTAACGGGTTCATAGGAGAAAAGGGTCTGTGCTGGGCACAGGCTAGTTCCATGGTATCTAACCCCTGGGAGCAGCTGAGACCTTTCTGGCTGCTGTCCTGACTTCTTCACTCAAGAGATGCTCAGCTAAGCCCCTCTCCCAGCCAGCCCTTGCCCCATGCCCATGGAGAGACAGCAGGCCAGTGGCTGCTGTGGGCTGCCCAGCCATGCACAGCAGTCCCTGCTGATGGTCTCCATCTGAGACCAGCCACTGTGCCATGGACCTGCACCACCCTGACTCTGCTGAGCTGAAAGCAAGAGGAGCAGCAGCAACATGCATCTGCTCTCGATGTTCTTCTCTGACTTGGTCAGCACAAACCACCCCCAAACTGAGCCACCCACTTGATCACTCCACACAAACATCCTCACTGAGAGGAAATGTACACCTAAAAGCCTTCCAAAGCAGAAGAAAGCAAAGCAGAGCCCTTTTCCCAGAAGGATGGGCATAGGTTTCAGCACAGACGGTGTTCATCAACCCCAGGAAGATCCTCAGCCCAGCACATATTTCCAGGTTCGGGGTCTGGTGGTGGTCGTTGGCCCATGACCGGCCTCAGGTCAGGCCGAGCTAATGCTGCCCTCCAGTCCTGAGAGGGAGGAGTGGAGGAAACGGCCTCCCCAGAGCATCCCCTGCGGCTGGAAAGGCCATTGCAGACGTGACCCAGAGAAGCAGCAGCAGGAGCCCCGGCTCTGAGCACGGTGCCCTGGGTGAGCGCAGTCCCTCTTGTCCTCACTGCTATTAGGAAGGGGAAGGCGTCTGGGAGCCGTCGCTGCAGCGTGCAGAGACACTCGTTTGGTTTTATGGCTTTTATTGCTGCAGCTGGTTTATCCTCCCTGCTCTCTGCCATCTTGAGAGGGCAGCCGGGCAGGCTGGCTCATGGCCCCTGCTGTTGCCATAGCAGCTTTGGTGGACTGGGAATGTGCCTGCTGCAGGGTGCTGCTGGGCTTGCACCACTAGTGAAAGCACCAGCACGGTGGGGAAACTGGGCTCAGCACCCTGCTGGGACACTCTCCAGAGCTACCTCTGCACAGCCCACACCAGGAGCCCCCAACCCCTGCCACTTATCACCTGCCTAGTGGTTTATAAAACTTTAAAGCTAATGGTGTAATAAACTCCAATAATGATATTGCAGCTGCACCAGGGCACCCTGGGATGAATATATTACAGGAGCTGCAGCAGTTATGCAGGGAGGGCAGGATCTGGGCTGGGAGATGCTCCAGCCAGTTCTCCAGGAGACAGGTGAAGCCTTCCCTAGCTCCGCTTGTGAGCAGAAGCATCCCCCAGTCCGCTCTCAAGAGCCAAGGAAAGGCAACTAAAGAATGGGCAGCCCACCTTGGCTACAGTCCTCCCTGACCATAAGCCAGGCCCAGAGACCTCCAATGGAAAAGGAATTGTGAGGGGCATAAAACCCTAAGATGGCCTCTTACTCATGGACAGGAGATGCTCAGATGTTTGAGCTGGGCTGAGACCCAGGAACTACCTTGCTTCCTCTGGTGGGAGGCCCACGTGGCACTGGGCCGCTGGATGAGATGAGCCCAGGACACCATGTGCAGCCCCTGGGCACCAGTGCGTTGTCCCTGGCCTGCCTCGATAGTGCCAGCCCCAACATATACCCATCAGGGTTGCTGTGCCAGAATGCACAGCTGCTTGTGGGGGTAGGGATGCTGATGAACACAGCTGTATGGGCACAGCTAGTACAGCTGGAAGGGCAGCTTACAGCCAAGGGGACATACCCAGAGCTGTGCCACATTGGAGAGGCGGGATGACCATGGGTACATCTTTGCTGTAGTGTGTGGGGAGAATGAGAGCACCATCCCATCCTGAACAGCCCTGATCGTGCACCAGCAGGTCTCAGCTGTGCTGACATGGGAACAGAAGGGTGATGGATGCCACAGGGCTGGAGCTTGGCACAGCAGCGGCAGGAAGCCAATCACCATGCTCCCTAGACAACTCTGGAGGGGTGCAGTCTGCAAGTAGTTCCAGTGCAGGGCACAGGTAATGCTGGCACTCCAGTAGCACCTGCACTGGACAGCAGAGCTGGTGCTCACCCATTGCATCTCAGCCCTGGCTCCAAGGAATGTGAGGAGCTAGACTGGAGCATGCCCAGCCAGCAGAGCATGAGGATCTGCTCTTCATGTTCTGAGACATTGCTCATCTGCTCCCTCAGACTTGGTTGTGCCCGCAGCACCTCTCCTGCCCCATCTCCTGCAGACACTGGCACCCAGTACCCAGGCAGTTCCCTCTGTCTCCTCACAGCCCTCGACCACTCTTCCTGCCCCATCCCTAGCACTTCACCCAGGTAGCTCTTGCCTCCCACCTTCTTTCCTAAAAACAACAGTCATAAACCGCCAGCAGAGCTGCCTCAGCACAGTAATAGGGCTGAGGTTTTAAATGCACCCAAGTCAGAAGACTGAAAGTTATGGGTCCCCAAACAGCCGTAGCTCAGCCGCATGGTGCCCATGACGGCCCCGTGCCTGCACAGGCCCCGTGCCTGCACAGACACCATGCTGCGGGCAAGGGGCAGAGTTAGCGTTACCATGGGAACTGTGGCTCCCCTTTTCCTGACATCTGTGTGATTAAAGCGTCAATCTTAATGCCATTGCGTGCCCAACAGCATGTGCCATGGGGGCACCCTCCTTGCCCTCCCATGGGCTATCAGGCAAAAGGGCAGGGAGCCAAGCCTTGGAGCGCCTGGGCCCCTAGGTAGTTGGACTGCAGGAAGGAGCAGTAATTTGGAGGAGGCCTCTGGGAAGTCCTGGTAGGAACTACACAGCCATGCTTCTGGGGCTGGGATCCAGCTCAAGGTAGGTCCTGGGGCCGAGCTCAAGTTGGATTTGGTGTACAGCTGGCCACCAAGCTCACTCCATCAATCAGCCTCAGCACAGGCCATGAGTCCTGATGGTGTGGTGGGTGCTGCCTGCTGCAGAGCACATGGCTACCAGCAAAAATGCCACGTATGCCATGCCAGGCACCACAGAGTCAGGAAGCTCCTGCATGCTGCAAACCCCAGGCACACCACTGGCACCGAGTGCAGAGCACACCACGAACACTGAACACTGAACTGCGCTTCATCCTGAGCACACTGTGAATAGGGAAAGCATCCGCCCGCTGAGAATCTTCCAAGTGTTGACCACAAATGTGAGCTGGGCTGCTGGAAATGCAATGTCTTCAGCTCCTTGCAAACAGGAGGCTGATGCCAAGTGCTGAGAGCACCAGTGGTGCCACGTGTTCCGCAGGCACTGAAAACTGCTCTACGACCACGGGATGGACTGCAGGCTGTGAGTGCTGAGTGTGCTGCAAAGGGAGTCTCGGCAGGGAAATCATGGGCTGATGGCACTGCTAATGTCAGAGCTGGTGCTAGCCGTGAGCTAAGAGCATGCTGCCACTCTGAAGCAGGCTAACATCTGGCACCAAGCACAGGGTAAACAGCAGAAACACTATTAATGCTGTGCATCAAGCTCTGTAAATAGCAAAAGCACCAGGAAGCTTGTAGCAGACATATGATGGGCTGTGACTGCAAAGTATACAGCAAGCAAGCAGTGCATCAAGCACCGGTAACTGGATGCAGGGTAAGCATCAAGAACATACACCTGTGGGAGCAAGCAGGGAGCACGTGGAGAATGGGAGGAATCTGTAGGCACTGAAAGATGGGTCCACTGCAAGCACTGCTCACAGCACTGGCACCAACCACCAGCTGCAGGGCCAGAAGTCTGCTGTGAACATTGATCACACCATGGGGACCAAAATACTGAGCACACCACAGAGAGAAGGCTGGTTCAAGCACCAACTTCGCTACAAATGCCAAATCTAACAGGCACTGGGCTTAACACCTGTAATATGAAACGCTGTCTGTGGAGGTTGCCAAGTGCTCCACAAACATGCAGCCATGGCTGACACCAAAATCTGAATGCACTGCAAACCCCAGCAGTGGTGGTCCCACACCCTGATTGCATCAGGTGTGCCAAGCACTGCTGACACTGAGTGCAAGCACTGTGCAAATAACAGCCATGCCACAGGTATTAAGTGCCAAGCACTCTACGATTATCAGGCAAACTGTGGGCATGAAGTGCTGTACACACCACAATCCCAAACACACTGCAGGCACCAATTTGACAAGTATACTCCTGATAACTAGCCTGTGGCTGGTGCTGAGTGCACCAAAAAGAGCTGTGAAAGTTTGGGTACAGTGTGGCCCAGGCCATGGCATACACCAAACCTGGTTCTGGCACTGAAGATGCTGAGTACATCAGCTCAGGCAATTTTGTGTTGCAAATACCCATCAAAGCATGGTCACTGGAATGCCAACCAAATGCTTCCTTGTCTTCTTGTTCTGTGCTGTGCTACAAATAAGAATGTACATTGCAAACACCAAACAGAAACAGATATCAGGCACCCCAATGAAGACCACCATGAGCTGGACACGCTGCAGACAGTCCTTTTCTTCCAACAACCGTCTCAAAGCCTAATGCAAAGCACAACTCACCACTGGCACCTGGTGCCTTTGCAAACACCAGGTTTTGGGGCGGTGGCTGCACGGGTGGCTAGCACACGAATGTTGCATTGTGTGTCACAATCTTCTTCTGCTGTGCAACACCAACATGGGGCAAGATGCTTGCAGCTGCCCACCCGAGCCCTGCAGCTCCCCCGCCCAGGGTGCGGTGGGGTCCCTCCTGTCTCTCAGGGATCGACAGCCGTGCAGGAGGGCCAGTGGTGCAGCGTGTGCCGGTGTGCTCAGGGCCTGTTATTTCATTTTCACTTGTCCCATCCCATTAGCACAGCTGTCTGCCACCAGAGAAAGAGAAAATTGATGCTAAACGGGATTATCAATTTATCATGGAGTGTGTCACCCCCGCCCGGCTCTGCCAGCCGAGCAGCAGAGACACGCTGCACCCAGCCAAGCAGCACCTGTAATTAACAGCTCGTCAGCCTCCCCCGCGCTGCAGCCTGGGCACCAGCCGGTGGGCGCAGCCGGGGGAAATTCCCCACAGCGGTGCCACCTTCCCGCTCTCGGCCGTACCCCAGCACCCCTTCTCGGGTGCCCACCTCCATTCCCACTGCCAGTGTCAGAGGCAGCCGGCGGGGCGCAGGTGGGTGCGCCGGGGCTGCCAGCCCCGTGGGATGCTCGGAGGTAGTCTGTTCTCCTGTCCCAGCCCAGCTTCCAGCCACGTCCCCTCTGCCCCGACCCTCGCTGCTGAGGTGTCCTGACGTGAGGCGGAGCCATAACTCATGGGGTGAACGGTGCACGGTGAGTAACGAGCCGGGAGCCGGGCTCCCCGAGCATGAGTTACGGCCCACTGCCTGCGCCCAGTGAGACATCAAATCCAGGCGGGTGGCAGGGAATAGAAATGCAGCGTTCAGCGTGCCCGGGAAGGGGCCACAGGATTGGCCCCATCAATCCTGGGCAGCTGGGTGGGATGCCAGCATGGGCAGGGCATAGCTGGAGGGCTCCCTGCTGCAGACACTCCTTCCCGTGTCCCCTCCTGGATGTCCGCAGACACAGGGCAAATGCAGGCCTGTGCTGCCCCAGCCTCCCTGGCTGTGGGCCACAGTAGGAGAGACATGTCAGATGTGGCCATTCCTGGGAAGGTCGGAGCAGGAGGGAGAGAAGGGGCCACCAGGACAGCCTGGTGTAGAGTCAGGAACGGCTTTCCAGCCTCAGCACTGACAAAACCTCTGAGGGGTTTTGCACGAGCAAGCTCTCCATACCTGATACTCCACGCCCTCCGCCACGGTCCCCTCCCCACCGAGCCCTGGCAGGAACAGGACCAAACCCTCATCCAGCCGGTGCCGGGCACTGCACCCCCTCGCCCCTGCATGCCCGGGCTATGTGACAGCGGTAGGGCGGGCGGGCAGCCAGCGGGGCGGCAGGCAGAGCCGAGGCGTTTTTGTTGCTTTGACTGCTAAACACCCAGAGATGAAATGCGTGCCCTGGGGCTGGGCCCCTCGCAGCCAGCCGGCCGGCCAAGCCAGCCTCTGGCTGCGGAGCCGTGCCAAGCGCTGGGACGATAATTGGATGCATGTTTCTTCCAATGAGTTTTGTATCATTTTTATGTAAATTTGGACATTTTTCCTGATGTTCTGTAATGTGCACAAAGCAAGTGCCGCTCCTGCCTTCGGCAAAGCCTATTTCCTTCCTGTCTGAAGTGCTGTGTTGATTTAAGGGCCCACTAATACGCGCAGCCACCCTCCCTTCCCCCCCCCCCCCCCCCCGTCCCCCCCCCGTGCACATGCACGTGCACGCACGTGGCTCGCCCTGCTCCGATCTCCCTCCATCCGCCTGACGTGCATCTCCTGGGTGCCCCAACCCATGTCCCACCCAGGGCCCAGGCCGTCCTGTGCCCACACAGCAATGGAGCTATGACAGCCGAGCACCTTTTCTCCATCTCATGTATCCCTGCCAGCACTGCTGGGCACCGCTCGGCTGTTTGGCTCCTCCTTGCACAAGTGAAGAGGTTCCTCTGTGCTAAGCATGGGAGGGGAGTGCTGGTAGGCCCCATGGTGTTCTTTAATCAGCTGTAGGAAGGTGGGAAGAGATCAGAGCCTTGAAGCCAGAGGGAAAGGAAAAACCGAAGCAACGAAAGTGCACCTTTCTGGCAGCGCGGGAAGGTGCTGCTAACTAACTGCGTGCACAGGGCTGCGGGAGACCTTCCAGGGAGAGCTTTGAGCTCTGCCCCTTTGGGAGCTGTTTGAGAGGCCGGGATAGATCTGCCCGGTCGTCCTGAACTGCTCTCGGGCAGGAGTCCATATGTCCTGGGCACAGCAACGCCTGACCACAGGTAGCAGCCCTGGCACTGGGAGAACCCTTCCCGGAGATGAGGGCATCCCGTCTCCTGGGTCCTCAGCTTCTTGCACTGCACAGTTTACCCTGGCTCGGTCTGCGGCGCAGGAGAGCCAGTTTCAAAGGCAGCGCTGCTATTTAAAGCCCTTATTGTTCGCGTCCTTGACACCGGCAGCTACATCCTGCTGTCGTTCGATGTGAGCGCATCCTGGCCCGGCCAGCCAGAGGAAGGCAGCTAATGAAGAGCAAGTGCAAAGACGCCTCTTCTTTGTCCTGATCACAAAGCAGCTTCCCAAACAGTCCCTCTCTGCCCTGCGCCGGGCAAGCTATTTATAGCTCTCCATCCCAGGGCACGCCGGGAGTTTTCCTTCAGCCAGCGATGCCCTGGGGATCCCTTCAACGAGGCGCAGAGATGAAGGCTCTCCAGTCCCATGGCCCTGGGAGATGCTCCATCCCTTTGTGCTCCCCTTGTAGGGGCAGCTACGAGGGCAGCTGGGTCAGCCAGGGCCAGAGAGAGGGTGGGCTCCCTGCCTGGGGTCAGCTGGTGTTCCTGGGGGAGCTTCTCCATCTGGGCAGCATCATTGCCTCTCTCCCAGCACTGTTCCCCTGCGCATCTCAGGCACAGGGATGCACAGCTGAGGGACATAGTGGAAGGCTGGGTGGCCCAGCTGAGGCCCCTGCACCACAGCAGAGCCTGCCTCTCGGCCCCCAGTCACAGCAGGCATCTGCTGCACCCCTGTGCCAGGCACTGCTCTCTCTGGTGAGAGAGTCTGACAGGAAATTAAAGATTAATATTCCTTTCGGCACCTGTGCCAATGGCACCCATGATGCTGAGGATGTGCCTGGCATGGCAACCTGGGTTTGGAGGGGTTGGGGCTGGGATGCCTGAGGCATGTTGGGAGGCAACAAGGGAGCTGCATGGGAGGTAGAGGTGGGGATGAGGAGGGAAGCATCAAGCCACTGTCACTGCATCAGCCATGCAAATCCAGGCAGGGAAATGCCAACCACAGGCAGGGCAGCACTGGGGCTGGAAGTGGCTAGAGAAGTGGCTATGATTGGTTGAAGGTCTTGAAGATCTGTGCTTGGCTCTCAGCCCCTTCCCTGTCTCCTTCAGCACAGGGGGCTGGCCTGCCCCTGTGGGGGAGCCACCAGCTCCTCAAAGGGACACCCATAGAAGGCCAAGGGATGCCAGCAGCTGGCTGATTGGCCCACACCTGGCATGGCGAGCAGAGCCATGCAGCTGAGCAGACAGCTTGGTGCCCAGGAGCATTTCCTCCCTCCTGACGGGTGCGGATAAACCCCTCTGGTGGCTCAATCCAAGCTCTGCCCTGCAGCTGCTGCCTTGGCTACTGTCTATGCCCACTGCTCACTCCTGTGGCCCCCCACCCTGATCCTGGGGCACAGGGCTGCGCCAGACCCCCTTATGCCCTGCACCCACTGCCATGGGCGTGCACCAAGGATGTTGGGACCCATTCCCCCACTGCCAGCCCTGGGCACGCACCTACCGTGACCATGGGTCTCTCCCCGGATCACCGGGCCGCCTTGGTGTGCAGGGATGAAGTTTTGTGAATTATGGCCCCTATAAATCCCGCTGAGTGCAAGCCGTAATTCTCAATATATTCTCAAATATAGTTCAATTATTTTTCCCATATATCATGGGGAAATTGCATTGGCGAGTGGCGGCGCTAAGCAGGGAGCACGTGGTGGGGCGGCGTTAATAGGATTGTGCATGGTATTATGCATGAGGTCGTTCAGGACACAGTGGGGAACCTCGCATGCTCTGGAGAGATGGGAAGGAATAAATCAGGCTATTAGCCCAGCACCTTGATCAGGTCTGTGGGGGACTAATCTCTGCAGCATGTGGGGATCCCAGCTGAGCTGGGCTCCTCTCAGGAGCTCTCTCCCACTCCCTTTCTGCATCTGCCTACGCACCAGGAGCAGAGGCAGCACTGCACACACCAGGGTCACCAAACAGGTGGAACATGTCACCAGGGAGTGGGCATCCCATGACTGCACTAAGAACAGTCACTGAGTCATGCGGTGAGGCTGGTGGGGCATCCTGGGAAAGCCTTGGACCTGGGGACCTTCTCTGGAAGACCCTAATCCCTTGGCTTGAGCTTGCAGAAGGGCCAAGGATCAGCATGTCCCAGCTAGGAACTCTTGTTCCAGCCCTGTGTGGAGTCCTAGAGGCCTCTGTGCTCTGTACCACGCTTTAGGTGGACACTGCAGGTTGCCTGGGCCAGCAGTAACCTGGGGAGCAGCCACAGCCTTCAGGAAGGGAGCATGTAATCAGCCGGGACAGTCACATTTCCTTCAGTTCCCATGAATATTTATGCAATTTGTACAGAGCTGCTGGAGCTGAGCTGCCAAGCTGGAGGGGAGATAGTATCCTGGTCCCTCACTCCCTCCTCACCAGTCCCATGGGACCCCCTGGGTCTGGCCATGCCATTTCACACACTTGGAAATGGATGCAAGGGATATGCTGAGTGTCCAAGGTGGGTCTGGGCACTGCTGTGCTGAGTTTGAAGGAGGAACATCTACACCAGCCACAAAATGCACAAATAACATGAAAAACAGGTGCTGGGCTCATGGGCTGCTGGTTGTGCTGCCTGCTTGCTGCCTGCCCACCTGGGAGAGCCTGGCAGTCTCAGAACCACCTGGGCTGGTGCCAGTGGAGATGGAGCCAAGCTCCAGGATGACTTGGTTGCATCTCTCCAGAGTGTTTCTTTTTTGGGAGCAACAGGAATTTACTCCAGGACCCACCACCAAGGCTTGTACTGGCACCCAACACAGGGCACAGGGAGGGGGTAAGAGATAGCATTACTTTAGGCCCCAGAACCTCTTCCTGGCCTGGGGCTACTTTGCAGAGGTTGGGCACCCAGGGCTGCCTCCAAGTAACAACCAAGCAGGATGCTCACTTTCCCTCGCACAGAACCTGTCCCTCTTGGCACAACAAAGAGGTTCCTGGTTCTTGGCAGATTGCTGCTCACCCCCTGGCTGTATCCTGGGGGCTGCCTGGTCCTGTAGTAGGTGCCCCACAGCAGACAAGGAGGGGAAGGACACACTGGGCAACGATGGGGCTGGTGGTGCCAGAGCAAGCAGCGGGTGCAGGTGAGGTTTACAGTAAAGGGAAAAACAAATTATTAATCATGAGAGCAGCCCCAGCCGGGCTGTCAAGGGCCGCATGGGCTCATGAATATTCAGCATCGGGCTGAGCACTAAATCTCATTTAAATGTCAGGGACCATTAGGCCAGACAGGGAGGGGGCTGGATGGCGGCTCCCCACTCCGTGCCAAGACTCACACCACTGGACAGGCCAGGGTAGGGTGCTGGAACCCCCCTGACATGGCTGGGTAGGGGTGTTCTAATTCACAGGGCACTTCTGCTAATCCAGAGTGGCTTCTGATAGCTGATGGATGCTGAAAACCTTCACTGAGCAACCCAACAGATACAGACACTGCCAGTCACAAGCCTTGCTCCCCCTGGGAAGGTGAACGAAACCTTCTGGATCATCTGCTCAGGCAGGCTTAGCCTGGCAGGAAACCAGTTCCCCAGCCCCAGTTTCCCAGACAATCCTCCGTATTCCTCAAGGCACACACAGGAGCAACCCATGTTCTTCCCTGGGTAAAGAGCTGTGCCACAGAGCATTGCCTGTGAGCACTGAGGCCAGGGAGGATAAAGGAGCAGACCAGAGCTCTGCATACATGACATCCTCCTTTTGAGCCCTCCAAGGGGCTTGAGTACTACCCCTTTCCATGCCAAGCACCCTCTCCTCTTGAGCCACCTGCCTGCATCCACCCATCCATGCTCAGCGTGGTGGCTCTGGGTGGTGCCCACAGTGGTGGCAGTGGCAGCAGGCAGCAGCAGGCAGCAGGAGGTAGACAAGCACGCCTGGGCACCCTCCCCGTGCTGGCACTCACCTTCTCTCCAGCTCAGCAGGGGCCTGGCAATTACATGGATACGTTTAAGCTCTTAATCCTACTGACGATTATTCCAAGGTCGGGGCGCGAGGCCGGTCCCCATGCACTGCCAGGCTGTGATGCGTCCCTGCTGCCATCTGCCGGGATGGGCCAGCTGAGGGATGCTGTCACCCAGGCACACAGCAGCTCTCATTGTGCCTTGGCCAAAAGCATCCCTCAGCCCATGGCATAGCCACAGCCATGAGCCTGCTGGTACCTCCTGAAGGTATGAGCCTGGTGTGGGACACCCTGCCTACAGCCACTCCAAGTGCTAGTGTCAGCTTCCCTCCCCTGGCTCCAGCTCTCTGTTGTTGCCTCATGCTTTTCCTTGGGAAGTTTGAAGAGTGGCCATCCAGAGAATGAGGAAACCTTCGAAGAGATCTCTCCAACAGGGGACATCTTGGACTTGCCAAGGATGTGGCCAGGGACCCTGGTGACCAAAGAGATTGTTCTAAGAGATGATAAACTTTCATCATCACTGGCACTCTCAGGTGACTAAGAGCAGTAAGTGGCTTCAAAAATGGTGCAAACCATCCTGGGGGCACATCTGAAGCCCACTGGAGAGCAGGATCATTAAGTGCAGCGGCTCATCCCCTAGGTCATACTGGGGTCTTCTCTGGGCACCTCCAGAAGAACACAAGTGCTTTACAGGGGTATTGCCCTTGCTTGAGGCATCTTGTATGTATGGTGTTAACTAAAAGTAAAAAAGATGTCTAAGAGAGGGGAGAAGCCCTCGGTCTGGGCAGTGTGATCTGGGATTCCTGCTCTTACTCTCTGCATCACTCAAGGGAAATCAGCACTCACTCCCCCTCCACAGTCCTGCCCTGCCTGCCCGCTGCCAACAGCTGATGGAGCCCTCCAGGACCTGGCATTTCCTCTCTGGGAAGATGTGTAAGTGCTGCAATCCGTCACTGTCCTGTCTCCCGTGGCAGGCCAGCTAGGCTGGGGAGCTGGGCTCTGCAGGGAGGGGCTGCCATTAGCAGCTGGAGGCAGTGCTGCTCCCTGGGGCCTGTTGCAGTGGATGGTGAAAGGGGGACACACATTGCACCTTTGGGTGCTGTCTGTGACTGCACTGCACCATTTTCACCTGGAACCAGATCCAGGTTCACCCCACGGGGCAGGGGCAAAGCTGGGGACAGCACTGTGCCTGCTTCTCACTCCTACAGTCCCCACATCCCCCAATCTCCTCAAAAAGATTGCCCAAAGGAGTCACAGGAGTGTGGCCAGCAGGAACCCCTGGCTCTGCTGTGGATGGAAAACTGAGGAGGAGACTCATTCCCCAGTGCACAGCCATCTTCCAGCCCTGCACATGCTCCCTCCTGCTGCATGACATGCTGGGGACCAGCACTTGGGTCTCCTGCTTTCCCCTCATCCAGCTCCCCAGCAGTGAAGCCATATAATGCAAAAGGGCACAGACACACTGCCCTACACACCCCATCCCACTACCACAACTCACCCCCTGTCCCACCCAGCCTCCCCAAGCACCTCAACACTGCCTGCACCCCAAATCCCTACATCTCCCCCTGCTAGTGGTTGTGAAAAGTAAAAAAAAAAACCACCAAAAATTTATTATTATTATTATTATTATTAGGAAGAGCTAAAGTGGAATAGCAAATGTTATTTCTCCTGGTAGATGGATGATAGTGGGGTAGATGATAGATAGCTGGAATGGATGGATGTCTCTCCCTCCAAGCTATAACCCCCTTCCAATCGTTCCCTCTGGAGCGCTGCTGTCACCTTGTCTCTGCTCAGAAGGGCTTTTACTGGCTCACTGGGGATGCACGAGAACAGGTTATTAATACATGGAGAGGGGGATGGAATCCATTTGACTTGAAAATAGCTGAGAAACTGAAACTGCACTTTTAAAATCTGCTTTTAATCAGGAGGAAAAGAAGAGAAGTTTGAACAATTAGGGAGTAATGAAGAGCTTTGGAAAAAAAAAAAAAAGAGCTCTCTGAAGATTAGCTAAGATTTTTACAGCACTTGGAGAATTTAAAGAGCTACGCTGGTATCAAGCAAAATGATACAAATATTCCCTGTGAAAATTACAGGCAGTGGGACCAATGATGAATGCCGGAGCCTGGATGTCCACAGGCAGCCACGGTGCAGGCTTGTTGTGTGCAGTGATGCCGTGCTGCCTGTGCGATAGGGCAGGCAAGCTGCTGGCAGCATCAGGGCTCACCCCTCACCCTTGCCCAAAGGAGTCACAGGAGTGTGGCCAGCAGGAACCCTGGGCTCTGCTGTGAATGGAAAACTGAGGAGGACACTCATTCCCCAGTGCACAGCCATCACAGCCAGGCTGGACCCATCCCTGCCACTCCAAGCTCTCAGAACAAGGGGACCCCATGGATGTGGGTTTCTGGGGGCGGGGAATACCCAGCGGATGAGCATGGTCAGGGACCACTGACAACACATCTCTGGGGGGATCACATGGAAAAGCATCCCTTGGGCACACCTATGGCAGACAGGTGGGGTGAGCAGACTCAATGCTAATGTTTCCTTCTCCAAACTGATCTCTGGCACCTGCCACGTGGGCAAGCCCAGAGGTCAGCCCATCCATGCCGGTGTGCCGGTGGCTGGTCCTCATCGGTACCTGCCAGGGGCCCATCTCCGGGAAGCAAACGTGGGGGCTGCACAGCCGTGCACAGCAGCAGCTGGGTAATTTTCATGCTAAGTGAAAAGTAAAGTGCACAGACTCTTTATTAGAGCGAGCACGGTGCGGGGAACAATGAAGGCAGTGATGATCGTTAACTTTCTAATCGGAGGAGAAAAGTCCTCAATGCAATTTTTATGGTAATAACATCGACACTAAAGATAATTGCTCCCCGCGTCGCGCTTAGCACTGGGAAACAGTTTGGGAAAAAAACATTAATTTGCAGGAACTGAGCCAAAGTTTCCTTAAGGCAGCTGTTCCCTGTGCCACCCTGCCCCCATGCTGGCATTGCCTGCTGGCTGACCCCCTGCCCTGCTCACCACTGCCCACACCAGCATTCCTCTCCTCTCACTCTGGCCACGCTGGGCTTGCACCATACTGGTGCTGGCTGCTGCCACAGGGCTCTCCCAGTGCTGGTCCCCAGGCTCTGCTCAGCAGGAGACGCTGGAGGTGGTGCAGCCCACTGCTGCGGTGGTGGAAGAGGGCCAGGAACGTTTTGGGCGATGTGATGGAGCACACTATGTGCTGCAGCAAAGGGGACGTGTAGGGCTGCCCTGCACACCGGGACAACAATGGGCAGGGAGAGATGGGAGCTTGCATTCCCCAGGGAATAATAAGCGCAGGAGAAATTACAGCCAGGTGACATTTTAACGAGCTGGCGTCCTGCGTGGCATTAATATTCCAAGGGCTGTAATTCCCTAGTGGGCGTTTCAGAGATGAAAAAAAAAAAAAACAAACAAAAAAACAGCTCAGTAAAATCAAATAAATAAATCTCTGCCTAAGCGTGGCATCTCCCCCGCCCCCGGCACAGAGCGGGAGGCACGCGGTGTGATTTCCCCTGTGATCCCCTGCCGCCGAGCAAGCAATCGGCTCGTCTTTGAGCGCAGCAGCAGGATGATTTATCCCGGCTCCCAGCGTCCCGGCTGGGGCGAGAGTGCAGGTCTGGGGATAATGCATTGGGCAGGAGCAGAGGTGGCGGCGGGAGAAAGGCACGAGAACAGGGTGCACACATAGGCCACCACTCAATCCTAAATTAATTTTAATATTTGACAAATCAAATCTACTTAGGTGAGCCATGGCCCATGCAAGGCTGATTTATGAGGGTTTAGGCTGTTGGCTCTGTGTGTAGCCCGTGTTCACAGCTGCCCGATGGGACTCAGGCACTCCCGGTGTCGCTAATTCCTCCCTCCCCAGGGAGAGGGATACAGACAACATGTCCAAGTGACATGACAGTGGCAAGAAAAATGTTCCGGCCTCTAGGTCCTGGCTTATTAACTTGGCATGCCTGATGGGCCCTTTGTCTGCCCCAGCTCTGAGCCCACTGGCAGAGCTGGTAGCCCGGGCACGGCACTGGCCGTGGCTGGAGGTGGTACCCAATGCCTGGGATGTTTTCAGGAGCTCCATCTCAGCTGGGCAGGAACAGCAGGTTCTAGCATGCTGGGGACTGCTCTCCTTTCTGTGGGGCTTCAGCAGTCTCCCAGGGGTTGGGAGCAATTATAAACCTGGGAGCTGGAGATGGTGTGAGGGGTACAGAACAGCACAGAGCTGTTCCCCCACAGGGTCATTTCAATCCCAGATCTGACACCAGCCTGCAGATTCATGGGCCCCAAGAGGTGACAGGAAACCTGATAGGTTTTAAGACAGCAACATGCCCTGAATCTGCAAGGTGCCTGAGTAGTTGAGGCACGGAATCCAAAATGTTTACAGCTTCAGGGGACATGGTGACTGTGGAGCAGGGAAGGCAGGCTGAGCTGCCAGGGATGAGCAGGCTACACCAGGGAGAGACTGCTGGCATCCCTGATATGCTGTTGGAAATCCTTCCCTCAGCACGGGCATCTCCTCATCAGCTCCGTGGGACCAGCAGGGGGTTCCTCAGGGAAGTCCAGTACCACCTGTGCCAAACCCACTCCTGCAACAAATCCTAACATGGGGTCTACCCTGGGCTGCAGAGGCATCTCATGGTGATGTCAGAGAAGAGTCTTCAGCCCCAGTGCCCCCTACTTCCTGCCCACGAGTGAGGACCAGCCTGGACTCACTTCTTGATGACTCCTTTGTTCAGCCCTGTGAGAGCCCAGGTGTGGAGAACGGGACTGCCCGCAGTCAGCCCTTTCCTGGATGATGCTACTACAGAGGCATGGCACTGGGCTTCGTGCTGGAGATAAACCCCACTTCTGGCTGCAACCTTGAGCTGGGGTCTCTCAAGGGACCTACAGCACATCCTTATTGTAAGGGATCTATAGCAGCACATGGCTGCAGCAAGGCAGGCAGTCTTTCCAACTCTCCCAGCAGCCAAGAGGCTATTGTCTGTGAGGCCTGGAGCACCCTGGGTGGCTCTGCTGCCTACCCTGCCTTTACCAAGGGCCAGATGTCTCACAGATGTGAGACATGGGAGAGAAAACCTATCTGCAGGGGTGACATGCATGCCTAGATCCAGCAATTTTTGCAGTATAAAGCAGAGACCTTGAAGGTCTCAGGGAACTTTAAGAAATTACTCCAAGTTGCCTTGGCCAGTAAGGACTGTCTGCGAGAGGCGATAGACGTTAGAAGAAGGCAGTTTGTAGCCCTGTCTGCCACTGTCCTTGGCCAGGCTTGAGGCTGAGCACTGGGGCCAGCAACTGCATCCCAGCATATCCTTGAAGAGCAGCATGCAGCAGGACGGATGGAGGTCTGTGTGTCTGTGCAAGCCTACATCAGAGCTTTGTCCTCAAGAGCTGCCTGAGGTGCTGGTGGCACTCCCCAGCTCAGATCCAGCCTCATGGGTGTCCCATCACCAGTAGTCACAATGCACCAGCCCAAGCAGTACACGGTCCATGGGGAGGTGGGTCAGCCAGCTTGTGGGCACTGTGCTACAGCTCCAGCTCTCAGCAGAAGCGTATGCTCTCATAAAATATCTACATTTGGATGCAGAGATTTCCAGGGATCTGAGAATACTGTGCTGATAATTAAACATCTGCTCTGAATTTGTCTGTCTTCCTGCCTCTATGTCACTCTAGCCTTTGTTCTTCCCTCCCTGTCCTCCAGCAAGTGCTTGGCACCAGGATGACATCACCTGCTCATTACTCTGCCCCAACCCAGAGGCACAGCATCCCAGGCCATGGGTGCTGAGAGAGAGAGAGCTGCTCTAGGCACCCCTGGGAGCAAACAGCAGCTTGACTGACAGCACCCCAGCCTTCCTGGGCTCACAAAGCTGACAGCCTGCCCCGTGGCTTGTACAAGCCCAAACAATTTCTCCACCACACATTGCCAGCCAGTGTTTGCCCATGCATGGTCCCCTGGGCTGAGCAAGCAGCTGCCACTGCCATCCTGCAACCAGGAGAGCATCAAAACAACCTCCAAATTGGTCTCTGAGACTCTTCTGCAAGCCCCAGTCACGTCCTACTAGGAGCAACCATCCACTCTAGTTACAGTCTCCTAGGAGAGCACAGAGGGCTTCAGGCTGTCACAGAAGGAGCAGACCCAAACATGACATCTCCATGGAGCCCAGGGTATGGCAGGCAGGGCTACATCACTGCCAAGCAGATGGCACTGGGGCCTGGATCGATGGGACCTGGCCAGGCCTTGCGAGGGTTCTGACAGCTCACTCAGGAATGGGCTGGTGGTGGGGCGAGCCAGGGACAGGGGTGGGTTCCTTCCCCACCTACAGTGCCCCCAGCCCCAGCTGTGCCTGAACCTCTCCCTGGCCACCCAGCAGGGCTGATATGAGCTGGTTGCCCACACGTCTGGCCCTGAGGGGCTATGTTCTGCCTGAACTGAACTTCCTGCCTGACCACCAATGGCAAGCTCAGCCGACCCCAGTGCCATCCATCTATGCTATGTGCCAGCATCCATGGAGACAGCACCCTGCTGAGGTGGGAGTACAGGAAGCTGGGGTGGTAGCAAGGGTGGGGAAGGCTCCTGGGGTACACTGCAGAGCCCCAGCTGCAACACCCCAGAACACTCTTATCACCTATCGCCTTTGTGACAGCGGGACAGCCCTATCCCTTGTCCCCCTGCCTGCTCCCTGCCCTCGCGTCCTGGCCCCCATGCTGTCTGTCACATCTGTCACCATGGTAAGGCAGAGATTAGCCGTAGACCCTCCGCTCCCGCCCCGAGCCACTGATTCATATTCATGAGACTTCAAAGCATCTCGCCTAGCTCCCCTGCACCAAACATAATCCTTTGCTGCAGCACGGTGCCAGCAGCCCTCACTCGCAGCGCGGGGCCAGCAGCGGGTGGCCCCAGAGCTCTTCTCCTGCCCTGGCTGGCGGTGGCCATACAGCCACGCACTGATTGCTCCTGCTCCTTGATGGCAAGCCTGGCCGACGATCACGGGGGGATGCTCTGGGGAGTACCATGGGGATGCTGCCACGGGAGCCACAAAAATCAGGGGTTAGCAGCAGGGAGGCGATGGTTTGCATGTCCTCACCTGCACCCGTCCATCCCTCCATCCATCCAGAGGAAAGGGTTGTGCCCGCAGCCTCCTGCCTGGACCGCCAGCCCAGCAGCATCCCTGCATGGATCACAGCGATACCACCAACAGCTCTTTGTTGGGGCTAATTGGTGCTGGAGCCCCACGGCCCCCCCCGGCGTCCCCGCCACAATCAGCAGCCAGCAGCCATCAGGCAGGGGCTATTCAGGGGCAGTGGGGCGTGCAGAGCACGTCCTTGCTGGGCAGCTTCCTGCTCCTGACAGGGATGGATACTGCAGCACAGCACCGGCAGCAGTGTGAGGATCATGCTGGAGGCCGTAGCATCTGGAGGCACAGGCAGGACCAGAGCAAGTACCTACTTCCAGTCTGCCTCTGCAGAGCAGTGGGATGGAGGATGGGAGGAAAAGGTACCCACGGGTGCCCTCTCATCACCCTGCTGCAATATAGGTGCAGACAGCACTGTGGACCCCTGCAAACACCAGCGTTAGCCAGGCCACTTCCACCTCCAGCCAGTCTACTCCACGGCTGGATGATGGCAGTTGCAAACACCATTGGCCCTGCATGGGTTGCCAGCAGCACTGTGCCACTCCCAGATGCTGGCAGCCCCATGGTGGTGATGGTTCTGAGGAGGTGCTGGCAGCCTCACATTCGGTTCTGGTGGCGGTCAGGCAGCAGGTCCCCCATAGAGCCATCTCCAGATGGCGAAAGCCATTAGAGCTGCTCTTGTTCGCACAGAGCCATAAAGTTTATGGGCCTCATCATTTAGCTGTAATGGAAATAGTTAAATCTGTCTCTGTTTAAGCAAACTCTGCCCTCATGGGAGCGCTTGGTGTGGGCAGGAAGGAAAATCCAGCAGGCATCAGGTACCTCTGCTTATCCCCACCACAGGGATAGGCAGGGCACCCCAGCCTTGGCACAGCCAGGCAGGTTCTTGCCATGCCAGGCTGGGGACAGGCATGGAACATCACCATGTGGTGTCTCCCTGCACTGCTGTCCCCAGTGCCTCAGTCTCCCCTTGGTGCAGGGAAGCTGAGAGCCACCTTTGGGGTGACCAGGCAGGATCAGCAAATTCCCTGCCAGCAGGAGCCAAGGGGAGAAGTGCGGGTGGGCAAGCAGAAAACACAGGAATCTACAGACTGGATGAGGTCCACCTGGCTCAGGCCGGGTATCTATAGTTGTGTAGGGGCAAGACTGGGATTTGGCAAATGCAGATTTGATCTTCACAGGCAGCTGCTTTGGCCTAGCTCCCCAGACAGGACCTCACCTGGAGCCTGCCAGAGCCCATTGCATAGAGGGACAGAAGATGACATGGTGCTTTGAAAGCCACATTTCATCCCTCTCCAGGCACACCCAGGAGCTGGATACTGGGGGAATATGATCCCAGCACAGCCCAGCCTCAGGTTTTGAAGCAGCACTAGGGCAGAGAGCAGGAGGACAACAAAACCCCTCAGCCCAGCGCTGGGACAGGAAGCTGGATCCCCAGCTGGGAAGATGCCAGCCAGATGTTTATAGAGGGCCAGTTTCTTCCCATCATCGCATGGAACAAGTGATGTCCCCAAAGCAGAAAGACAGGCTGGTGGTGCCTGCCCCACATGTAGAGTCTCAGCTCAGTACCCCATGAGGCCTCTCCCCTAGCCCCATACCTCACTTGGAAGGGGGTGAGGAGGTACTGGAGCTTCCCCCACCACCAGAGTGCATCTCCGCACCCATACTTAGCCATGGTGGTGGGAGCTACCTGCTCCCCAGCATGCAAAGCATGATTAATTACAGAGTAAATCATTAATATTCACAGCTAATTAAAGATCCTTATCATGAATAATGGAGCTCACTCTCCAAGTTTTTGGACAAGGATGGAGGAGGAATGGAAAAAGCCCTGTGAAGAGAGGAGTTGCAGAGGGGCAAAGCTCTGGGACAGGGGCACAAGAGGGAGTAGTGATACCCTCCATGAAGAGTACCTGGCTCAGACAGTGCCCTGGTAGGGGATGCAAGAGCTGAGCAGGAGTTGGGGCAGAAGGCATTGGGGCAGGCATGGGATCCAGACAGCCTGGAGTAGGCAGCCCCAGGGGCTCCAGGCATTTCTTCTCATGCGTCTCTAACCTGCCATCCCAGCACGTGGGGCACCCTTCGTTCTTGCCTGATTTTGCAGATCTTCCCATAGAGCAGGGACTGTCTGAACCCAGCTCGCCATGCAGCCCTGGAGTCAAGCTATTACCTGCAGTGGGGCTGGGATGGGGCTGCCTGCCTGGTCCCCAGGGAGCAGGTAGGAGGGGAGGAGGGCACCAGCACTTTGCCTGAGCTTCTGTTATACAAATGAAAGGTTTTTAGTGGAAAAGACTCTAGGAGAGTAATACATCTCCCATATTGATCGCAGGCCAGGGACCAAGGCACGGCTTAAACAGTAATTGATTTCTAGCCGCCGAGATGTGTTGGGGAGCATTGATTTAACAGCACTGCAGACACACTGCTACTAATCTGATTAAAGTATTTAGCAGAAATGTTATTCTTTAAAAAAAAACAGAGGGAGGTGATGGTGCTGCCTGGGGCTGGGGGGCTGAGGCAGAGCCGTGTGAGCCAGGTCAGCACAGCACCCTGACAATGGAGGCAGGGGACAGCTCTGAACCCATGCTCCAGTGAGGGTGCCTCTGTCTTGGACATGTCTCCAGCCAGATGTGCTTGCAGCCATTCCTGACAGAGCTGCTAAGGATGCATAAAAGCCCAGCAGGATGCCACCAATTCAAGTCCAAGGACATGTGTCAGTAGCACAGGTGACATGTGGCTGGGGCAGCCACCAGCTGCTCTGGGGACAGATCAGATGCAGGAGGAGGTGGAGGAAGCCTGCAAAGGTAGTCTTGTAGGGAGGCATGCTGGGCTGGCAAAGTGGGCACATGGCCCCCACCAGTGCTGCAGCAGCCAGGGAGGTGCAGAAGCCAAAGTTTGATGGTGCCCCCAGCCCTGACTTTCTGTAGCCTGAGCAGGGAGGAGTTGCTGAGCCAGCACATCATGATCGCTGCTGGCTGCCCAGCCACCCCACATCTGCACATGCCCCTCTTCCTTGCCTCATGTCCTGCCATGGGCAGGCAGGACATTGTGGGGTGCTCGTGCACTCCATATCCTCCTGTCCGTCTTCCTCCACTGATAAAAGTGTAGACAGATGCTGCAGTGGTGGAGATGGGAGTCCCCTACACCATTCTCAGCCCCCACAGAGAGGCGTGAGCTGAGCAGGTGGAGGGGTTTCTGCTGTTCCCCATAACACATATCAGCCCACTTAATTAACAGGCAATATCAAACAAATAAATTATTCCTGCTTCCTATTGATTCTAATTTACTGGCCCCTGGAGAACCTGGGCTCGTTTATCCCACCTGTCACCCCTGCTTAGCAGCTGCACTAACATCTGCCCTGCTTCCTTCACCTCTCCAGTTCCTCTTCCTTCAGGGCAGATTTGGGCACAGACACAAGACCCAGGCTGTCCCACGTCACTGCCCATAACCCCTTGGGTCACAGCTGGTCTACTGCTACTTCTCTCAGGGATGGTAGATGCCCCAGTGCCAACAGCACAGAGAGGGAGACTGGCTGCCCACACTCCTGGTACCCCCTGCCTCCCTGGGGATAGCTTTACCCAGGGATGCCTTGGCCTCTGCCAGACCTTTCCCCATCCCGGTGCCACCAGAAAGGGTGGAGGTGCCAGTTCTGGCTGCTCAAGCCTAGCTCTAGCTCCCTGTGGCCAGCCAGGTCCCCACATCTAGTGGAAGAACAGCTGGATTGCCCACTGTCCTGGAGAGAGGCCACCACCACTGCCCACGCACCACTCTTTCATGCCTGCCTCAGCTGCAGGAGGTTGATGAAAGCCTGAGCCCCTCCCAGCTCCTGCCCCTGTGGATGCTGGATCGAAAAATCAATCCCAGCTCAGCTGCTGACTGCACAGGCCTTTGCTCCCAAGCAGGCTTGGTCGGGAGATCCCAGGGAGGCACAGGGTCCTGGCATCCACCCCTGCCTGCTTCGAGCCTGACCTCTCAGGCATGGTGGCAGTGGCTGCCAGGCCTTGGCAAGTGTCTAGACAGTGCCATGTGTCCTGATTCTCCTCTGGCCAGGGCACTGCTGCCCAGCTGTGCCTTTGTCTGGTAGGAGCTCTTGGGCTCACATGCAGCGGTGCAAGTGGCAGCGTGTGTGCCCTCCTCTGGGCATGGGGATGTTGGTTGGCTCAGCTGGGGGATGCTCTGTGCACAGAGCTGGTGATAAATTGGATGCAGCATCCTTGTCGCAGTCTTAGTGAGTGACCAGATGTGTTGTACCAGGGCAGCTGGAAGCTGACCGGGGCTGTGGGATGGAGTCACCAGCACAGCCTTCCTGTCTGCTGCTCCAGGTGTTATAACTAGTTTTGCCCTATTTCCTCAGGATAGTTGGATTAAATTGATTCAGGCAAGATGCCACCAGCAAGCACTGTGGTCCAAGCCCACCCAGAATGTTCCATGCTGGGACAGGGGTGAGCTGGTGTCTGGCTTTGGAAGAGACATGCAGAGCACTGGAGTTACTCTGCTGAGCCCTCAGTGCTGTCTGCACCTCACCAAGCCCTTGGACATCCCCCATGCTGCTTTCCTTGCAGAAAGCCAAACAGTGACAGACCTGCTACTGCGCCAAGGGGTGGGTGAAGGAGAGCAGCAGATGCTGCTGAGCCCTGCCACCAAGGTGGCAGGGGCTGGGGGGCCATCAGGTAACTCCCCCTTTCCTGATGATTCATCTCAGGCAGCTGGCAGGAGCAGCTGGAGAGCCAGGGCAGCTTCAGCTGGACCCGGATGTCTTGCCTGAAGCCCGCTCATCACCCTGGCTTCCAGTCCTTCTCTGAATCCACACTCCTGCTCCCACAAAGGTGCTTGCTCGTCATGGACACGTGGCAGTCATACCTGTGCCTAGGAGCTGCCAGCCCCCCACCACTGACCCACCACCCTTCCTGCACAGGCCATGGGGTGCCCGGCAAGGTGGGAGGCTGCAGCTCCCGGCCAGCTTTTCGCGGTCCCGTTGCATCGTGCATCTGGGTGCGTGTGGGAGGAGCGGCTGGCAGTGCCGCAGCCGGGAGATAAGCGCCCCTCTCGTCCTCATCGCATGTGACGGAAGGGAGATTTATGGCTCCGAGCTGCGATTTGTGCGCAGCTCCAGCACAGAGTATTGATCACTCCTGGTTGCTCCCGCTGTTCCCTCACCTCCTAGCTCCTCCTGCCTGGTAAGGTGGGCAAGCTGGCCCTGCCTGTTAACACTTCCAGACCTGGGGACCCCCGGAGCCAGACAACCTCACTGTGCTGCAGCAGTCAGTGCAATAAGGAGCACCCCAGACCCAGGCTGGCAGGGGGAGACCCACTCCCCGTGCTGTCTTGCAGCCCTGTATTTGGCTCACATCTCATACCAATGCTGCCTGCAGAGCCCCTATGCCATTGCCTGCCCATCCTGACCCTGCCTGAGGTCCCAGCAACTGCACCTGGCAGGGCTCCCCATAGCCAGCACTGAGAAAGCCCAGAAGCAAGCTCTGGTGTAGCAGGAATATCAGGTGCTCCCAGCATGTTTAAGGGAGCTGGAACCATAGGGTTTTGTGGGTGCTCTGTGAGAAGGACCTGGACATGACCACAATGCTGGCAGCAGAGTAGAAGCAGAGCAGACTGGCAGCTGGTGCCATACTGGGGGGACGAGAGCCAGGCCAAGCCAGTGTCAGTGTTGAGTGCAGTAAATGCCAAAGATGGGACCTGGCAGGTGAGATGTGGGACTCCAGAAACCTCCCTGATGAGAGGCATGAGTGGAAGACAAAGGAAACGGGATGCTAGGGCCCATCTCTCAGGAGAAGAGCAGTGTTTTCCCTCAGCAAGCAGGGTTGGGTTGGCAGTCAGGATTGCCCCTTGGCAAGGAGAGGGATCAAGGGGGTTTGGAGGGTGCTGGAGAAGCAGAGCTGGGGGAAGGGGATGGCTGGTGTGGCCAAGGGGACAGAGGTGGAAGGCAGTGATAAGGTGACAGCCCAGAGGGAATGGTGCATGGTGCTAGGGATTAGTGCCGACAATATGGGGATGGCTGGTGGTGAGAATGGGATGGTGCCCAGGAGACAGGGTGTGATGGCCACAGGCAGTGCCAAGGACACATGGACAGCAGTGTGCACCCAGCAGTCCTGGGGCCTGCCAAGGGGCACTGAGGGGATGGGGGCAGCTGAGGGGGGACAGGGAGTGCTGGTGCCTCTGCAGCTGCAGCAGGAAACGATGTGTGAAATGAAGAGTTCCTGCCCACTGCCCAGAGGGACCGTGCAGCATATTGAGCAGGGGATGGGGCTTGGGAGAGGGCTGCAGGGGATGTACAGCTGAGAGGGTCCCCAGCACCACATAGCGACCCTGACTGGGGGGCTGCTTTACAGCATGCAGCTGTGCCTCTCATGGAGGGGGGCTCTTGGCACAGGAGCAGTGAGTGGCTGCTGTGGAGCTGGAGGCTGGGGAGGGCACCGCCCTGTTAGATCAAGCCCTTGCTGCCCCCCCCTCTGAGACACCCTAGCCTTGTCTACCCACGCTCCCTCCCCACTTGATGGTTTCCTGCTGCTCCACGGAGATAATTAAATCCGCTATTTTGGCAGGTTCCGCATCCCCTGCCAGGCGGATCCGCAATCAGCTTGAGAGGGCCTGGGGCTCCCACCTGCACACCTCTCCTGCCCTCCCCACTCCCGCACCCAGGCACCTTGCCTGGCCCTGCCGCCTCTGTCTGCCTCCACTCCCTGCCTGACAGTGTGACCTGCCTGCCTGCACCCCTGGGGACAATCCTGGGTGCTCACAGGAGAGGCAACACACTCCTCTTCTGTGTCAGGCATGCTTTTCCCACCAACCCCAGGGTCATAGCCATGTGCCAGCTCCTATGGAGGGGTCAGCCCCAAACCCAAAACTTGACAAGCTTCAGAGGGATCCATCCAAGGGGTGTCACAAACCCAAAGCATGGGCAGACACAGCTCCCCGCCAGCCCCCACTCTCCATCCATCCCTGGTTCCAACCTTATCGTCTTCCAGCGGCACCCAGGGAAGCTTTAAATAATTCACAGAGGTGAGTTTCAGCACAGATGCTCCCGCAGGCACCGGGGTGCGAGCAGCCAGGCAGCGGCTGGGCAGCAGAGATAGTAGCGCTGTCTCCACCGGCTGCCCAGGGCACGATGGCACCTGCCAGCCAGGAAAAAAGGGCCTGGGCTCAGCATTCATGGGGGAAAAGCACTGAGAGCATCATCCTGAGACAGCTCAGCAGTGGTGGGAAGTGAGCAGGGCACCCTAGGAAACCTAGACCAGAAGAGGACCTTGAATCCAGCCCTGCACTGTGGCCCTGAGCTCTGCCATCTCTCACTGCCCTCCCCCTCCTCCTCTGCTCCCAGTCTCTGGTGCAGGATCCCAGATTGATTCCTGAGAAAGCCTGTTGTTAAACTGGCAGCTTTGGCTGTAAATTCAGATCAATAATTTAAGAACTATTAATAGAACATTAACATATCCATTGTCATCTGAAGCATGAAGGTGGGGATGAAGGTGAGGGTGTCTGGATGACCCGCACAGCAACCCCCAGTCTTGCCAAAAGCCCCAGTGTTACCAGTGCTGGCACTGTGGGGAGAATGACAGGGGTTGCTGTAACTAATTACCAGCTGTGTCAGGAGAGGAGGGGCACAACATCCATTGAAGAGCAAGGGCTATTGATGGACTCCAGGGCAGCCAGCCCTGCTATCACACACACCATCACTCACCATGTGACTGTGGCTGCCACGCCAGCCCCTCTGTGGTGCCATAGACTGAGCCAAATGGGAAAACCACTGGAAACAGGTATTATCACACCAGATGGAGTCCACCCTGAGTGTTCTGGCTGCGGTCCCACTACTTGTGCTGTACACAGTTGTACTGATGCCGTTCAATGCTTCCTGGGTCATCCTCTGAGCCTTGTGTCCCAAGCCCCACAGAGACCCAGCTCTGAACAAATCCTGTGTCACATCCTTGCTCCACCCTAGGACCTTCTGCATCTCCACAGCCAGTCTGGCACCATGCAGCCTGGCCAGGCTGTGGGCAGCAGGCAGCCCTGGCCAGTCTAGAGGGGTGACCTGGCCTTTTCCACCCACAGGTGATGTTCTTGGGAGCTGCTGAGTTGTGAAACCAAGAGCCCACTGCAACCCAGCTCATTTTTGGAGGATTAGTCAGTGATCCTCTGCTGCCAGCCCTGTAAAGAGTGGCTCTGGGAAGCAGAGAAGTTGAATTTCAGGGAGATTAACCCTTCTCCCCATCAGGATGGGAAATGGAGGCACTTCTCCTCATGTGAATGGGAGGAACAGCTGCCCCATGAGAGAACAGATAAAAGTTGGCTGACACTTACCTGCCAGGTCTGAGCAGGGTGGGTGGAGGTCACCATGGACACGCCATGGCTACTGAGGGATGCAGGCATCTGCTTGAGTGCCAGGCACTCACTGTCCACTGCCCTGCTCTGGCTGTAGGGACAGCGTGTGGCATGTGGCAGTGTGACTGTGTGTGTGCAGGGCAGTGCCCTGGGGTTGGCAACAGTGATGAGAAGTCCTGCCAAGGCAGAGGTGCATACACGGCACATGCAGGCATTGATGCCAAGGCAGTGGGACAGCAAGATGCTCACATCAGGGCCATGGTGTGCTCATGGCTACCTGTACACGGAGGTAAGCAGCAAGGTGGGAGGCAGTGAGGTGGGTGGGCAGCTGTGGCACGGGCAGGGGTGTGAGCTCAGGGCAGGGTTGGTTCCTGAGCCTGAAGCCTGCTCCAGGCTCCATTTCTCTCAGGGGTGTGGTAGTAATGAGAACAGATGGGGCTAGGATTCCTATAGAGGTGCCCTGGAAGGTGAATGAGAAAGCGGAAGGAAATCTCTCTCTGCCTGCCCAGGCATACTCCCGTGCAACCAGCAGAAAAAAGCATCTTAACCTGATCAAAGCTCTGCCTGGAAGGGCTGGCAGCACACTCTGTCCTGCTCAGGAGCCAGAGGATGCCACAGCAGCTCTTCTCACCTCTCCATCTGCCTGCAGCAGCCCCCCATCTTCCCATATGCCACAAACCAGGGCTGAGCAACCTTCTTTTGGAGTATTAACATTTCCTCTCAGTGCTGGCAGCTCCTCCCTAGGATGCCACATATCTCAAGGAAGAACAGGGAAGCCATCCCATAGCCACAGAGGTCAAGATGCCTCCTACAGCATTGCTGGCTCGACACACCATCACTGAGCAGACACTGATCTTGCTGCATCCCCAGTGTTTCAGGGTGCCTGCCCAAGTCCAGGCACAGCCATCTGGCACAGCAGCTGGTCACCTGGGTTCCCAGGGCTGCAAAAACTCTGTGAGCTGCTGGCAGTCCTGTCCTTGGGGCCCAGAAACACCCAGATCTCACCTGGCAAGGTGCACCCAACACAACTCCAGCAAGTCCAAGCCCACAGCTTGCCAGCTCATGTCTGTGGATGGAAAGGGTTAATAACTGTGAGAGCAGAGCCTCCCCTTCCTCCCCCTGCACTGTGTTTTACAGGCCAAAGCTATTACCAGGAAATGTTCCCATCAGCACCATTGATCCTCTTGTTTACAGCCCTGTAATCCTCAGCTGTTGACTCAGGAGCAAAGAAGAGAAGAAGAAAGTGGCTTTATCCTGGCCATTGCCACTGCCCTGCCTGCAACCCCAGACATCCCTTCTGCCCTGCCTGCATCCCCATGCAATGCCATCCCGGCTCCTGCTCAGTCACCCTAGCTGACGGTCACCCCAGCTCTGCAGTGCCTGGCTGGGTAACAAGGGCTCCGTGGGAGATGATGGAGGGTGGCAGAAGCCTGTCAGTGGCAGTGGCCTGAGCTGTCCCACCCAGGTGGGTGGGGGTCCCCCTTCCCTAGGAGCAGTCTCCCAGTCATGCCTCCTGACAGCTGCCAGACACCTGGTAGCAGGGCCCTGCGCGGCAGTCCCGCTTTGTTCTCATTAGTGTGATGAGCGGAGCCGTCACGCTAAATTAGGGATCCTTCTGACTCGCAGCTCTGCATCTGCCAAGCCAGCAGGGGCTGCCAGCCAGGAGAGTTGGCGCAGTGGTGGTGAGCACCACCCGTTCATTGTCCCAGGGAGACAGCAGGCAGGGCTGTGGTGCCAGTTCCTGTCTCGGGACACTGGCCTTACAATGGCCTTGCAATTGTCTCTCCCCACCCCAGCAGGGCACTGGAGGCCCCCTGGAACCCCACAGGGGCAGAAGCTCTCCCTCACCCTTGAATGATCCTGCAAACATGTACCAAGTGTCTGAGGCAAGGGGGTTGATCAGCGTCCATCGCTGGGACTTCCGTGAGCTCTTGTGATTCCATGGCTTCAGTAACACCAGAACTCAGCCACTTCCCTGCACTGGTGTCCACAGGCATCTCTCCATGCTGGCTGACAGGTCAGGATTGTGCCCTCCTGAATGCACTGATGCTACTGCCTGGATGCAGTCCATCCCCTGGCCCCTGTCTGCTAGGATGGGATATGATTTGCTCCCTTCCAAAGCTCTCCAGGCAGGGATTTCCCTTCCCTCCCTTTGCAAGCCCAGCTGTCCCCCAGAGCCCCCAGGAGGAGTGAAGAGACAGGCTTTCTGGTCAGGCTGGAGCAAGGGTGAAGGTCACAGCCTGCCTTCGCTGGAGCTGAGCCAGGCTGGGTGAGTCCCAGGACCAGAGTCCTTGAACTATCCTTTCCTAGTATCTCTCATCCCAGCTTCACAGCACAAGCCCTGACACAGCATCTCCATCCCAGCCCAGTACACCTCTGCTCTGTATGGGTGTTGCCCCAGCCCTGACAAACCTCACATCAAATCTAGCATCCTTACAGCTGACAAAAAATTGCTGCCTACTAGCTTTCCCCTTCCCCATCACCAGGGACTAGGATCCCCTTGTCAGCACCCCAGCCTTGCCCCTGCAGCAGGTGTCATCACTGGGGTCATGCCCAGCCCTCCCTGCCTCTCAGGACATCCTGCTACTGGCCACTCACCATCTGGAAGTCACTGCCGTTGCACTTCTCACCACCGAATGTGCATTGAACGAGCATCTCTCCCAGGTCCAGCTGATGGCCCACACGCCCATAAAACTCCTCCAGGTCAAAGGGACGGGTCTTCTTCTCGGTCAGGGCTGGTGTCCTCAACAGAGACTCCATTCTGCTCCTCTCCACACTCTCTTGCGCCAGGGGCCGGCCAGCCCCATCCAGGAGACCCAGCATCTCCCCTGCCCAATACAGATCATAGCCAGAGAGCTGGGAGAAGCGAGCAGAGTTGATGTTGCAGATTGTGACAGCAGGGAAGGTCTTGTTCTGTGCGTTCTTCTCCTCCAGCTGGGTGTCGTGGGGGTACTGGAAGTACAAGCCCACACAACTGGCATAGGTATGGATGAGGAGGGCCAGTGAGCCCAGGAAGGCCAGAAGCCACAGCAGGTTGCGGATGGTGTAGCGCTGGTGCCGGAAGATGTGCTGGATGCCGTGGAGCGTGGATCGGCTGGCAAACTCCCCCAGGCTGCACGGGCGCTGCTGCGGGGCTGGGGCATCGCAAACCGGCTGCCTGGTGGGGCATTCCCCCAACACAAGGGCTGCCGAGGGCCGGGGTGGACTCCAAGGGTGTGAAGGGGGGCTCCTGGCTTCCTCCAGCCACATGCTGCCTCTCCCTGATGAACCCAAGGAGCTGGAGAAAGTTTAAGGAGCAGGTGGCAAGGCAGGAATGGGCAGAAGCCGGGCTGGGCTGTGTCAGGCAGCTTGCACCGGTGGACCGGGGCGGCACCGGCACAGCGTGACACAGCACTGCCCACACCCTGCCCCGAGGAAGCTCGCTGAGTGCCGAGACCACAGACTGTACTTAGTGATCACCGCATCCTGTAGGGACCGGAGCCAGAAGCTAAAACGTCCTGGAAAGCTCGGGGCACTCTCACTGCCTGTCCCCCGGGGGTGCAGGCAATTAGCTGGAGTCCTCGCTTCCACTATCTCCATGCACTTATTTTGGGCTCCCCAGAGAGGGAGAGGCAGGTGGACCTCCTCACATCCCGCAGCCAGGGCTGCATGGGCTCAGGAGAGCGGCATGGGGAAGTGTGTTGTGGGGAACAACAACTCTTTGGCCATGGGGATATGAGAAAGATCCCAAGCTCCACACCAAAGTTGCAGGATCATGGCTCAAAAACATCAGGCTGGCCAAGAATCCAAGTGTCACTTTTGTCACAGCTCCTGTGCCCTTGACCTTACGCACCTCCTTAAGCTCCCCAAAAGCTGTGAGGGATCAGGCTCTTGTGACCACAGGATGAGGGTGAGAGGTGGCAGGGCACGCAGGGGACAGTGACACAGACCACAGGGGAGTGTTGGGTGCTGGCACCACCTGTATGCCACAGAAGTGATGCTGCCAGGGTCTCCAGCATAGCACTACCTTGGGACAGGAAGCCCTGGCACAGTGCTGGGGCTGGCGTAGCTCAGCATCCCTTGCCCTTGAGGTGTGCAGGAAGAGGCAAAATCTTTAATGAGACCAGCAATATAGCTGAGGAAAGTATCTGTGTGTGTCCACTGAGAAGCACCCATGTGCCCAAGAGGTGATCTCCCTTTCTGAGCCATCTCAGATGGTCTAATAAAAGATACTGTCTTTCCCTACCAGATTTGCCACAGACACACCTGCTTGGGCAGATCCTTAGGGGCTTTTTTTCTAGCAGTGGGAGCAGAGTGGAGACCTAGAGGGTCCTGGGGCCTGGGAGCAGAAGTCAGGATCAGGGAGGACACTCAAGTTGGGCAGGGGGAACAGCATTCCCCCACATCAGAACATGAAGCTAGAGAAACCACAGATGAAGATGTCCAGGCACAGGGAGGAGATGGTGCCCAAACCCAACAGATCTGGAGTGGGGTGAGAGGGCTGAGGTCTCACCTCTGGATGCTCAGACCTCCCTGGCTGCCCAACAGGGCCCCAGAGCAAAGTGAAAAATGCTGCAAGGCTCCACAGTGTCTGCAGCCATGGGCCAGTGATGGTGGCCCTGCCCATCTGCGCTCCCCTGGCCTGTGCTCCCCAGCACAGCTCTAAATCCATTAGCTTTGCATAATTAGATTTTTCTCAATTACCAGATTATGGTAATTAACAGCTCATTTGTAGGAGGCAGTGCCTAATCCCGGCATCACTCTTGGCTCCATGCCAGCCTGGCTCTTGAGGCTGCTGGTGGTGCTGGGATGTTGGGCAGCAGAACAGACAAGGGAGCCTTGCCAGGGTGGGGCCAGCCTCCGGGGTACTCTTGGGAACCCAAAAATTCTCCATCACTGGTGACATGGACCTTCCATGCATTGCCTGACCAGCACACCCTGCCCAGAGGGCTCAGTTCCCAAAAACTGGGGGGATGAAAACCCATACTGGGACAGCATCCATCCATGAAGGGAGTCAGTGGGGTTTCAGAGGTGGCTCAGGCACCCATGCAGCTGCAGAAATGCAGAAAACATTCTGCTACTTCTCCTCCTCCAAGGGAAGCCATAGGAGAAGTTAGCTTTGTGAGCTGGGCTGGCATGGCTGTAGTCATTAAGGGGCTTGTTAATGTGCTTTCCAAGACAGTACTGTTGCCCAAGAAGGACAGGAGAGCAGGGCAGCAGGAGGCAGCCACCAGTGAGGTCTCAGTCTTCATAACAGGAAGGCACAACAGTCCAGACAATTACTGGCAATCATCAGAGCTTCTTCCCTAGTAAAATAATAGAACAAATATGGAGAGAAAACTACTTCTGAGGACCTCAAGGGCAGGGGAATGGGGACCAATAAAGATGTGTTCAGAGCTAACACAGAATAAATCTGCCCAGTCTGATTTGATTGCCTTTTTTGGGCAAAATTGCTAAATGAATCGATGGACAGGAGACAAGGGGTGTGATATATCAGGCTTTTATTAAAACATTTGATATATCATCTTGGGGAATTAATTCCAGTTGGCAGGGAAAACCATCCATCATCTGGGCTGGGTGTAGCAGAGGAGGCGAGGGTGATGGGGTGGCCGGGGGGCACATGGGGAGCATGTTAGCACCCTGTGAAAACGGTGCATGCAGCTTCGGCAGGGGCAGCCCCTTTCCTCCCACATCAGATGAATGCGCCACAGTCCTTGCTCTGTGCCCTGGCTCCTTGGCAGGCTGTGCTGGGAGAAACAGGGCTGCATCCAGACTAGCTTCTGGATGCAGCCCTGTGCTCAGTCCCCATGGGGCAGTGCCCATAGCCAGCCTGCTGCCCCCACAGCACCCATCTGGGGCCACCACATTTGTGTGCCCACAGTCATCCTGAGGTTCAGGGGTCTTCTGCTTCCTCTACAGACTCTGCTTGCAGAGGTCCAGCTGAGAAATGGTGTTGAGTATGGGCAGTAGTTATGCCCAGACAGGTACAACTGGCTGGGATGTCTCAAGCCATTCCATGTGTCTTCTTAGCATGGCATTTCTGATCTTCTGTCGTTAGTTTCTCCAGGTAGGGGATCTGCTTCTGCCTTTCTGCCCAGCATGGGCAGCAATTTCGGCTCATACAGGCAATAAATCAGCCTGCTTGCCGGGAGGTGGCTGTACCGACCCTGCTGTTCCAGCTCAAATTTCTCAGGCTCAGATTACTCAGGGCTGCTATAGGGACGGCTGGTTTTGTGCTGCTTGTCCAAACTCCCCCAACGCCGTTTTAAGAGCTGACCCATCCCCGGCGGCCAGGGCGCAGGGACCCGGCGAGCCTCGGCAGGGCGGCTGCACCGAACCACAACGGCATTTGCTCCTCGGCCCGATCAGCACAGGGGCAGAGGTCCCAGGCCAGATTTCGACACATTTTTCCCAGCAGGGGAGCAGCACAGAGTGTGGATTTCGCTGGAAACTACTTTTAGTTTTTCTCCTTGAAAACAGTTTCTCCTGACAGTTCCTTTGATGCTCTCACTGGGAGCACCACAGGCAGCAGTTACACTCCTGCCTGGAGCCTCCTTTCTCCTCTCTTAGAACTCCCTTTTGCAGTCCCCTTCATGGAACCACAGAATGGTTTGGGTTGGAAGGGATCTTAAAGATCCTCTAGTTCCAAACCTCCCACTAGACCAGATTGCTCACAGCCCCATCCAACCTGGCTCTGAACACTTCCAGGCAGGGGACAATCATAGCTTCTCTGGGCAACCTGTGCCAGTGTCTCACCACCCTCACATGAAATAATTATTTTAATATTAAATCTAAATCTACTGTCTTTCAGCTTAAAACCATTACCCCTCATTCTATCACTACACACACTTTAAAAAGTCCCTCTCTGTGGACTTTTTGAGAGTTCTTCTCAACTCCATTAACCCCTTCCCTTTTCCCTGTGGTGCCCAGAAGCCAGGGGCTGGAGTTGCCAGAGCTGAGGGCCGGCTCTCATGAAAACATCCTTGCCACAGGGCAAGTATGAGGAAGTCCTGATGCTGCCAGCACCCACAAAGTGATGGGGTCCCTGGGAGCTGTGAGATGCTGGGGGAAGCCACTGGAGAAGAGGCTTGTAAAGGCACAGCTTATCCCACTGCCTGGCAAACTGAGCTACTTCGTAAAACATAAGAAAGGCACTAAATATCCATGAGAGCACTCAGACATCCTAAGTGAGTGTGGTGAGCAAGCACCAGTGGTTCAGAGGCCAAGCAGAGAGAAAAGGTCTGTGTTTTGTGGCAACAGCAGATCCCTCCCATGTCCCTTACTTTTGGGGTGGAAAAAGAGCATCCACAGTGGTCCCAGCAGCAGTCTCTCACCTTCCCAGTATCTCTTCTCTTACCACAGCCTGGCTCCTTCCTGCACCAGACTCTTTCCAGCTCGCTGCACTGGTGCTAATCCCTTAATCTGTGCAAAGCAACAATTTCCTGCATGGCAGAGCAGCTGGTTTGAGATCTGTTTCCCTCCTCCCCCAAATACCAGCTCCCTTATCAGCAGCAGGTATCAGGTGAGCCAGGCGCTATCTACAGTCGATAAACCCATGTTTTATTTTGCCCTATTTCCATTTATCTCCAAGCCCATAATTATCCCTTGTCTCATAACGTGTCTTGCTGCCTTGTGCACTGAGGAGTGGGGAGGATGCATACTCTGCTGGCAGTCCTGAACCACTGCCTCCTGCCAGTGGGGTTTGAGGAGCCATTGAGGCAATACCTGGGGGTAAATCCTGCCCACCACGCTGTCTGCCAAGCCATCCCTCCTCTCTCCCCACCCAGGCAGCATTCCTTTTAATCTCACACAGCGGCAGAGATGGATTTTCTCCCTGTGAGCCAGATGTGTTGCACAGAGCATAAACACCCGCGACAGTTGTTGTGCTCCTCAGTGTGAAGGCATCAGATGTCTGCATTAAAACAAAGCTCTCCACTTAATTACTCAGGCTGATAATTCAGTGCGTGGAGGCGGCCCTGGCTGAGAGCAGAGGGCTGTAGCACAGCTGGGACTGGAGAGCCTTGGAGTGCACATTAATCCAGGCTCTTGCAGCCCTGATTAACGGTGCTAGAAACCTGCATGCCCTGCTCATTCCAAGGGGAAAGGTTCATTCCAGAACCCATACACTGTCCTACTGGAGAAGTCTTAGGCTGGCATCTGAGGGGCTCTGCTGACATCTCTCTCTGCTAACCAAGGTGTTCCATCATCTTTGGGGGTAGGATGGCCCAGTACTTAGTGACTTGTGTTCAGAGAGTGCTTCACTGCCATGGGCACAGCTGTCCATTGCCTCTGGAGCTCAACTGAGATGCACACAGGATGGGGAGGGCAGAGCCCCTGGGTTACACCATGCAGGGATCTGTTGCCAGAGCATGGCTCATGGGAGCTGGAGCCAGCCCTGTGGCTGGGCTCAAGTAGGACCATGTAGATCACTGAAGGCATTCTTCTTGAGATTTAAGCTGCTCACTCCTGCAAATTTGCATTTCTCCTCTGAAGACCAGCAAATGCCCCCTGCAAATTCACCTTGGTCCCCTCAGTCAACACCAGGGTCCAGGGCCCTTCCTGGCGTAGCACCCCACTCAGCCCTGGGGGAAGGCACGTGCCCTTGGCCCATGAGTGTTCTCCATCCTCTGCCCTTCTCTCTGGGACAGGATGCTCATGCAGGGGCTGCTCCCTTGGACCCATCCCCCCTGCCCTCTCCTGTCAGCCTGCTCCCCCAGCCCAGCTCCCACTCACTTCCCAAGCTCCTCACCTCTTCATGCCTCCCTGGCCTCAGTGCTTTGGAATCCCTGGATCTGGGACATCCCTCTCCTGGCAGAAGCCCCATCCTCAGGTATCCTGCAGGCTGGTGCTTCTACAGATTCACCTGCAGGGTCCTGTCTGTCCGAGACTGATTTTTCCCAGCTCTGCTCCTTCCCTGTTATTTTTGCTCCCTGGGCTGCATGCCTTGCTCTGCAGCCCAGTTGAGTGTGAGCAACAGACCCCATCCTGCCCAGGCTGAACACCAGGGATGGTGCTGGGCAGATAGGGCAGCCAGGACCACAGCAGCCAGGCAGGCAGGCAGCTGCAGGCAGTTCCATCCCAGCAGGGCCCCAAGGGTTAAATTGTCATGTATTCAGGGCCATGCGCTGGCCAGGAATTACACTTTTATCGGCACGCGGTGCTGCCGCCGCTTGAATTGGGACTGGGAACTCTATTTCCGAGCTCACCCAAATTATTCTCCAAGAGATAAAGCATGGTGCAGAGCAGCGCCAGCGCTTCATTAACATTCCCTAGCCCATTCAGCTTTAAACGAAGATTGCCTGCCTCGGAAAATGATAAAATTGAACATGTGAAGCAGGGCATTATGTTCCATCAGCCGATATTATTTCCCACACAGGGGCCGAGCGGAGACACAAACAGCTATTTATGCAGTGCCTGACCAAGGCAAGGTGGCTTGGATGGTAGGGAGCCGGTGACACAGGAAGGGTGGTGAGTGCTCCTGACCCATCCTGGCCATGCCCACATGCTGCCAGGGCAGCTGCCCTCCTGGGAGACCCTGGGCTTGTGCCTAAGGTGCAAGGTGGGTTGAGATGCCACTGATCTACTCTGTGCATCAGGCAAGGGAAAGAACTCAAGGGTGCATGGGGTCCCCCTGCCAGTGCTGGCCATGTCTTGCAAGGGTTGGCAACTCCATCTGCCACTCTTTCTGCGGGATACATGTCCTTGCTAGTACTAAGCAAGTGAGGTGCTGGCTCTAGATGCTGGATGGGGTCTTCCCTTCTAGGGCTGGGATCTGGGCAGGTGCTGCAGAACTGCTGGCACGGATCACCTGTCTTCCCAGGGGAAAGCAGACAACAGGGGGCTGTGCAGGCAGGCCCCCAGGGATGCCATTGGATTTTGCTTGGCTGTGCCAAGCCTATTGATCCAGCAGCAATTAAAGTCACTCCAAAACCTGACTCATTCAACCTTGGGAAGAAGGAGCTTCTCTGAGAAATGCTTTCTGCCCTCTGTGCTGGTGCAGCATGGAGCTGAGCCCCACCAGGGTGCTGCCAACACAATCCAGCCTCCTGCCAGGCTCTGTACCCAAAGGAGACCCTGCTTGGGGCTGCCTGGGGTCCAGGGTAGCAGCATCTATGACCCTGCTGAGATTCAGCCTTGGGGTGAGGTCCACACCGCCCAGACCTTACTGTCAATGATGAGCCAAATCTATTTTCCCACCAAGCACCTCAGATGCATCCCTGGGGTGTGGAGGTGTTCCCCCATGACCCTCATTTATCACTGCCTGGGCCCTTTGTGGAAGGGAGCCTGTTGAACCATCTCACAGCCAACCCGAAGAGGCACCAGGGTGCAAGGGGAACCTGCTGTTGAGTGTCCATGGGGTGCAGACCCCGTTCTCTGGGTCGCCAGCAGCCAGGATAGTGTGAAGGCAAGCGAGGGGCCTGTGAGACTGTGGGTGGTGGGTGGGTGTGGGGCGGGGGTGTGCAGGGGCTTGCACGCCCAGCAGTGTTGCCATTTTCGCTGCTATTCTCGGTATTTGCAGCAGGTCGGGACAGGTACTGAAGAGGGGGGGAGTTCACTGGGGCCCCCAGCAAACCCGCCCGCAGCCCCTGCGGGGATGCAAGGCCACCAAGACTGCGGCAGGGAGATGGAGATCCGGGGACGGGGAGATGCGCCGGGAAGCCCCTGGGCAGAGGACCCCCGGGGGGCACAGAACCGGGCAGCGGCTGTGCTTTGAGGCGGGGAGGTGGCTCCATCTGCAGGACACGGCCCCGGCCGGGAACCCTGGTGCTGGGGGCTCCCGCAGCCCCTGTCCGCCAGCAGCCAGCAGCCGCTTTGCATGCGGGAAACAGCAGCAGCGGACAAGGACATCGGCTCCTCCGGCTCCCAGGGAAGGGTGGCTGAGGAAAGCCGTGCCAGGAGCCAGCCCACTACCGCACCCTGCACCCCCCGCGCTCTGTGCTCCCGCCCAACGCCCCCACACCCCCACAACATCCTGCACCCACCTCATCTGCTCTCATCTGGTAGCCCCAGTGCCTGGCCACCCCACCTCAAAAGGGAACCCCCACACCTCCGGCATCCTCATCCTGGCCTGGACTCTTCCCCTGCACCCTGTAACCAGCATTACCATCCCGCACCCCGGGGCACCCCACGCCCAAGGCTCCCGGGAATGCTATCACTCCACGGGAGCCGTCGGGGCGACGGGCCCACACCCCGTGGCGGCGGGATGGGGAGGCGGAGCCAGGCAGGGCTCCACCCCGGCCCCCAGCCCACATAGGCCGGTCGAGAGGGCCCCTCTACCCGGAGCCTGCGCTGTCCTGGGGCCTGAGCGTGGGTTTAGGCGCTACGGGGAGAGGGCTGTCTGTGCTCCCTTTCTCCAGTGTGTGTGCGGGGCTTCCCGTCCCAGGACAGCGGGATGCTGCGGCAGCGCTGCGGGCCACTCCTGGCCCGGCTGGATCGGGTGCTGCAGCTTTTGGAGCTCGGCGGCAGCGTGGAGGAAGGTGGGTGCGCTCAGCCCCTCCGCTTGGGGCAGCCCGGGATCCCCGGCTATGCTGCCAGCGGGGGCTGGGGGAGCTGGGCGCCAGCCTCCCATCCCGGCTGGCCACCTGCTTGTGTTGCCCCCAGACTGCATCCAGATAGCTCGGTGCTTAGAGGCAACGCGTCAAAGATGCTGCCGGCTGGAGCAGGACGGGCAATGGGCTCGGGAGCAGCTGGCACGCGTGGAGGCCGAGCGGGCGGCGCTGGAGGTGAAGCTCAAGCACGCCCGGAATCAGGTGGAGGTGGAGATGAAGAAGCGGCACCGGGCAGAAGCTGAGCTGGAGAAGCAGGTCGGGGAGGGGGGGCCTGGCCGGCCACGGGGGCACTCCGCGTCTCTGGCTGCAGGGACACCAGCTTGCTCACCACCAGCCCGTTTTGCTTGCAGGAGCGCAAACTTCAGCTGGTCTTCGAGTACCTGATGCGAGAGCCATGGGGCAGCAGGAAGCTGAGTGGGGAGCAATGCTCTGTCCTCAGTGCCCTGGCTGGCCGGCGCCTCGGGGCAACCCTGGCATCTAGCAGGAGGTGAGCAGGGCTGGTGGACTTTTGGACAGCTCAGCTGTGCCCCTGTTGCTCTGACCTCTGCTGGGTTTGAGAGGCTGACTGAGCAGAGATGCTTGGGCTCCAAAGAGGCATCAGCCCTGAGCTCCCAGGAGCATCTTTGTAAATAGGTGCTGGCCAGACAAGGGGAGGAGGCTCTGGCCAGGCTGACCCCCAGCTTGGTCTGTAGGTCATCTGCAGTAGATGAATCGTGCCAGTCTCTCCTGTCCCACTCAGACATCAGCTATGACCGCACTGAGGATGATGTGGTAAGGAGCAACCAATTGTGAGTCCTATGGTCCAGCTTCCCCCCAGTGTCAAGGGGGTGGTTTTGCCCCACTCCCACAGTGGCACAACCCTTTTGCATGGCTTTGGTTAGGGGTAAGCACAGGCTGCTGCTGGAGTATGGATGCTGGGGATACCCTGGCCCCACGCAGCCCTGCCATCCCCCACCCTGCTGCCTTTCAGGATGTTGATATGACGGTGGTGCGGACCCTGAAGCGCAAATCCCAGGAGAGGCAGGTACGAAGGGACCTTCTGGGATGAAGCAGCCCATGGGGGCCAATGTTGGGGTCTGTACTCCGACATGGGTGAAGGTCCCCTGGGTCTGTTCTGCTGTTCTGCAACATGGCTGTGGGATCCTCTGTCCCCATAGGCTTGCAGCCCAGCTAGGGTGCATGCCCTTGGCCACACAGGGTTAGGGTACCCAGATACTTCTCTATCCCAGCACAGGAGGCTGCAAGGAGCCTGGCAGGGGGGTTTAATTTATTGATGCTGGGCAGGGAGTGCCGTCTCTCAGAAAAGCTCCCACAATCAATAGAAACTCCATTACCCTCCACCAGGGCCCAGCCAGACTTCTCAATAATTCATCCCCACGTGCAGCACGGTGCTCTACTCACACCTCTGCATTGCAGGCCTGACCCTACTCAGCCCAGGGCTGGCACTGACCTAGGTTGGGGAGCTGGGTCTCCACAGTGCCTGATGTGGGGCAAACAACATTGAGTACAGGGTGACAGAACCTTTAGGGAGGTTGAGAACACTTGGCCTGAGTGCGCTGGGTTGTGGAGGGGAGCAGAGTCATAGAGGAGGTCCCTTCCGACTCTTCACCCCATCTGCTCTGTCCCCAGCGCGTGTCCCTAGCACCTCAGATTGGCCCTGTGGTTGTGGCGAAGCGGCACCGGTCTTCTGTGGCACCCCACTATGTTGTGAGTAGGGACTCCTGTGTGCCCTGGGGCAGGGATGGGGTACGTGGGCCACCTCAGTGCCAGAAGGCAACATAACTCTCACTCCTGTGGGTGCTGTGGGGTCTATGGGTGCTCAGCTGTTCCCTCTGGGTGCCTGTGTCTGCAGTCTGTATTCCCCTAAGCCCATAATGACAGCATCTCAGGCTGTGCCGGGCTGGGGAGGAGGTGGAACTCATGGGGAGATGTTGGAGCACCATGGGGCTGCTGCCAGGGGTGTTCTCACTGCCACCTGTCTCAGCAGACAAGTGTCCCCCCTGTGCCCACTCCTGCTGAGGTCCCAGGCCCTGCTGGCACCCTCCTGCCTGCTGCTCTGGTGCCACGACGCTGCTCTCGCCAGGGTCACCGTGTCTCCACACGTGCAGGTGACAGGAAGGGCTGGGGAGGGAGGTTCAAGGATTGGTGGGACCCACCTCAGGGTGCTTCTGTCATGGGGGAGGGAGGGGATCTGTTTGCCCCCATCATGGGGGTACTAGAAACTTCTGAACATACCAAATGTCACTGTCCTGGGGCAGCTGGGGTGCTGCAGGGTCTCCCTGGGAGGTGGCAGCCTCCCATCCCCAGCTGCTGGAGTGGTTTGCCTTTTGGGGATCCCTCCACTGCCTCCTCTCTCCACAGAGCTGACCACAGTATGGGGCACCAGCGAGGATCGGGGCTGCTGTGTGCCAGGGCAGGAGAGCAACACTGACACCAGATCCTCTGCAGGGCAGCCCGCCCCACCCGCCTTCCCCTCACCTCCACGACGCCTCCCACCAATCCAGCATCAGTTCACCTCCAAAACAGTGTGTATCCCAGCCTCTCTCCCTCCTCTGGGCTACTGTGGGAAAGGGAGCAGGGCTGGGGGAGTGGGTCTGAGGGGTCTCTTCTATCACCCTGCCCCAGCTCTGCTTACACAGAGAGATGGATGGAGGCAGTAGGGGCTGGTTTCAAGGGGAAAGGAGGAGTGGTACTGGGTACTTGCAAGATTGGTACCTGCTCCACTTCACCAGGTGATTCGCCCTGAGCCATGCAGCATCTGTGGTGCCCGCATCCGCTTTGGGAAGGCTGCCGTCAAGTGTCGGCAGTGCCAGCTGCTGCTGCACCCCAAGTGCCGGGAGCAGTGCCCCAGCCCCTGCAAGCCCCGTCCTCGCCGCCACGCCTGGCCCCTTGAGGTAAGGGGAGCATAGTGGTACTTGGGGGCCACTCCATGTTTCCATGGGGCTGCTGGGCTATTGGCCCCAGGATGCTGGGGCTCAGCCCACCCTGGCTGCAGGGCTGGGTGGTGGGCACTGAGCGGGTGAGTGTTGTCTTCTCCAGGGTGTGCTGGCTGACTTTGCCCCACTCACACCGCCCCTGGTGCCCGCGCTGGTTGTGCAGTGTGTGACTGAGGTGGAGACACGAGGTTTGACAGAGGTAGGGCCCAGGACAGTAGGGATGGTGATGCTATGGTCCCTACAGGACTGAGCCCCTCTCCCTGCACCCCAGACAGGGCTGTACCGGGTGCCAGGTGCTGAGCAGCTGGTACGGGAGTGGAAGCGGAGGCTGCTGCAGGCTGGGGGTACGCTGCCCGCCCTCAGCAGTGTGGCTGACATCCACGTGGTGTGCGGGGTGCTCAAGGACTTTCTGCGGGGGCTCAAGGAGCCACTGGTCACCTTCAGCCTCCACTCTGCCTTCCTGCGGGCTGCCGGTGAGCAGAGGTCCCAAGATGGGGATGGGAGGAAGGGGCTGCTCTTCCCCTAACATCCTTTCCCGGTGCTGCCACAGACATCCCAGATGATGCCACCTGCAGCACAGCCCTGCGCCATGTGGTGAGCAAGCTGCCCCCAGCCAACAGGGACACCCTGGCCTTCCTTATGCTGCACCTGCTTAGGTGAGTTGCTCATCCCAGCATAGACTTCTGTGGGTCTGTCCCCATGTCCCAACTCTCTGCTCCTTGCCCAGGCTCTGTGCCCTAGAGCTGGGAAACAGGGCTGAAGATGAGGGGGGCCTCTAGACTGAGTAGTGCGGTCACATTTCACCTCCCAGGGTGTCATGCAGCCCTGATTGCAAGATGGATGTATTCAACCTGTCCCGTGTGTTTGGTCCCACACTGGTGGGACACAGCTCAGCCAACCCCACACCGCTCGCCATCATGGAGGACACGCCACGACAGTGCAAGGTGAGGAAAGGTCCCTGAAGACCCCACATGGGCTGCACCTCAGGTGCTACCAGCATCCTCATCCTTCATGCCCTCATGCTCAGGTGGTGGCTCGGCTCCTCTCACTGCCACACGACTTCTGGAGAGGCTTCATGGGGGCAGAACAAGAGAACCTGGTGCCAACACCAGCCCTGGGGAGTGAACGAGGTGAGGCGTGGGAGTCCCAGCCCTCTACCTGCCCTTGCTCTGTGGCTGCTGAAGAATTCTGGGTGTCCATGGCTGGGCTGGGGTGTGATAGTTGTCCTCTGTCCTGCAGAGACGTTTTTCCACCCCATAACCTCCCCAGAGCCAAAGGTGGGCCAGCTCAGCCCAGCCGGCACCTGCTGCCTCCCCAGCACCCTGCGGAGCTGCGTGGGCACGGCCGCCCGGCCCCCGTGAGTGTTGCCGGGGGTGGGTGGGGGCCCAGGGGAGCTTGCTTTGCACCCCTGACTCATCTCTTCCCCACGCAGGCAGGGGCCGGCCCCAAGGAAGGTGGGCCGGTTCTTCCCTTCCCCCGTGTAGCCTGCGACAGCGGCTCCCTTGGGACACAGAGCTGGCATCGGAGGAGGAGCGAAGCCTGCGGAACCAGGCAGCTCGGCTGCCTGTGGGCTGGAACCCGGTTGTGTTTCCCTGGGGCTCGGGGAGCAGGCCTGGCTCTGCGCAGCTTGGGTGGTGGGAACACTGTACTCAGGGCCTGGTTTGTATTAAATGTTTGCAGCAAAACAAGCCTAGCTGTGGCTGTCTGTCCCTCTCTGCTGCTGCCGGGTGCCACGGTTTAGGATGCTGCCTGGATGGGCAGGAGATGAGCTGTACTGACGGCAAGGGTAAGCAGTGCTCCCCAAAACCCTCCCTTTTTACTGAGAAGGCAGGGCAAGCAGAGCCCCCCACCCCGCCCCTAGCTAAAGCCCCTCCTCTCCCTGCTCGGGAGCCCAGCATTCCGAGGCCCTTTGAGCCCAGATGTTGGCTCCAAGTAATCAGAGCTGCCGCTGCTCAGGGCAGGACAACCTTAAAGCGTTTCCAGACTTCCTGGCACCTCAGCCGAGGCCCCTTTTAACTCCTTCCTCCCCTGCAGAGCCCAAGCAGGGATCGAACAGTCCTCTCCCTCCGTGAGAGTGGAAGCAGGATGAGGCTGTTGTAAGGGAGCAAGAGCCGGAGAAGTCCTGGTCCCCCATATACCTCTGCACAAAGGACAGCCAGTTTAGGGGGAGTTCGAGGGAAAGGGGCCTTACACAAGAGAGCTAAGAATTGCCCCAGGGCCACATGCAGCAGCTGAGAAACCTTTGTCCATACTAAAACCCAGGCCAGATGCGAGACATGGGAGACAATTCATGTACCATTCTGAAAGCCAAGTACTTTGGCTGTTTTCCCACAGCACAGAGGTGCTCACCAGTGGGCAAGGAAATTAGCACATCGAAGGCAGAGGCAAAACTGAAGGAGTTTAATGTGCTTAAAGCCAGGGAACAGCTAATCTCCACCCAAGACCACAGGAGAACTGGCACAGGAAGGCACAGGGCTCGGAGCAAGGATTTACTGTAAATCCATGGAGCTGGGGTGGTACTGGATGGATGGAGAATCCCTAATGTGATGCCTCCCTGAAGGTGGGAGGTGAGGCATGAAAAAGGCCCTTGGCAGAGTGCAAGGCTTTTGCACAGAGTTCCAAAACTAGAGAAGACAACTGGGAGGTAGGTGGATAAAAAAAATGTTGGTTACTGCAGATACAATGTATCATGATCAGCAGGGAGCTGCCTTCAAAAAAAAGTGTGTTTTCGAGACACAGGGAGGCAACAGACCTCTGCCACTGTCATGTGTGTAAATTGATTGCTCTGGATGGGCGTGAGGGGAGACATGGAGCAAGCCCCCCACGTTACAGCCATGCTGGTGGAGCAGAGGCTGTTAGCCCACCAGGGTGGCAGGGGCCTTGCTGCCATTGCCCTGAGCGCTGCCTAGGCAGCCTGTGCAGGTCCCATCCTGACAGGAGCAGGCTTGGCAGGACTAGCAGCTCTTCTGGCTGACAAAGCCCTTGTGGGTAGAGGGGGTGCTGAGGGAAGGAGTGGTTTTTTGCAGCTCCCTCCAGGGCCAGCACCCTGCCTGTCTCACCCAGTCCTCCTGTGCCAGTGCCCTCAGGAGCCTGGCGCTGCTGTTTTCCCAGCAGTAGGCAGGAGCACAGCTTGGGGTGTTGCAATGACATTGCTGAAATCTGAATCCTGCAGCCAGTTCCTGTAGAGAAGCAGGACAGGCAGCTTGAAAGCTCCCCAGATTCCAAGATGGGCCAAGACCTTCCAGGGAGTTGCAGAGAACAACTTGTGCAAAGCAGGGAGAAGGTGGTGAGGGGTGGCAAGACCATGCTGGTAATGCCCTTTGGTGGGGAAACACACAAAGCTCAACACCCGAGATGCTTCAGGCTGTAAGTGCTCCCACACCAGCCTCTCAACAGGCACAAAGGCTGGTCCAAAAGGCCACATGCTGTCCCCAAAGCCTTCACCCTGCCCCAGGGCTTGTCCCTGGGCTGCAGAACAAGCAGCATGCAAGGCCCATGCTCACCAGTTTTAATGTCTGCCTGGAGCAGAAGTCAGGCACTTGCAGGGCTTCGGGCCTGAATCTACCCCACTGAAGGTGTTAGGAACCTCTCAGGAGGTGAAACCCCAGCAGAGAGGGTCTTGCTGTGAGGAACAGCAAGCAGTGAGAGGCTGGCACTGCTGTCCCCCAGACCAGTGAGCAGGTGACTCACAGGATAATCTGGTTCTTGTAGCTGTGGCTCAGCTCCTTGTGAGGAAGGACGATGGAGTTGAGAATAACAACCTCAGCAGGGATCGTGACACTGCAGCCTGGGGGGAGAGCAGCAGGGGCTTAGCAGGGTATGGAGAGAGAACCTGCCCCACTGCAAGAGGCCAGGGTAGCTGGGTGCCAGTGAGACATACCCAGGATTGTGATGGATGGTGTGAGGCGCCCATCCCGGAAGAGGGTCTCACTGTTGATCCTGGCATAGGGATCATTTGGGTTGGGGTCACTGGGTGTTCCTTCAACCCGGGCCCAGCGCCCAATGGTGCTGTCCCAGCCCACAATGGTATTGAGAACACAGGTGTGGTCCTGGAATGAAGGAGAAGATGAAGGGTGCTGCTGCCTCCCTGCAAGGGGTGGAGGTTGACACCCACACCCTTGGGCAAACCTGACTTACATGGAGCGAGGCCCCATGCAGGACAATGGACTCTCGCACACGCACACCAGCTCCCACCATCACCCCCTCACCAATGGAGACGTTGGGGCCCAGCTATGAGGACAGAGGGAAGTGATGAGATCAAGGACAATAGCACCCTCAGCTACCCTGTGCATCACCCTGCCACAGGGCCCCCAGCCTCCACTCACCACTGCAGTGCTGTCAATGGAAGCTGTGGGGTGGATGTATACATTCCCTGGAACAAAAGGCAGCTGGGTCAGGAGAGGCAGCTCACAGGAGCACTTTCCTCTTGGACCAGGAACCTGCTCCCAGGTTCCACTGCCTCCTCAAGAAGCCCTCAAGGTGTCAGGGGGTGCCAGAGGGGTACCTCGGATGATAGGGCCTCCAGGTTTGTTTTGGGCCAGCCTCTCTGGGTGGCTCTTGCTGTACTGGTTCAGGTAAAGCCGGCTGGCATAGATAGCAGAGCTGGGTGAGGAAATGCAAAAGATTGTTACTGGCCTCTCTGGCACTATCAGGGCAGAGAAGGGTCTGAATTCATCACTTCCCCACCCATCTTCAGTACTGCCTGGACGCCCTTCCCTCCCATCCCTGGTAGGTATTGCTTCATGCAATAATTGCTGTGCCAACTCTAGCCCCAGTCCTTACCCAGCTGACTTGATCTGGCTCCAGAAGCCGTCAGTTTTGTAGACATAGAGTTTGCCACTACCAGCCAGGGCCGTGAAAACATCCTGCTCAAGACGGATCACTTCTGCACGCTGCCAGCCATTGGAGCTCTCCTCTCTGCAAGCAAGAGGCACATTTGACACTCAGCCAGTCACAGCCTCAGCCAGGGACCCCAGCAGGTACCCTCCCCAAATCTGGAGCTTCTAGTGATTCTAGACTCCTTCCTAGCCATGCATTTCTCCTGTCAGGCTAGGCCTGCCCAGCCCTGCTGAACCCCAGAGCAGCAGAGGGACAAGGCTCTTTCAGCTAAAACAAGCTGTCAGCCAGAAAGTGATGATGCAAGAGCTCCACCCATTCCAGGTGGGTACACAAGCAATGGATCCTGCTCCAGAGCCCTGCACAGCTGGATTTTTGCCTGGGTGGTAGTGGAGATGCCAGGTGACAGGCTGGCTGGTGCAGAGAGATGGAGGCAGGAGCAGAGCATTTCCAGGTGAAAGGCTCACTCAGCCCCTGGTTCAGAGCTGGATGAGAATGAAGTAGGAGGAGAGGAAGGGAGAAGGGCAGTCTCAAGCTGGTCAGGAAGGGAGCAGAGGAAAACTGCAGCTTTGCAGAGCAGTCTGGAGCAGGGAGGAAAGCATGCATTATCCCTAGAGACTATTCAGCCCAGAAAGCAGCCAGTGAAGACACAGAGGAAGACTTACCCAAGGTAAGGATAGCTGGTGCAGGACCAGGAAACAAGTGAGTGATGGCAGAGGAAGAGAAGATAGAGAAAGAATGGAGGATGAGCGTGCTGCTGCAGCCCCAGGAAGCAGTGGGGTGGGAGGGATGTGGGGCAGAGAGGACTCACAGCACTAGCTCCTGCTGATTCCTCTGGAAGACCTCGCCAATGTGCTGGAAGATGGCAGGTGTGAACAGGTAGATGCCACAGTTAATGATCTCACTGACAAACGTGCTGGGCTTCTCCACGTAGTGCTGGACCTGGGAGAGAGAGAAGAGATGCGAGTTCCAGCCATGAACATGTGCCCACACAGGCAGCACAGCAGCAGCTGCCCATGCTGTGCCCATGTCCCTGTAGCCCTCCAGTACCTCCTGTGTGTCCACATTTGCCACAATACAGCCGTAATTCAGCGCCTGTGTCCTGTTGGCCTGTGGAGCAAGAGTGCATTAGCAATGGCAGAGATGTGGGCTTGGGGATGCAGAGCAGACAAGACCCAGAGCTCACACCCAGAGATCCATCCACAGCAGGAGCTGCTGGCTTCTAGACAAGCCCATGGCAGAGCACCACAGCCACTCTGCTCCCCAGCACTGCCACTCACTGTGGTACCCAGAATGACAAAGCTGTGCACATCCCCGTGCTGCTGCCAGAACTCCAGCATCTCCTGCAAGGGGAACTCTGAGCATACGTCCGCGTTGAGGACAAAGAAGGCCTCAGCACCACCTGACAGGATCTGGTCTCGGAAATGATAGATGCCACCACCTGTGCCCAGCGCTGCATACTCCTGAAGATACCTGGAAGCCAAGCAGGCAAAATCGAGGGCTTAGGGAAGTGGAGGTTTGGTGGCACCACCCGGCAGTGGGGCAGGGTAGGGGTAGCCTGGGCTGGAGGGACATAATCTTGCCCTGGGGCTCATATGAGTGTTGACAGAGAGGGAGGAGGCAGGGGCAGCCCAGAGCTGTGCTGGGGAGGCATCTCTGGTGCTGGGACCAGCCAGGGAAGGATCGAGGAAATTTCACAGAACGCCGATAAGAGCAGAGCCCACCCGCCCAGCGCCCCGGTGCTGGCTGGAGGCTGTCTCGCCGGGGCGAGGGCCGAGCCGTGCTGTGCTGCCACACGGCCCGCGGGGGCGGCGGGGTTCCTGCCCACCTGATGGGGATCTTGAACTCCTGCTGCGCCGACACCAAGAAGCGACTGAGGGCTTCGTGGGGCTGGTAGAAGCCCATCAGCAGGATCTCCTTCATGCCGGGCACCTGGGGAGAGAGAGAGGGGCGGGGTGGGGTGGGGAGGGCGGCCCTGTTCCTTCAGCCTCCTTAGACCCTCCCAGCCCCCGCGGTCGCCCCGTACCTTGGCGCAGGCCTCGATGTGGTGCTGCACCATGGGCACCCCGGCCACGGGGAAGAGCGGCTTGGGCACCTCGAAGGACAGCGGGCGGAACCGGGTCCCTGCGGCGCAGAGAGGGGTCAGCGAGGCTCGGCGCCGGCGGGGGTTCCCACGGAACCGTCCCACTTACCCTTCTGCGGGCCGCCGATGAGGATCACCGCCTTCAGCGGCATGGCTGCCCCGCTCCACTCCGGCCAACCCCGCTCCCCGCTGCCCCTTCCGCACACGTGGCTGCAGACGTCACCGCGGCGCAGGGCCACGCCTCCTCACGGTCACCGGGCTGACGCCGACACCGCCGGCCGCCAGGGGCCGCTAAAGCGCGGGGAGGAAGCAGCTGCGCCTGCGCATGCCCGCCCGCCTGCTCGCCTCTGGGGAGGGGACGCCTGGGTTGGGGTGGGGCACAGCGTGGGGTGAGGGTTGGTAGCGGCTGAGGTTGGGCCGGCGGGGTGACCGGGTGGCCGAGAGGGGCAACAGCATCCTGGGCTGTATCAGCAGTAGTGCCGCCCGCAGTGCCAGGGGATCGTTCCCTAGTGCTCGGCACTGCGCCTCGAATGCTGGGTTCAGTTCTGGGCCCCTCGCCACGTGAAGGGCATTGAGGGTGCTGGAGCGTGTCCAGGGGAGGGCAACAAAGCTGGTGAAGGCTCTGGAGAACCTGACCAGGAGGGGCTGAGGGAACTGCGGTTGTTCAGCCTGCAGAAAGGGAGGGTGGGGGGCGAACTTCTCTTTAACCCTGCCAAAAAGGAGGTGTAGCCTGCAGGGCGTCAGTCCCTTCTCAAGTTACAAGCGATAGAACAGGAGGGAATGCATGCCCTCAAGTTGTCCCAGGGAGCTTGAGATCCGATATTAGGAAAAGTTTTTTCACTGAAAAGGCTGTCAGACTCTGGAAGAGGCTGCCCAGGGAAGTGGTGGAGTCACCATTCCTGGAGGTGTCTAAAAGATGTCTGGATGTACTGAGAGACATGTTTTAGTGGTGGATTTGGCAGTGTTGGGTTAACAGTTGGACTTGATGTCTTTTTCAGCCAAATCAATTCTGTGATTTTGGAACAGGATTCCTCTGAGGCACCCAGCCCTGGGTGGCAGCTGGGGTCTGTTCTGCCCAGCTCCACATCCCTTCCCAGCGGGGCACAGAGACAGGACCAGCTGCTCAGGGTCTTTATTGCTGCTCTGGTACATTGCTTGCTCCAAATCACGTGGATGTTGGTGACTCCAGAACCCGACAGGGATGAGGGGACAGGGGCAGGGGCCTTCTCCCCCAAGTCAATAAATAAAGCCCTATTGCTACAGCAGCATCTGGAAGATGGGTGCCCAACTGTTACCCCTGTTCCTCCACCCCAGGCACCCTGGAGCATCCCACTGCCAGCTGGGAAGGGGGCGAGGAGTGGGTGCAGGGCTCAGCAAGGCACCAGTGGGGCTGTGCCATGGCACTTCGGGGGTGGGTGGGAGATGGGAAGTGGGGGTTGGGGTTAGGTTATGGGGTCTGGGGACAGGCTGGCAGTAGGGTGAGGGCCGGAGCTGGGCTGGCAGAATGTGAGCAGTGTGGGCCTGAGCAGGCGCAGGAGGTGTGCGTGGCACCTGGGTGCCCCCCTGCAAAGATAGGGTGCAGGACAGCCCCCTGCCTTGGTGCAGGGCACAGCTGACAGCTCCAGGGAAGGCACCAGCATCGGACCTGGAACCACAAACCCACTTGCCAGAACCAGGGCTGGGAGGAGCAGAATGGGGTGAGCTGGTGGCCCCTGCTCCTAAACATGAGGACTTGGGCTGTGCCATCTGGGGACATGGGGCCAGAGGGGGCAGGGGGCTGCGAGTAGGGTCTGCTCTGCAAGAACCACTGGAGCAGCCTCAGTCGTTGGGTGCTGGTGTGCAAACTGAGGCAAGTGCAGGGACCCCTGTGCCGTGGCCAGGGCAGCTGGAGGCTCTGGCATAAGGCACACAGCTGACTGGACCTGCATGGCCACAGCTGGCCAGCAGCTCTCCTGCTCCTGCCTGGAGCTTCCTTTGGCCTCACTACCACCATCCCATCCTTCTCTGGACCCTCTGCCACATTCTCTGTTCCTCCCAGTAAGGCTTTCTGCCACCTGTCCCATGCCAGACCCCACTGCCGGGCTGGCTGGAGCTGCACCTTCCCTCTCCATTGGTACCGCCAAAATGATGCTGGCCACCAGCATCCCCAAGGGCAGCACAAGAGGTCCATGGGCTCATCCCAGCACATCCTGGCTTCTTCTCAGCCGCCCTATCCCGCAGCCCCTGGAATGTTCCTCAGGCTCCTCGGCCCCTGCAGACATGGCCGAGGCACCAATTACTGGGGTCCTGGTGGCTGGTTGCCCTGGTAGGAGCGGAGTAAGACCTTGTGCTTGGTGACAGCCTCGCCACGACGTCGCTGGTGCTCCACCAGGAACTCCTTCAGGCGGTTGGTGGTGAAGGTCAGGGTCTGGCGGCGCAGTTTCATCAGGTAGGCATCCTGGAGCCAAGCGTTGGCAAAGCAGTCCTTCACTGTTGGGCGGCTCCTGGGGCAGGGGTGGCTCTGCATCAGAGGCTGCAGGGTGCCCACCACTGCTGCACTTCCCAAACCCAGCCACCACCCTTGCCCTGCAAGAACCCAGGGATCTCAGCCCTCTCCAAGAGCTAGTAATGGATCCCAGGATCCTACTGATGATGTCTTCAAGATTGCCATGGGACAAGAAGCTGCCCACCTCGGTGGATGGACTACTCACAGACATAGTCCAGGACCACATGCCCTACCTAACTGGGCCAGGCACTCACCAGGGGTGGACAGTGAGGACCTTGCGGATGAAGAGGGCAGCACCCTGTGAGACGTTGGGGTACAGCCTGAAGGCATCAAAGCGCCCTGCCAGGATGCGGTTCTCCGTCTCAATGGGGTCCAGTTCGAAGAAGGGTGACCGTCCACTGAGCCTGTGGGGGTGAATGGGGTGGCACAGCTAGGGGACACCAGTGGAAGTGTACCCATGACCCCCTACCCACCCATCCCTAGTTGGGAACAGCCACAGCTGCCCAGGGTCTCAATCCCCGTGTCCAGCTGGGAAGGGTCTATAGGGCTACAGTATCCCCCAGCCCACCACCAGCCCAGTGTCTCCCGTGGCACCAAGCCCTGGGCGTGGATAACTAGTCCTCAGGGTGCTTGTTCCCCCCCAGGCCCCTTCTCTTACATGATGTAGGTGAGAACGCCAATGCCCCAGACATCTGCAGCGGAGCCCACTGGGTCTCCCTTCACCACTTCTGGAGCTGCAGGCAGGGGAGCAGGGCTGTCATATTCACTGTGGACCCAGCCCCAGCAACCCCCAGCATCACCAGCATCCCTAGCACCCAGACACTCCCAGCATCTCCACATATCTCCCAGCACCCACTGCACCCCACCATTATACCCTCCTGCACCCCTCCCTGACACCCCAATACCCTGACAGAACTCAGCACCTCCAAAGATACCCCAGCTACCTACCCTACAGCACCCACACTCTCCCACTGAGCCCAGCAACTCTACAAAAGCCCTCAGCAGACTGTCCCAGCACCCCAAAGACCCCCCAGTTTCCCCAGGAACATCTCAACTTCTCCCCAAGATCCCCCAGTGCACAGGCTTGGACACATGCCTTGGGCACAGGCAATCCCCCCTCTGTCCCTGTCCACAAACCCATCCCCATGCCCCTGCACCCTTGGTATCCCACTCACACATGTACTCCAGGGTGCCAACGCGCCGCCCCAGCTGACGCAACACGAGGGGGTTGTAGGTCTGGGCACTTCCAAAATCGATGATCTTGAGGGCATTCATGCTCGAGACAATGATGTTGTCTGGTTTGATGTCAAGGTGCACAATGCGGTGGCCATGCAGGTACTCAAGGCCCTGCAGGAGCTGCAGCACGTAGCCCACCACGTCATCCTCTGAGTAGCGAAACCTGGGGGCAAGTGGCATCAGTGGGTGGCCTGGTGGTGGCAGCTCTCCCCAGATGCCCTGCATCCACCCATACCTGTCCACAATACTGTAGAGGATCTCCTTGCCAGCACAGTTCTCACAGATGAGCACCAGGTATCGGGGGGTGATGTACGCCTCGTGCAGGGCCATGATGCGCTCATGGTGAAGCGCCTTGAGGATCTCGTACTCCTGCAGCACGGTCTGCTTCCTCTCTGCCTCATAGGGCACGATCTTGGCCATGAAGAGCTTCCCTGTGGAGTTCTCCTTGCACAACCGGATCACCCCGAAGCGGCCCCTGCAGCACAGGGCAGCACTCAGCACTCAGCGTACCCCATGTGAGATGCTGCGGAGGGGACCACCCCTGGCAGAGTACCCTGCCCCACTGATACTCACCTTGCCTTCTCATCCAGAAAGGTGTAGGGCTTTTGGGGGACACCCTGCCGCAGCATTGTTCCATCCTTAGCCCCTGGGACTCCGCTTTCAGGTGGGGGCTCCTTGGAGGATGGGGAGGAGGGCTCCTGCGCAGGGGGTGATGTGGGGGGCATGGAGACAAAGGAAGTGACCATGTAGGGGGGCATCTTCCGTGTGGGTGTGGCATTGGAGGTGAGGGATGTACTAGGGGTGGCTGACACTGGAGAAATGGGGGAGGACTTGGAAGGAGATGGAGCCCGAGACAGAGGGGATGTGTCTGTGGGGGGGACAGGGGAGTCCTGAGTAGGGATGTCTGTGTGGGGTGAGGCAGCAGTCCGAGGTGGGGTGAATATCAGCTCCGGTGGCACACAGACGGTGATGTTGGGTGGGAGGTTGGGGTCCGTCCGTGGCCCCTCCTCGTGGGCCACAGGGGGCTGTAGGACCCCAGGGGGAACGCTTGCCTGTGCCACGCTGTCTGCCTTCTGCACTGCTCCCTTGTGCTTGTGGGGCGGCGTGGCAGGGGGGACCCCTGAGGCCGGCGGCTCCAGCTGCCCCACTGGCGTCTGGGTTGACCGGCTGGAAGCCACCTTCTCAGGGATGGGGACAGGAATGACAATGCCCTTGGCTGGGGCAGCTTGGGCATCTGTAGGGAGCAAAGGGGGGTGTGACCCAGGCAGAAGGCCAGTAGCAGGGTGCAAGCAGAGCCCTGCTCTCCAAAATCCTGAGAGATCCCTCAGGACTCAAGGACCCCCAGAGCATCCCAGAGGCCACAGCCCCACACCCAGCCACACACCCGCCCTACACTTTGCAGGACTTTCCACTCACCTGCTGCTTCGAGGTGTACCTTTCCTGAGGGGGTGCTGTAGGGCCCCTGCCCAGCCTTGTTGACACAAGCTACCCGAAACTTGGCAGCACTCCCAGGGGGCAGGTCCGTCACATTGTAGTAGCAGTCAATAATGCCGGTGTTGACAATCTTCCACTCGTGCTCCCCTGCCAGTGTGGGGGCAAGATGAGGCAGGGGGACAGCCTCCTGTCTATCACCCCTCACCCAAGACCCAGATGAGCCCCAGGGGACAGCAAGGACATGGGGGACTTTTGTCCTGGCTTGATGTCCCCCCCCATGAGCCCATCTTTCTGGCTGCAGCTCCAAGGGGACAGGAGGCAGCCCCACGTACCCTCCAGCCTACACTCCAGCACATAAGTGCAGGGGGCTTTGCTCTCTGCAGGCTTCCACAGTACCAGCACCGTGTTCTTGTACTTCTGGGGGATCTCCGGGGTGCCCGGCCGCCCAGGGATCCCTGCAAAGGAATGGAGAGGACAGGCTGGGTGTCTAGCCAGGGGTAGGGCAGAGCTGCTGCAAGACGAGGGCAGCACAACATGGGGACTCAAAGATGCTGGAGGTGCCCAGGCAAAACTAGCCTGTCCTCACTCAGAAGCCCAAGTCTCCTGCAGGTGGGAAGAGCAGAGCGCAAGAGACCTGTTCTAAATAGTCCCCAGCCCCAGGCTGTGTGCCTGGCATGTGCTCTCTCCCCACAAGCTCATCCCCCTCCATGCCTCCTTACGTGCCACAGCCAGCGTGCAAGAGCTGATGGCCGTGCCCAGGGCATTGGCAGCTGCACATTCGTACATCCCAGCATCCTTTCTGGAGACCTTGGAGATGGTGAGCATCTGCCTTCCATCCTTGCAGGAAATGATATTCATAGTGTTGTCAGGCTGCAGGGACCTCTTGTCTGCAGGGGAGAGGATAGGAGAGAAATGGTACATTGCCCCTCCAGCACCCCCTCACCAGGGCAATGCAGGCAGCCCCCCACCTTTCATCCAGAGGATCCTGGGGGTCGGACTGCCAGCAGGTAGGCAGCAGAGGGTCAGTGCTTCTCCCTCCAGCAGCACCTGGTCCTTCAGCTTGATGTGGAAAATGGGGGGGAAATCTAGAAAGCAGAGGTGGGGGGTCAGTATGGGGCAGCAACAGGCACCTGCCATCCCATCCTGGGGCTGCACCTACCTGACTCACTGGGTGTGTGCGGCAAGACAGCGGCGGGTTCCTCCTCCTGCAGCAGGCTGGAGGGGATGCTAGGCTGCGAGGCCACCTTCTCCTTCTTGCCCCGTGGGAGTCCCCAGCGCTCCCAGCGGGACCGCTTCTGGCCCTCACCCCCACCTGTGGGTGCCCAGAGTGGCTGAGAGGGGGCCAAGCCAGGGTAGCCATGCACAGAGTGGCTGGATTATGGGGTGCAGTCAGAACCCCCCCTCATTGCTCACCTTTGGTGGAGGCAGATGAGCGGGTGCTGCCCTCCGAGCGCAGGGACTCAGAGGAGGGTGCAGGTGCTGGGGAGGCCCCTGGCTGCAGGCTCTCTCCCTCAGAGCTGGTACGGCGGAGGTCCCCGGGTCCCTCACCCTCTGGCCGCTCGTCTGACAGGCTACGCAGACGTGCAGAGACTCGCTCCATTGTGGCACTGATCTTCCTCCGCACAGCCACCACCGGTGACTCACTTTCCCCACCACCCCCTGGCTCTGATTTGAGGCTCTCAGAGTCCCTCCGCTCCTTGGAGCCACCCCGGGCCACACTCCAGGAGAAGCGTCGCCCACTGGATGGGGTCTCGCCACCTCCATCCTCCCCCTTGCTCTTCTTCCTCTCAGCAGGTGGGGTCCGCTTGAGGAGCACAGACATCCTCCGGAGGAAGCTCCCATCCTTCTCCACCTCGTGCAGGTCCTGCACTGACTTGGACTTGCCCACCAGCCCGGTGGGCCTGTCCCTGCGCAGCTCCAGGGGCACGCCGGCTGGTGTGGGACGGTATATGCCCTCGTCAGGGGCTGGGAGGCTGGCCAGGTGTCTGTCCTCAGAACGAGAGCGGGTGAGGAGCTTCAGCCCCCGGCTGAGAGATGACTCCCGGCCCCGCTTGAACTTGGCTTCAAAGACCTCCTCCGAGTCGATGTCCTGGATGAGCAGGGAAATGGAGGAGCTGCTGGGCTTCACCTCCTTTTTCAGTGCTGGTGGTGGTGATGGTGCTGGTGCTGGCACAGGGGGCTCAGCAGCGGTGACTGATGGGGGCTGAGCCTCCTCAGTGGCTGGCTCCTCACTTCGCACAGCACCCATGGCTTGCATAACCTTGGCATAGGAAGACGTTTTGAAGGCTTGGGTACCAGGGGCTGCGGGCTGTAGCGGGGTGGGTGCCCCTGTCCTGACAACCTCCTCCCCACTGGCTCCAGCAGCCTTGGGGGGTGTCTTCTCCTCCTGTGCCCTGACCGTGGGCTTCTTCTCTGTGGTGGTAGCAGCCATACCAGCCTTGGGCTGGCCATGGTCCTCAGGGACATGCCTCCTCCCCAAGGCAGCTTTGGTGGCAGGGGCCTGGGGGACAGTGATCTCTACCACAGGGGGTGTTGGTGGGCCAGGGGTGTCTGGTGGGGCTGGAGGTCGAGTATCGGACAGGGCTGAGAGTGAGGGGGACTCCTTGAGCCTCTGGGCCTCCAAGTGGGCCACCGGGATCTCCAGGGGTGCTCCAGAGCGGCGGTGCCGGACAACAGGCTCAGCATCCCCGTGGCTGAAGGAGCTGCTCTTCTGCAGCCGATGCTCAGTGGGGGGGAGGCGAGGTGAGGTGGCCTCACTAGAGGCTGCCCGCACCAGCCGTGGCACTGCTGGTGGCTCCAACCGGGTCGGCCGTGGAACCTTCTTGTCGGGGCCAACCCCCAGGGTCTCCAGGAGGGGACCCCTGAGGCCACTGACCTTGCCATCCCCAGAGCCACCCCGCAGCAGCCTCTGGCGCATCAGCTCCAGGCGCTGGGCATGATCATCCTCCCCCAAGACCCCCTTCCGCCGCGGCAATTCCATAGAAGCTGCCTTGGCCAGGACTCGGCGGGGGCCTCGGCCAGTCTCAGCCCCCTCCTCAGCCCCTGGGGGCTGCTGGATCAGGAGGGCACTGTCGGCAGAGCCACCCCTCTTCAGCTCTCCTCGCCGGGCACTCCCTGGGGACTCCAGGCTGGAGCCCCTCATGGCTTTGCGGGGGTACTCAGGCCGCTTCTGGGCTTCAGGGGCTTCTTCATCAGAGGAGCCAGGTGCTTCTGCCTCTGTGCACGGCCGCCGTGGCCCAGAGCCTCTCGGCCGCTTCCCCAGGGCCACCCCAGGCTTCGCCATGCCCTGGCTCTGCCACTCCATGGCGGAGGCGTCCTCTAGTGCAGCCCCCTCCAGCTGCGGTCCCTCCGCCAGCCCAATGGCCTCATCATCTGTGGGAATCTCATTGAGTGACATGCGGGAGCCAGAGAACTCCACCTGGTGTGGCATGGGGATAAATGGAAGCTCGTCCAGGTCATCCGAGTCTGAGGAGGATGACAGTGCTGGTGACTCCTTCAGGTGCCGGGGCACAGCAATGGAGAGGTGGTTGGACGTGTCCTCCAGCAGCTCCGGGATCGGACGCAGCACCATGTTGCACTTATAGCTGATCTGTGAGCGCTGCAGCCAGCAGAGAAGGATGGCTCAGGCCCAGGCAGGCTGCATGACACCATCCTGCCCCGTGCACTGCACCCCATCCCACCAAGGGGATATCACCCTGTCCTGCCCAGCACACAGCTCTGCCTGTCCCCTCCTGTCCCAGCTCCTGCCTTTACCTGCCATTTCCGACGGGAGAGGAAGAGCTTTAGGTGATCAGTGCTGATGATCTTCCCCTTGGCCAGTGTCTGGAGGACGAGAGGACAGCAGTGTCCCACAGAGCCTACAGGAGGCTCAGGGGAACTCCACTGCTGCTGGGTGTTGGGTCCCTTGTCCAGGCTCACCTTGAACCAAGGATGCTCCAGAGTCTGCTCTGCATTGGGTCTCCTGTGAATCAACACCACTGGGTAAGATTCTGGGGGCTTTGGCCAGCCCAGGGAAGGGCAGGGGGGTCTGCCTGCCTGTGCTGCACCCCAGCAGGCCTGTGCAGCCAGTCTGCCCTTGTGCACCCCAATGCACAGGGATCTCTACCCTCCCTTGACCACAATGCTCACACCAGAGGGGTGGGGGCTGGGGACCCAGCAGCACTCACAGCCTGTCGTTGACCAGCACTTTGATGACAAAGCCCTTGGCTTCCCGGGTGAGCCCTTGGAACATCCTCTCCTCAAAGGCCACATTGTAGTTGCGGATGTTCATCAGTGTTGTCTTGTCATTCTCTCCCACAAAGGGGGAGATTCCCGTGAAGCTGCCGAGGAGTGCACACTGTCATTGGGCCAGGGGGACATGGGGAAGAGCAGGGCAAGTACAGGGGACCAAGGATGGGGCACTGAACCCCAGCCTCAGTGCCATGGGGAAGGCAGAGAGAGGAGTGGCTGGGGAGGAGGCTGTCTGTAAGAAGCAATGTGCATGGCAGCAGCCCCAGCACTGCAAGCAGCAAGGGGGTAGGAAAGTGTTCCCTCCACTAGGGTCCCACTGGACCCACTTACCAAAGGTAGGCGATGACCCCCACGGGCCTGCAGAGAGGAGAGAATGGTTACTGCACCGCAGAAACCCTGCAGGGAGCCCAGTCCCTCCCAGCATAGTGGGGAGCCCCGTGTCCACTCCAGGGCCACCCTTACCAGATGTCAGTGACGCTGGAGACAGGACTCTGGTTGACAATCTCGGGGCCCACAAACTCAGGGGTGCCATACTTGCAGTACTGTGGCTCCTTAGGTGTCAGCTCCTGTGCATTGCCAAAGTCGCAGATCCGGACCTGCTCACTGCTTGAATCCGCCATCAAGAGGTTTTCTGGCTACAGGACAGCATGGAGCAGAGAGGAGCTTGGCAGGAGGCAGGGGCTCCCCCAGGGAAGGGATGTCCCCCATCAGCAGGACCGAGACCCCCACAACATGACAAGAGCCCATCCATGTGGGACCGGGGTGGGAGAGGGCCAGAGAGCCCCACACTCACTTTGATGTCCAGGTGCAGGACATTGTGCTGGTGCAAGTAGCAGATCCCTTCCAGGACCTGCCGTATGTAGGACCGGACCTGCATGAGAGCATAGGGAAGATGAGTGCCCTGACCATGGGTGGGCTCCACACTGGCCCTATGCAGCAGGGGGTGTGGGCTGTAGCCCTCTTTTTAGCCTGACAAAACAAGCATTGCAGATTCCTGGGCTGAGACAGACCTCTGTGTGTCCAGACTGTCTCCATCCACCATCACTTTATACCGCCAGGGTTCACTCACCTCAGACTCGCACACTGAGGGTTTCCTCGCCATCCTGTCCAGCAGCTCTTCCTCAGCACAGCTGGGCCTCAGTCAAGGAGCACAGAAACTCCATGTTCCACCATATCCTGTACACTCCTCCTGGGCACCCAGCTCCTCTGCACTCACTCAGTTCACCCACCCCCTTAAAAAAGACCTCCCTCATCCCCAGCACTGTGTGCTCCTGAAGCAGCACCCAGAGGATACAGCTCCATGACTATGATGATGGCATTCTTCTTCTCAAAGGCATCGCGGAAGAATACAATGCGTTCGTGGTCCAGCTGTGAGAGGATGTGCAGCTCCCGGCGTGCCGACTGCTTGGCTTTGGTCCTCCCAGGGATGAACTTGGCAGCAAAGTCCATCCGGCTGCTCTTCTCTGTCACCCTCCGCAGGTAGGAGAAAGACCCCCTGCAATGTGGCAGTGGGGACAAGGGGAGGATAAGAAAGGGGGAGCAGGAGACCTCTAATTTCACAAGCAGCTGGGCAGTGCCCACAGCCATGGTAGCACTCCAGGATGATCTATTCAGGCCTGGCTTTGCCCTGGACACCCAAGCGCCCCATCCTGAGCTGGTGCCAGATCATTCAGCAACAGCTGACATCATCCCCAGAGCATCGGGATCTGGCATATGACCATGGAGCTCACTCCTGGGGGATGGAACTCCAGGGTGCAGCTCCAGAATCCCTGTTCCTGCAGTGCCCAGGGTGCCCCTCCTGCCCTTCCTGCCAGCAGTCCCATACCTCCCAATCTCCTCATGCACATCGTAGTAGTCTGTCAGACGTCGTGCCTTGTGTAGTGCATCTTCCTCCATGGTGGCATCAGCAGAGGGCTGGGCTGGGGGAAGGAAAGGCGCTGGCAGGGAGCAAGTTGGGGACCCAGGTGCTGCCACCCCAGGACCAGGGGCCAGTCAGCCATACCTGCCCGCACCACCAGCTCTGCCTTGCAGGAGATCTCCCCAGCCAGGTTCTTTGCCGTGCAGGTGTAGACACCGTTGTCAGGCTTGGCAGCACCCAGCACCACCAGCGAGCACTCATTGTCCTCGTACACAAAGCTCAGGTGGCTGCTCTCCTCCAGTAGCTCCCCATCCTGGGGGTTACAGGGGGCATCAGGAGGGTCCTGTCCCCTCCCCAACAAGCTCCCACAACCCTTCCCCCAAGATCAGGGCATGGGGTGCATCCTGCATCACTGAGGGTGAACACAACACCAAAGCCTCAGCATGATGGCCCAGGGAAGGTAGTAGAGGATGTGGGTCTGGAAGGACTGTGGGCAAGGAAGCAGGTTAGGGGGTCCCAACCCACCTTGTACCACATGATGTCTGGCAGCGGTTTCCCCTCCACCACCACGGCAAAACGTGGCGTCTCCCCTTCTTGGACATCAATGTCCTCCATGATGGATTCAAAGCGTGGTGCCTCTGCCAAGAGACAGAGCATGGGGCACCATGGAGCAGTGCCATCCCCGTGCCACTGGCACAGGGTGTATGGCTGTGGGGCACAGTGAGAAAGTGCCAGCTCATGGTATAGGGGCATAGAGCACCATGGGGCAGTGCCACATGGGAGCAGGACAATACGGTGCAGGCCACATGTGGCATGTACCTGCAGCACCATAGGGCAGTTACCCATTGGTGTGGGGCACCATGGGGCAGTGCGACTCATGGTACATGGGGATGTGTGGGTTACATGTCTCCATTACATACTGAGGTGGGGCAATGCCACCCATGACACCTCTATGGGGCATCGTGGAGGTGTCCCCCATGGTTGTTGTCCATAGGTCACTGTGGGGCAGTGCCACTCCATTATACACAGGTGCCTGTGTATCCCCCCATGGAGGAGGCCATATGCAGTGCCACCCATGGCACATGAGTGGGGGACACCATAGGGCAGTGTCACCCCCTGCATGCGGTCATGAGGCACATGGAACACTTCTTCCAAAAAGTCAGCTATAGGGTATAGGATACTGGGCAGCAGTATCAACACATGGTTCATGAGTTTTCAGCCCCATGGGGCAAGAACAGCGTACCCATAGCATATGAGTATGAAGTACTGAGGAGCAAGCAGTGCCATGCTATGGCGCAGTGCTCCCATGGCGCGTGGGCAGGGTGAACCATGGAGCAGTGCCATCCAGTGAAGCAACAACTCCTTCATTGCACACGGGCTTGGAGCACCGCAGGGCGATGCCACCCCCCAGCAGAGGGGCACAGCCCCTGGGTGTGGGGGCACCTACCTGCGAGGCGGAGGTGGAGGGTGCAGCTGGCAGTGCCGTGGCGGTTGCTCACCTCGCAGGCCAGCGGCCCTGCTGCCCCCCGGCCCACACGCAGCAGTCGCAGGCAGTGCTGGTCGTCATCCGGCATCGTCACCTCGCATGCGCCCTCTTGCTCCCCCAGCACCTGTCCGCCCCTGCGGGCACACCAGCTGCACATCACAGCCCCACAGGCAGCCCCAGACCCACTGTCCCATTGAGACCTTCCACCCCATAGCCCCATGACCACCTCTTGTCCCACACACAGCCCTGACTCCGTCTCTGCAGCCCCTGCAAGCAGCTCGAACCCCATTGCTAGCTCAGCCTCCTGAATCTCACAGCACTTAGCACCCTACTTAGCACCCCTGCAGCACCATCCCCCACAAGCTCCATGCGGCTGGGCACAGCCCTGGACATTGCTCTTGTGTGCACATCCAGCCCGGGCCCAGGGAAGGACCCACTACCCACCATGGGCTGCACAGAGAGCTGGTTCAGGAGCCCCTCTTTGTCCACCCTCTGGGGTGATGCTGGGCATGGGACAGGCAATGGGCACAGCACCATGTCCTACCTCTTCCAGGTGACAGTGGCCTCCACATGGTTGATGGTGATGGTGATAGAGGCTGGCTGACCCTCAACCACATACACCACATCTGGCTTGTCCAGGATGACAGGGGCCTCTTCCAGGTAGGGACCTGTCACACACAGTATAACTACCACTTCCAGACCTCACATCACCCAGCCCTGGCCAGCTTATCACCCCTCCAAGGACAGAGACCCCTCTCCCCCCGGTCCAGGAGCTGCCACCTGTCCCCTCCCCACAGCCCCTCTCACCGCGGTCCAGGAGCTGCACAGGCCCCACAGGTGGGGAGGGCTTGCTGTTGGTCTTGGGCGTGGCAGTGATGACACGGAAGAAGTACTTGGCACCCTTGGTCAGCCCATACACTGTGTAGGTTGTTTTTCCCACGCCGGCCACCAGCACCAACCACTGTGTTGTGCCCAGCACTTGCATTTGCACCACATAGGTCACCGATTTGGGGTCTGCATTGAGAGAGGGGTTGGTGGAGAGCCCCAGCTGGCCCCTGCACCCCATTACAGCATTGCCCTCTCCTTGCTTAGCCACTGCCTGTCCCCAGCCTCCTCACCTATGGCAGTGTCCAGCCACCTGGGCTTGTTCCAGGCCAGCGTGATGGCTCTGCCGGTCACCGAGGCCACAGTGGGGGGCCCATCCGGAGGGGTTGGCACCACGTCTGCATGGGGAGGTGGGCAGGGGTATGAGCATGGTCACCACCGCAGCTCCTCAGAGCATCTGCCTTATGCCCTGGGAGAAGTGGGCTGGAGGGGACAGATGGATGTAGTGACTGATACCCCACCAAGGGCTCAGCCTGTCAGCAAGTCACATGTTGGACCTGGGGGTCCAGAGATGGATTCTAAGTCCTCAAGGTAAGGACTGCACAGTTGACCCCACATTTAGGTTGGATTAGAGAATTCCTGATGTCCCCTCCAACCCGAACTGCCCTGGGATCCTGTTACCCTGGGACTGCCCTACAAAGCCACTGACCCCCAGCCTAGCAGAGTGGCAATGAGTGGCTGTGCATACCTGGTGGTGTCTGCTGCTGCTTACCGGTGACATAGAGGTGTGCATAGCATGTGGCCTTTCCCACTTTGTTGGCAATGACACTTTTATAGACACCAGCATGCGCATGGCTGACGGCTGGGAACACCAGGCGGTGGACATCCTTATCTGAGGGGGAGTGGGGACACAGGTAAGACTCCACCAGCCAAGAGACACAGAGCTCCCCTCCCTGCCTCATGGGGCATGAAGGTCTGGGGGGAGATGCCTCCTCCTGGGGTGTCCCCCCCCTTTCCCAAGGGGGCAGGGAGGGTGCAGGGAGCCCTACACTGCATCATCTTGCGGTCATCAGTGCTTTCAATGCGGGAGCCATTGTGGAACCAGGTGATGGAAGGGTAGGGCAGCCCGGCCACCTGGCACTCCAGCACAGCCTCCTTGGACTCTACCACATCCAGGTTGTTCAGCGGCTTCAGGAAATCAGGCATGGTGAAGCACTCTGTCTCTGTCTCTGCCTGCTCTGGCTCCTCCGGGATGGATGGCATCTTCTCTAGCTTAGAGCTGCAAGAGTCCACACACACTCACAGTGGGAGCACGATGCCCCCAGCCCTGGCCCCAGGCTTTGCACAAGCCCATTGTCACCCAAATACCAGAGGGGATGCATATTCTGCAGACCCCAGACTCTTACATCTGTGAGGCAGCAGATGGCCGTGGCTCCTCCACATAAAGCTCAGCAGAGCACTCCACATGGCCATGGGCATTCCTGGCAGTCACTGTATACTGCCCCTCATCCTCACTGCCCACGTGCACAATGACCAGCGAGTGCAGCCCCCTGTCCTGCTGAATCCTCACATTCTCCCCTTCCTGCACCGGCTGGCCTGTATGGAGGCACACAAAAGCATCAGCACAAGCACCCCTGCCAGACTCAGCTGGGAATGAGGCCTTGAGTGCAGCCCCCAAGGGGACTGGGAGAAGCCCCCTGTAGGGGCCTGGGCAAGCTCTCCAATTTTGAGGGTTACCAAAATGAGTCCAGATGACCACTGGAGGGGGAGTCCCACTGATCATGCAGTCAAAGCGTGCTGTCCGTCCTTCCACCACATCCACGTCCTCCAGCTTGCGGGTGAAGAGCGGTTGCACTGAAGGCTTCACTGTCAGCCGGGCACTGCAGGTCAGCTCGTCTGCAAGGAGAGCAGGCAGCGGTGAGCTCCACATGGTACATGTGTGTGCAGAGAAGAGAGCAGCCTCTGACACCCCTGTCTGCAGCCCCAGAAGTCAGCATGGGTGCAGCTGAGTGTACCCCACTCCTGGTGGGGGCTGAGCCCGGGTGTGCTGGGTGCCAGGCTCTGTCCCTGCACAGAGCAGGGTGGGCAGAAGTGTGTGAAAGGTCCTCATGCCCAGGGCTGGGGCTCTGCTGGCCATGGAGTGCCTCTTTCCTCCTCCCACGGCAGTACAGATGCCAGCAGCAAAGTAGGGTGGGAGGATGCCCTGTCGTCCCCATAGGACAGGGAGTCATAGCAGGCCTGATCCTTGGGGACTAGTCGGTGACATTGAAGCAGGCAGTGCCAACACAAGCAGCAACCAAGGGCAGCGTGGGGACGGCTGAATGCTCCAAATTAAGGCATTTGCAGAAAGGACCATTTTGCAATGAGAATGTGGTCACCCACCCCAGGCCGGGATTGTCACCATGCTCTTGCACAGCCTGACCTCTCTACACCCAAAACTGCTGTTGCACAACTGCTTTTGCACAGGCACATAGCCTTCTCCATGGAGGGATACACAGGCACCAGCTGCAGGGTGATAGGAGTGCAGCTGCCCCCTGCATCCACTGCAGCCAGGGTGACTGCTGAGGGCTGTCCAGGCAGGGTGAGGAACAGGAAAGGGACCTTTGTCCCTGTCCCACTGCAGGGGCCAGAGGGTGTGTGCAGCATGCACACATACAGGGGGGTGTCGGAGCTGTGGGACAGATGCTGGGTCCTCTTCCTTGACTGCCACCAGCGATGGCTTAGTGGGAGGGATTGTGTGGACCAAACCCCCGGAAAGTTGCCACCACCCAGGCCAGCAGAGACAGGTCAGTACCAGATCTAGGTATTGTTAGCTCCAGAGCCAGGGGACAGAGACAGCTGGGCTCCAGGGCTGCATTCAGCTGGTGCAACCACGGTGCAAGTACATTTTCTCACCTTTGTGGGAGCTGCATGCATGCTGGTAGAGGAGCTGAGTGGGGTGGAACAGGACTGAGGCTGCCCCACCCTGGAAGTGTTCAAGGCCAGGCTGGATAGGGCCTTGAGTAACCTGGTCTAGTGGAAAGTGTCCCTGCCCATGCAGCTGGGTTGAAACTAGATGGTCTTTAAGGTCCCTTCCAACCCTATTCCATTCTATGATTTCTGACTGATATGACATTCCCAGCTGGAAAAAGCTCCCCAGCTCCTGGGGCAGCAACCACTCTGTGACCTTGGTCCCAATCTCCAGCACTCACAGCTACATCCCAGGGGGACCAGAACACTAAACCAAGGGCTGGGAGGAGCTGTTCATCCCCAGCACCTCCGGGGACCAAGCCCCAAGCAAGACCCACCCTAGGGAGCTTCATAACTGCCACTTACCTTTGGCAGTGCTGAGCTTGCAGGTGTAGATCCCACTGTCGTCCTCGTGCACGGAAGTGAGCAGCAGCTTGCACTTGCGCCCATCAAAATGCATCTTGCATTTGAGCAGGGCGGGTTGCAGCAGCCGGCCCCGGGACAGCCAGTCCACGTCCATGTCTGGCGGGCCAGACACCATGCACTCAAAGAGGGCGAGCTCCCCCGCCCCGACCACCACGTCCTGCAGGGGAACCACGATGGCCAGTGACTGGCACTCAGGGCGAGCTGCCCGGGAAGGGGGAAGAGAAAGAAAGAGAGATGCATCTCAGCAACTGAAAAGCAACCATGAGTGGTGATAGGGATGAAGGGGAAGAACATGCAGGGCAGGGGGGAACATGCAGGGAAGGGGCCCGGCGCAGTGGGCAGTGAGTGCAGCGGGCAAGGGCAGGAATGGGAGACAAAATGTGGAAAGCAGAGCTGAGCCAGGGAGGGGTGGAGGGTGAGGGGAGGTGTCCGTGCCAGGAACACACCACACAGCGCTTTACCAAACAGATTTTATTAGAGCTACAAAAAAAGGGTCACAGCCTCGCAACTCACCCCCCCACACACCAAGCCCCAACCCCAGAGAGAAGAGACCCAGAGCCAAGGGGTGCTCCAGGCAGACCCTGAGCCCTGGGGCTGCGAGGGACATCTTGTGGTGGCCGGGCCAGCACCTGGGTGGCCGTCACAAAGCCAAGGGAGACAGTGCTCTCCCCACTGCAGCTGGGGCAGGGTAGTCCTCTGTGGGGGTCCCCATGATCTCCTGTCCCCCACGCTCTGAGGTGACTATTGCAGAGTTGCCACTGCTCCACAGCCCCTTCCCTACAGCCCCAGCCAGCATTGCAGCCTCTGTGGGCTCAGCTCCCTGCTCCCCTTCTCTGGGCAGCAAGGAGAGCAGCAGGACACATGGACAGGGACAAACGGATGGAGCAAGAGACAAGACAGCATCATACAGCCGCCCTGGCCCAGCTGAAGGGGTGCCTGGTGCTGCCCTGCCACTCCCCCCTCCGGCCTCTGTTAGGCCTCCCCCAGCCAACCCGTAAGCCCCTGCCCACAGTGGAGGGCCCGCGCGTCCCCGCGGTGCATCCAGGACGAGGTGGCGGATGGAGCAGAAGGTAATAACACAAGGTGAGATCCACTGCCTAAGAGGTGTCCAACTAAGAGCCCCGCGGCCACGGCTCTGAGAGATGCACCCCCTTATCGTACTCCCCCTGCGTACAGACAAAAACCGCAGTCAGCAAGCGGAAGGGTTAGTGCAGCAGCAACAGGGACAGCACGCACGCAGGCACACACCAGCGCTGGGACCAGGGGTGTGAGCGTGCACCAAGGCACAGAGCCACCTACCAAGCCCCCCGAAAGGAGCCAGGGCTTGAGCTGTCACCCAGCTCCTGCTGGCCATGGGGCGCGGGGCTGGCTCCCGCTCCCACCCCTGCACTTTGCTGGAGCAGGGTCCGGGCAGGGTACAAGCAGTGCAGCCAAGGCCGGGGCAGGATGGGTGCAGCCCAGGATGCTCAGGCAGCCATCAGCGGGGAGGGCTGGGGGGAGCAGGGCACAGACAGCAAAGGGCAAGAGGAGGGAGGCAGAAACACTTGTCCCCGCAGGCTCCTTCCCTGGCCTCAGGGGATGCCAGACAGTACCTGGCTATCAGTCCCAACCCCCACCCCCATATTTGCACACATATGTTGGGGTCCTGGGAGTACCACAGCAGGGTTGGAAGGAGGGCAAGGGAAAGGGGCTGAAACCCAGTCCCATGCATACAGGCTATTGCTGGAGACAGACAAAGGGGACCTCTCCAAGCTGCCCGGTGCCTGGCACACGGCTTGCAGGCTGCCTGGGGCAGGGAGGGAGTTACCAGCACAGCAGGGTCAGGGGGCATGTCCCCTGCAGGGCCACTAAGGTCAAAAAGCCTCCCTATGCAGCCATGAGCAGCACCTGGCTCTAGCAATGAAGACGTGGGGAAACATGGGGTAAAGTTGGACTGCAGGGAGCATTGAGGTCTGGGTCTGACTGGCTGGGGGCCCTGGCACAGCTCATAGATGCGTAATGCTGCACACTGGCAGCAAGGCCACCCGCCTTCTGCTGCAGGCCCAGACTCTGTGGGCAGCCCCAGGCACACAGCTCCACTTTCCTTGCTCCCAGCTTGCACCTGCTTGAGCTGCAGCAGGGAAGGGCAGGCTGGCTTATCCCCTTCTCCCACAGCACCGCCAAGGGGATTCTGCAGTGTTCCCTTCCCCACACAGCTCATGCAGGGTGCTGGAGACAGCTGGTCCTTTTAGGGGGGAGACACACGCCCAGGAAGCTTTACCTCTGACCTCCAGCTTGGCCTCGCACTGCTTGGTGCCATACTCGTTGACGGCCTTGCAGGTGTAGAAGCCAGTGTCGGTGCGCTCTGCCGCCAGGATGTGCAATGTGAAGAGCCCCCGTGCTCCTTCTGCCTCTGCGTGGTGCCGGCGGCCGTATTTCACTGGCTGCCGGTTCCTCAGCCTGCTCAGGACACAGGCAGAGCAGCATGGTCACACTAGGCCCTGCACACCCAGACTGGCTGTCCCTAAAAGACCCCTCTCCGCCAACTCCAACCCTGCTCAGGACCAAAGCTCCAAGCTGGCCATCCCCAAATGGGGAGGTCACTGTGCCTGTCCCCTCCTTTCCTGACCATCTGTGACCCAGCAAGCACCAGGACTCACCAGTAGATGATGGGCTTGGGCTCCCCACGGACGCGGACACTCATGCTGACATCCTGCCCCTCCAGCACCGACTGGTCAGACAGGGACACCTGGGGAAGCAGGGGTCAGAGAGTTGAGAGCACCTGCCTGCACCCAGGGCCATGCAACCCCACCACTACACTCAGGACAATGTGTCCCCCACCAATGAACCCAGGGTTATGTGTCCCCCATCACATCACAAGTCCTGGAGTACCAAGGGAGCTGGTGGGGTGGAGTCTGCCCAGGTGCTGTGAGCACCCAACATCAGGGTATGGGAAAGCCTGACCTGGCACCAGGGACCACAGGGCTGCAGTTACAGGAGGGGTTTCATCTCACCTCAAAAGTGGGTGCAGCCTTGAAGGTGCTCTCTGGGAAGCTGTGGGCAGCCCCATGCTCGGCTCTAGGTTGCAACTTCATGGCCGGTCGGTGCTGGGGGGTGCCAGACTCGGGGAACTCTTCCAAGGGGCTCAGGTACTCCTCGTCAGAGGTGATGGGGCTGCCCTGGCCGAGGGGGGGTGCCAAGTTCCCATGCCGCTCCACGGCGGGGGCTAGCACAGAAGAGGCTGGATAAGGAGCTGGCAGCAGCCAGAGCCGGGCATGCAGGTCAGGGCACCCTCTCTACCACCCTGCACCCCAGAGACAGCCATCCCACACATCTCTGCAGCGCAGCACCCAGCAGCGAAGGGGTGCAGGACCGCTCAGTGGGAGGTGGGGTGAGAAGCACTCCACGGGACGATAAGGGGACGCGATATCCCGCAAGGCGACAGCAGGGCTCAAGTGGCTCTTACGCAGCAGCCCGCGCTCCCATCCTTAAGCCGCACGGATTCCCGGGATGGCTGTCCCTGCCTCGGGCTGGCGAGGGCTGAAGGTGACATTGGCAGCTGCGCTCCGCCAACAGCCCTGCCAGCCGCCTGCGCGCTCCCCGGAGGGCCGAGCCCGTGCGAGGGGAGCCCACCCGGGGTCGGGATGGGAGAATGGCCGGGTGCGGGATGCGCGCGGGGGCCGAGGCTGGGGGCTCCGAGGTGGGGAGCAGTGAGCAGCGCGAGGTGCTGGCAGGACCCGGCCGCCGCGCAGGGGGTGCTGGCCCCCCTCCAGCCCAGCTGGCGAAGTGCCCTCACCCCCCCGCTCCCCTTACCGGGGGCAGGCGGGTGGGCTGCCCGTCGCAGGGCGAGGGCTGTGCCCCCCCGCAGGTAGCCCCAGGGCCGAGAGCTGGGGGAGCTCGACCCCCAGGTCCTCCCTGCACGCTGTCCTGCCGCCCCCCTCGTTGCCCCCAGCACTCACCGGGGAGCGCGACCCCGACAGCCCCTGCCCCAAGCCGAGCCGAGCCACGCCGCTCCGGACCGGGCCGGGCCGCACTGCCGAGACGCTGCTGCCACTGCCGGGGCCGGTGCGTTGGTGCCGCGTTCGTCTCCACTCCCCAGCGTCGCCGGCCCCCTGAGCTCTCCCCGCCCCAGCGCCGGCCGGCCCCCGGGGCTGGGCTAGCAGCGCGGGGGAGGGCCCGCGGCGGGGCCGGGGGCTGTCGGGCCCTTTCGCGGCCCCCGCTGCTGTGCCCCAGCCCCCTGCTGCCCGAAGGTGTACAGCCACGCCGCACCACGGAGCCCGTGGTTTTTTTGTTGCTTCCAGTCCCCAGGGCAGTTCTGAGCCTCTGCTGCCCTGGGACGCTCTCAGGATGGGGCTGGGTCAGGCTCGGTGTCCCCACGGCCAGCCGGGTGAAAGACAAGTTGGGTATCCCCAGGCTGGCAGCTTGGTGAACAGGCTTGGTGTCCTGACAGCTAATAGCTTGTGGGGCAGTGCTATCCCCACGCCTAGCGAGTTGGAGGGCAGAGGTACCCCACGGTTTGTGGGTTGGAGGGCAGGTTTGGGTGCCCCCATGGTGCAGGACAGGGGCGGGAGGCCAGACACTGAGCTATATGCCGGGCACTGGGGGATGCTCACAGACTGACCCTGCTCCTCCTCCCCCCCCCCCCCCCGACGGCAAGGTCCCTCCGTGTTTGCCGGCGGCACGTCATCTGCTTTGGTTCAGACAGAGCCTTGTAGGGTAAGGAAGCCGCTTTCTTCCCAGTAGCTGCAGCGGCCGAGCTGGCAGCTCGCCTGCCGCGGCGAAGGCTCCCCTCCAGCCCTCCCCCCAACCCGCCTCCCCTCCGCTCCCCCCGCCGGCACTCACCGGGCCTGACGCTGAGGATGGCGCTGCAGCAGGTCGCCCCCACCTCGTTCGTCGCAGTGACGGTGTAGAGGCCAGCGTCGGCCACCCGGGCGCTCCGGACCAGCAGGGTGTGACGCTCCCCCTCTGCCTTGATGGGCCTCGTCGTGCTGCTCCGCAGCTGGACCCCGTCCTTCCTCCAGGACACTGACGGCAGAGATAAGGGTCACTCGCGAGTAGGGGATCCCAAGCTCCCCTGAGGGTCTCTGCAGGGTCTCGGTGAGGACAGGGGCTGCCCTGCCCGGCCCGAAGACCCCTTTGCCATGAGGAGAGGCCCCGGGTTCCCACGGACCCTGATGGAGGGAGCGGGGCCGGCCTCTTTCTGATTCCTGACATCCTCTGCCATCCAGTGGAGGCTGGAGAAGGAAATCAAAGCCGCATCCCTTCTCCCCGACTCTATGTCTGGTGCCTGCTCTGGCTGCCCAGCTGCCCCTGCCCATCTCCCGACTACAGCAAGCCTGGAGCCCATCAGCCCTAATGGGCTGCCCCCGAAAAACCACCTGAGCTTCACCCAGAGCATCACCCCTCCCTGCCTGCAGTGCCCAGCAGCCAGCCCTTCTCCTGCTCTACCAACAGCCCAACATGGGGTAGTGGCAAACGCCCTGCTTGCACCCTGCCTGCACCCTGTCCTATCAGGTAGTACCCGAGCACTCTGCCTGGGGGGAGCCAGGGTGAAAGCGGTGCTCCCATCACCTCCCTGAGACACCCAGCTCGGGGCTGCATGTCCTACTCTGTACAGCTCAGGTGGCCCCAAGGGACAGCTTAGCAGGGGCGACATGGACATGCAGAGTGTCCCTCAGATAGACCCTTTGGTCACTCACCTTCTGGCTGGGGGTTGGCTGTAACAATGCACTTGAGCAGCACCTCTGCCCCCACTGCCACTGCCATGTCCTGGATGGGAATCTCAAAGATGGGGGCTTCCAGGGGGTCTTCACCCGCTGAGACGTAGGAGTCATCGGAAGACTCTAGACAGGGAGACATGGGCCCCATGGCTGTCAGTGGGGTGAAATGAGTGGGTCTTGAGCCACTCTGGGTGGCATGCAGACAGAGCAGGGGCCTGTCCATCCCAGCCACCATGTGCCCCACAGCCTCACTGAGGCATTAGCAGGTCCCTGGGCTATGCAGTGAAGGAAAGGGTGGCATCAGGGGCCACTGTGGCACAGTACCTGCAGCTGGACAGGTTGGGAACCACAGGACAGGGAGCGCACAGCCTGATGTGCATCCCCATACAGCACAAGGGATGAGGCGAAAGCAGGGTGTGAAGGGAAGAGGTTTGTACAGCCCACTGCTGCCCACACTCCAAGCTCTTCCCAGCCCCCCGGTGGTGCTGGCTGTGCTGCCCTGCCACATCAGCATCAGCCTCCCAGCTCACTCCCCTCCCATGGCCCCAGCACACAGGCAAAGGTCCTGGGGCTGTGCCAGAAGCCTCGGGCGCGTGGTTCTGGCACTGATCCAGCCAGACCAGAGTCTGGAAGGAGATCCCAGCCTGGGTACAGTCTGGTCTCACCTCTCCACACTGGGATTGGCAGGGTACCTCTCCCCTGGCCAAGACAACCCTGTGGATGCTTGGCCTGCACACCTTGCCTGGAGCACTGTGCAAGGTTTATCCAGGACAAGATGCCACCGTTGCCCTGTGCCCCAGGGGGATGGACCAGCCTAGCACTAGGTGCCAGAAGTAAGCACTGTGCACCCTTCCTGTGCCAGGCAAGAGGGATGGGGACATCAGCAAGTGTCATGACTTCGAGGCCCAGCAAACTGGTTCCCAGGCTGGTCTATCATAGGGCACTGGTTGGTGCCAGCATCCCCATCCTGCTAAACCTTGTTGCCCTACCATGTGCCCTATGCTCTCTGGCACAACATGGGCTCTCTATACCTCCCAGGGGCAGGCTGGGGGTCCCCCATCCCACTCAGGGGTTGGCTGGGCCATCTCATCTTTGTACCTGCAGGAGACCAGAAAGCCCTACCTAGCTCTGGAGAGGTGGGCCTGGCTCGGCGCCCCTTCCCCTTGCTCCGCATGCTCCTGCCTTCTTGAGCCATCCGGCCACTCTCCTTCTTCTCCGACACTTTCGTCTGCCTTCTCTCCACTTCCCTGCCTGTGCCATGCTGCCCTGCCCAGCTCCTCTCCAGGCGAGCCTCATGATCCATCCCTGGCTTTGCCCAGGGTAGGAACCGCACCTCAACAGGTGCCTCTGGCCGTCGGTACAGGCCGTGGGGCACAGACAGCCGGGCAGCCAGGGCTTCACTCACTGCTCCAGGGGCACGGGCTCCAGTGGTAGGGCCCCCATCGGGGTATGGGCTGCCTTCGGTGGGACCGGCCTGCGAAAGCACTGCCCGTCCCTGCGGGGAGGCTTGTGCTAACAGCCACTGCTCCTTCTTCTTCACTTCCCCAGTGCTTTCTTGCTGTAGACCCTTCCTGGCACCTGCATCCCGCACCTCAGCGGGCTGGCTAGCTGCTGCACTGCCCCATGATGGGGTTTTCCTTCCACGCTGCCCCCCTGGCTCCGGCTCCCCATTGGGTCCCACCATTGCCACGCTGGAAAGTGCCAGATGCTGGATCACGTGTGTGCTCTCTGCTGGCGGGGAGGTCTTTGGTGGCAGCCCCTTGCGTCCACCTGCACCCTGTGAGGAAGGGGGGCGGGGGGCACGGGAGGCAGGAGGCTCACTGGCTGCTGGGGGCGAAGGTGTAGGGGGCAGCCCAGACTTGCACAGCTCCTGGGAGCGCCGCAGCTGCTGCTTGGAGACTGTCCGCTTGATGCGAGTCAGCTCCTCCGCAAACTTGTGCTCGATGGCATAGACACGGCTGGCAAACTTGCCCCGCTCATCGAAGGATGCCGCTTTCTGACGGAAGGCCAAACGCCGGGATGCTGCCGTGCTGCCTGGCTCCCAGTATCCACCTTCCCGGACATCCTCCTGTGAGCTGCCCAGCATGCCAGCACGGCGCGAGCCAGAGCCAGGCTGATCAAAAGAGCGTGCCTTCCGCAAGGGGTATGAGGGGAAGGGGCTGTCTGCCTGCTCCAAGCTCCTCCGCCGCTCCTCAAAGAACTGCAGCCTCTCAAAGATCCTGGAGCCAGCACGCACCAGCTTGGGGGATGCTCGGACAGAGATGCGTCCAGAGGTATCGCTCATGGGTGTCTGGGGACGGGAATCTTGTGTGCTGCCCTGTGAGTACCCTGAGGACTTGGGTTTCTTGATCTTCTCCTCATACTCTTCGGGGACAGTGTCCTGGTACTCAGCCGGCACCGAGGACTTCTTGCGGGGGGCCACAGGTGTGAAGGAGGGGACGCCAGGGCCACGGGTGCCTGGCTGGGATGTGGCACTGGTGGGTGAAAGTCCAGCACGGGGAGATGGTGAGCGGAGGATGGGCGGCTTGGTGGTCAGTGGCAGGGCAGTAGGGGACCTCGGGGGCTCAGCACCAGGCTTCGGAGAGGTGGGGCCGCTGTGGGGCTCATCTCTCCGGTAGCCCCCCTGGGGGATGCTGCTGCAGGGGAAGAGACAGAGGACCATGGCTCAGAGCCAATCCTCACTAGCTGAATGCATGCCTGCTCCCAGCCCACACCATAGTGCCCAATGGGGCACAGCAAAGGGGGCATGTGGCCACGGAAGCCCCAGGACCAGAGAGCCTTAAGTGGCCCCATTGAGTGAATCTGGACACCCAGAGACCACTGGGAGCTGGCTGGGTTGGATGAGAGTCCTGGCCTGCTATGACACAGCAGTGTTCCCTTGTGCAAGGATACCCATGTAGGATAGTAAGGTGATGCTGGGATATCCAGCAAGTCATCCCCCCAGGACTAGGGGGCACCCCAATTTGCCAGGCTGTCCTGGTGTGCTGGGGCACTGTGGTACAGGCCAGCTCTTCTGTAAGGTGGAGAGGTCCCTAAGCCTACAACCCCCTACTGCACACGTGCTACTGCAGATGCATTCCCCTGCCCCCGCTGCCCCCAGGGGGGCTCAGCATTTGTGGTGCAAAAATCATAAGGTGAAGATGAGGTTCTGGGAGAACAAGCAGCCTTGAACAAAAAAAGGGGCAGGATGGAAGTCAAAGGAGCAAGGCCTGTAGGAATGAGCTATCTGAGGACAACAGCTGATGGGGAGGGATAGGGGCTCTGAGCAAGCCAGCAAGTCCTGTGGAGGCAGCATGTCCTTAGCCCTTGCTGCCACCCCTGTGTGGTGGGGACTTCAGCTGGCAGAGCCTTGCCAGTGGGTGTCCCAGGCTGCTGCACACCCCCAGGTCACCACACCCTGGGCTGTGCACAGCCCCTGTGTCTGGGCAGAACAGGGGGACACACTGTAGGTGGGGTGCTCCATCTTGTACAGCAGTACAGACTTTACTCCTGGTCCCAACCTAGCACCAGCAGAAGGGGACTCCACTCCGTGTGTCTCCCATCACCCAAGGACCTACACCAGGGTTGCTCCCACCTCCTCACCATGAACAGGCTGCCCACTGCTCAGAGCCCCCGTTCCTCATCCAGGCACGGTGAAGGCAAAGAAAGCCCAGGCAGAGGGGAGGAGATGGCTGCAGGAGTTGGAAGATGGCCCCAGCGCAATGTCCCCTTCGTGTGCTTCTCCCAGCTACTTACACATGGAGTGAGAGCGCCCGTCCTCGGTACAGGCTGAAGGCGCTGCCGTATGGGTCGCTGGCCACTGAAAGGCTATCCTCCGACCCCCAGCTCGTGCCCACCAGATTAGCCCTTGATGCCCGCACCAGTGGCTCCACGCCCAGGTGCCGGACCTCGGCGCCGAGCGGGGCCGGTGTGTTTGCTTGCCTTGGGGTTCCCTGCGGCTGCTGCCAGGCAGTGGGGCGGAGGTAGGGTCCCCGTGTGGGGAGGCTGGCATCCGTCTCCTTCTCCACCACGGTCTGCTGGCTGCCCGACCAGCTGGAGCGCTCCTCTGCCTGTGACAATGCCAGCACCGAGGTCGGCGTTGTGTTCATGGAGGCATCCACAAGGGTGTCGGACCCACCTGGAAGGAGAGGGGTGAGCAGACATCGTGTGTACATGGAGATGAGCCTAAAACCCTGATTAGAGTGGGCTGAACAGCTACGAGGTGTCCCAGCATGTCCCAAGCAGGCTGCCCCAAGCCCTCTCCCCTTTGCATGGGTAGACCCCAGCTCCTGCTTCCATGGAGACGCTAAAAGCTGGGCCAGCAGAACAATTGTAGGAGGGACAGCCAGGTGTCCCCTGCTCACCTGTGGGGGTGCTGAAGGCTGTATCATCCTGAAGCTCGCTGCGCTGTGTCACCTGGGGATCGCTGGGCTCATCCTCACCCGTCTCCGAATCTGGGAGGGGGGAGGAGAGCAAGGGGTGAGGGGACACATGGGTAACAGGCCAGGCTGGCACTGCCCCCTGTTGGCCCACGGGCTCCAGGGGCAGGAGAGTAGTACCTGAGCAGCTTCAGGGTGACGGGCATGACTGTGACTTGCAGTGACCAGCTGCCAGCAGGGAAAGGCAGGGTCAGGGGTAGGAAAGTTTTTCAGGTCAAGGGCAGGTGGGGAAGGGCAGGCAAAGCAAGCAGGAGCAGCATTAGATCTCAGGAGGAAGGGAGATGGTGCTGGTGGTGGGAATGGAGATGTGGAGGCAGGGCAGGGGGTTGGTGGCAGCGATATGGCAGGGCAGCAGGCTGGGGCACAGGGCCAATTCTTGAGAGGGCTGGCATCAGACAAAGGTCTTCCTACCGTAGCTTTGCTTCCTGCAGGAGCGGAAAACTTCGCTTCCATAGGGGCAGCAAGAGAGAGAGAGACATCAACACCCGGTTATCGGCCCGGCCTGCAGAGACGCATTGGGCAGGGGGAGGGACCTTGTCCCCACCATCTCCCTGCAGTTACTTTGGGGGAGGGACCTGCCAGGCAGCACCTGGGTGGGCCACACCGGCTCAGATCTGGGTGTGGGTCAAGGATTGGGCATTTGCCCACCTCATGATCCCACAAGGAGCACCCCAAGCCCTGCCCTGCTTCGTGGAAGGGGCCATGTGCCCAAGGGGCCTGGAAACAGGTCTATCTCCCCCAGACTTACCCCCCATGTCTCCATTCCACACCCAGATTCACTGCATGCCACTCTGGCACTGCACACAGACCCTCCTCACACACAGACTGTCCTGCCTGTGCAGTGCACAGCACCATTCCCTCCCCATGCCATGGCTACATCCTGCCTGGCAGGACAGTCACGGCCTGTCCCCAGAGCTGCTGGAGCTGCCCTGTGGGCTGGCCTTGCTTCTGCAGCACCTGAACATCCCCATGTCCCACAGGGCACTACAGCTTGGGGCCAGAGCCCCAGCCTGTAGCCCAGCTCAGTGCTCCTGGGTGTACTAGGGCACATGGACATGTGTGTCCATGTGCAAGCACCCTACCTCTGGACACACACACACATCCCCTGCTCCACCAGTGGCAAGTGTTGCGCAGTATGGCCGTGCCTCATGGCACAGCTCTGGTTGATCAAGAAGGGATGCTTGGGGTAAAGCACCAGTGAGAGACTCCCCATGGACAGGATGAAGCTGGACCAAAGTAGCACCACTCTAACAGCCTGTCCCAGAGAAGCCAATACCACGGAGCCAGAGAGGGTCAGCCTTCCCTCCTCACACTGTCCAAGCCCTTGCAAGCTGCTGCAACACACCCCTGTGGCAAGCAACATGCCCCCTGCCCTATCACCACTGTCACAGTGCAGTGGAAGGCCACACTGCTCCCCTCCACTCCAAGCCATCTCTCTACAGCCTGGCATACTGACACTGCACTGGGCTCCCCAGCCTGGCCATGACAGCCTGGCAACCCCTAAGGAACCAGAGTTGTGGGGCCAGGAGCAGCCTGTCCTCATGGGGGTCACTGGGAGCCCCCAGGTGAACGGGACCCTGTTTCAGGGCTGGCAAGGTGCAGCCCGTCCATGCCCAACCTCTGCTTGCTGCCCCCCTCCAGCATGGCAGTGGGGCTGGACCCCATCCCAGCACACTCAGGGTGGTGGGAGGGGAGCCAGGTCCTGGTAACTCAACGCACCATGCGTGAAGCGCCCAAAGCGCCGCGAGTGGCCGGTCTTCTGCAAAGGAAAAGAGAAGAGAACATTACCCACAGGACTGTGCCACGTGCCTGCTCACACATGCACACACCCGGCTGGCATGGCACGTCTGCACGCCTGCACCCCAGTACAGCACGTGTGGCACCACTCACACCCACAACCACTCACACTCACACTGGCACAGCATACTTGGTGCCACTCACACACACGCTCACACACACATGCCCCCGGGCTGCAGGCTCACAGGGTCTCTACAGTCACACACCTCCAGGCACACACCCCCATGCTTGCAGCCATGGATGGGTGTAGGTGGACACATGTAGCACATGCCCAGCTGAGCACGCACACAATCACACACACCTGCTTGTGCATGTGCTCACACACACACTGACACCCTGCACCCCAGCCCTGTGCCATGGCTGTTGCCCGTGTGTGACAGCCCTGGGCAGCACAGCTGTCCCAGCACCACCACCTGCATCAAGGTCTTTGCCCAGACAGGTCCCCATATGCTCTGCAGCCCCTTTGAGGCCACTGGTCACGCCAGAGTGGGGACTGGGCCAGCAAAGTGTCTTCCAGGCACAGGCCCAGACACCGCTGTGGGCACTGGCCCAGCATGGGGACAGCATCCCCCATGCCCTGTGGAGGCTGTGCCAGCCGCGAGAGAGGCTGCCTGGCACAAGCAGCATGGGACTGGCGTGTCGGCACAGGGCTGGAGGAAAGGGAGCCACACTCGCCCTCACTTTCTGGGCAGCCAGGTGGGACCCAAGCATAGGGCTGAGGTGCCAGGAGCTCCCTGCCAGCTTGGCTGCCCTCTGCGGTACAGCCCAGAGCTGGGCACCTTCTTGCCAAGGGAGGAACTGTCTGAGAGTGACCCAGCTGCCAGTCCTGGCATGCACCAACAGCACCTCCCGGGGAAGCAAAGCAATGGGGCGATCTCCAAGGCCAGCAGGAGTGGGGATGCAGAGAGCTGAAAGGCAGCATTGGGCTGCCTGGACTGAGCATCCTTCCCAGCCAGTCTGCATGACAGGATCTCCCCAGGACACTGATGTCCCATTCCCTGTCTCCCCAGAGTGGAGCCCAGGCCTGGACACACACATTTCTTGAAGCCTTTTTTGTCTTGAAGCCACATTTTCATTTCTGACAGACCTTCCTTCTCCCCACAGCTCCCAGGCAGTGTCATGGACAGATGGCCCCTGGGGGCAGCCACTGCCTGGGGACAGCCAGCCAGTCGTGGCCAGCTGTTAGTTGCCCTTGGAAGGGCATCAGGCTTATTTTGCATGCCCCAAAGCTCCTGGCATTACAGCAGAAGCCCCTGCTCATGGGCAGCACATGGGGCCTCCCACCAGTCCCTTGCCTGCATGTGAAGATTGTCAGAGGGCAGTGGCTGCACGAGACACATTTGTATTCAGGCCAAGCCAGGCATCACTTCACTTCCCCTCCCCTCCCCGGCTGACTGTGCTGGTTCTGGCTGGCAGCCCGTCTTCGAGGCCAGGGAAAGATAGATGAGTGATTAACTGCACCATCGGCGAATAATTCCCCCATTAAAAAATGAAAATACAATTGAGTGCCATTATCGGGTGCTCCTGTGGTTTCCCCAGGGACTGGCGCCACCAGCTCCCCATCAAATATGGTGACTGTACCCAAGGGGCCTGGGCTGGGCTTCATCACCCAGAACTATTGGGTGGCTGAGCCCCCTCTCTGCTGCCCTGCAACAAGTCCCTGTGGGATTGGGGCACCCAGGACCCTCCTCAGGCACAGCACCCACCTGCAGCTTGTCAGGGAGCGAGTGCTGAGTGATGCACGATCAGCCTTAAGTAAGGAGGTGGAAAGGGGGCAGAAGAAGCTCTGAGCTTGCTGAAGAGCTGGGGTCTGGGTCAAGGGGTCTGAGACAGAGAGGTTTCCTGTCTTGAACTTCATTTGCACCCTGGCAAAAGGGGTGGGAGAATCCCAGGAGCCCACTCTGTGTACACCCACCTTGCGGTGGGGAGAAGAGCTGGCTGAGATCAGCACCTGGCTTCAGCCCTGCTCCATCAGGCAGCCAGATGAGACCTGGTGCTGCTTCCAGGCACAGATCTCCTAGCCTGAGCTGAGGTCCTGCTCTGGCCTTGGCATGTCCCTAGCCACATCCAGGGGGCCAGGGGAGATCAAGGGGGAGAAGGGGCTCCTTGGGCCACGGAGCACATCCTGTGCAGCCTGCCACCACCTGGCATGTGGAGCCCAGCACCACATGGCACCGGTGCCACAGGCAGACAGGCAGCAGGGATGGGATGAGGTGGGGAGGCAGTGGGGTGGCTTGCCTGGAGTGCAGGTGTCCCACTACCTACCATGGTCAGCCAGTAGAGCAGGACCCTGCCCCACCACACGGGCTTGCTGTCCCCAAGGGCAGATGAGGCAGCTAGGCAGTGCCACCCACCCTGCCCCAGAAAGACACCTCCATCGGGCTCCAGCATCCCTCGGCATCCGTGTCCCCCGGTACGTTCAACACCCCTGGGAAGGGCCCGCGGGTGACAGCCCCTCCTCGGCCTATGCTGGGCCAGAAGGCAGGGTGACAGCAGGGAGGCCATGCACCCGTGCTCGTTGGAGCAGTAGGGTGGGTTTGTACACCCCAAGGGGCTTCCTGGAAAGATGCCCCTCCATCCTCCACCCCCGCTGAGGCCAAGTGACGTCCTTGCTCCTCGCTGGGCGGCGGAGCGTGCGGCGGGACCGCGGAGGAGCCTCGGCTGTGCCAGGCATGCTCCTGACGCGGCGGGGATGACGCATGCAAAGCCTCGGCTCCGGCTCCGTGACCACCAGCAGCGGGGCTGGGGGGCAGCCATGAAGCAGCCTCCATTTGCCACTCCGGAGGGCAGAAAGGGTGGCCGGGGGGAAATGCCCCCGATGGGGGTCCCGGCCCCGCTGCTGGTAAACGGGGTGGCGAGCATCTGCCGTCTGCCCCTCCTGCCCGAGATGAGAGGAGAGGCGGGCAGCTGGAGGCTCCCTCTGCAAGCGGGGCTGGAGCCGGCGATAAGCGAAGCTGTGAGGAGCCCCAGGTAGCAGCGGCAGGGCCGGAGGGGCACCCCCATCCACCCCACCCTCGTTCCCATCCCCATCGTGATGCGCTCCCGGTCCCTGGCACTGCCCCCTCCTCCCGGCACCCTCCGGCGCGGCAGACCGGAGCCCTTACCTGGAAACGCTTCTTCACCCAGATCTTCTTCATGCTTCTGCAGAGCCCCGCTGGCCCGGTCACACCGGCTCAAGCCCGGCAGCACGCCAGCCCGCTCCCCGCGGGGTCCCCGCTGTCAGCACGCCGGGGGGGCAAGCGATGCTCCGAGCATCCTCCACCGCCGGCAGCCGGGGACGGCGGAGGAAGAGGAAAGGGCTCGCCAGGTTGGGCTTGCAGGAGGGTTGGAGCTGTGAGCATGAAGCATCACTGGAGTGCTCCTCCCTCCATCCTTCCCCCTCCTGCCTCCGCCTCCGCCTCCCCGCCAGCCCTGGCACACGGTGGCAGCGGCGGGGGACAGGCAGGGCACAGGTGGCGGGGGGGCGAGGGCAGCCGGGGGGGCGGGGCGGGAGGGCAGGGGGCGCGGTTTGGGAGAGCACACCCCCGCTGGCTTTGGCTTCACGGCACCCCGGGATCCGAGCCCCCTGCCGAACAATGCGGCGGTCCTGCTGTCCACTGCCACCCCTCCGTCCCGCCCCATTGCTCTGGGCAGAGGCTACTCTTTTCTCCCGTGCTCAGCTCCGTGGGACCCAGCACACCACCGCGGCTGCCACGCGCATCCTGACGGGGATATGAAGAGCACAGCGCACCACACCAGAGCTGCACACCACTGCCCTCTACGCACTGCTCCCAAAGTGCCCCTAAATGGGCCAGCTCCACTGTCTTGGCTGCCACAACCCTGTGCACAGCAGCACAGCCACAGTGTGCCATGACACTGCCCAGCCAAGATCTGGGCTCAGCAATGCTCTGCCAGTCTCCGCTCAGTCCCCCACATCCTCAAACCATCAGCGCTGCAGGTGCAGAAACATCCCCTTACCAAGACGTGGGTGCAGGTCCCACCACTACTACCCACATGCACATGAACGAGAGATAAGATGGACACAGTTCTTCGCAGCAACCCCCCTGGCCTGGCACTGCCGGGCCTGCTCATGCCACAGCATGAGCCCCCCTTCCATGAGCCCTCTTGCAGACCACACAGCTTCCAGCACCAGGCATCCAGAGCCCCAAGGCAGACCTTGCACCCAACCCCCCCCCCCAGGTGCCTTAGGACCCACATTGGGACAGCTGGACCTGACTGCTCATTCCTGGGCTAGCATCTGTGCTTTGTGGTTGGTGGGGATGCCAGCATGACCCAAGGAAGTAAGCCATAGTCTCTGTTCATGTTGCACGACAAACACAACGCCTCCTGTCATGCTGGCGTGAGGACCCATGGCGCAGCACAGGGCAGGACTGGGTGGCCAGGCCACCCACAGGTCTGGGCGCCCATCACCAGCTCATCAAGCCTTTGAGCCCTGCAGTATCCCTTATCCCCTTTTCCAGGCTCCTGCAGAAGCTGCCAAGGTCCCAGCTCCACTGTCTGTCCTCCACTGCAGAACATCCATGGGGATGCCTCCACCCAGTGTTTGTCCCCAAGATGTTCACCTGTCCCTGGGGAGCTGGCTGCCCCACACAGGGCTGCACACAAGCATAACACTCCCTACAACACTTGGCAGTTCCAGCAGCTTTTCTCCACTTCCCCTCCCAGCCCATAACTCCCAACGTGAGGCTTTTCATGGCTCTCTAATAACTTTCAAATTACTCAGTACAAAAGGAGTTGTTTATACAACATTTCTGACAGTCCCATAATTCAAGTGATGGTGTGGAGTTTCCGTGGAGACCCTGCACGTCAGGCAAATTCCATGAATGCCAGAGCTGGCACTAAAGGAAACTCCCGCCAGAGTACTTGGCTGGGCCCTCCAGCCCTGGGTGGGGTCAGAGACGGGTACCTCTGAGGGGTGGACTGTGGGGCTCATGTCTGACAGGGCTCCTGCACCCAGGGTCCCTCTGCCAGGTGTTCTCACCCAGGCTGAGCATCTCTGGTCCTGCTGTGGACCTGCACAGCCTGTATCTTTTTCTCACACTGAAGTGGGATAAAAGCATCCCTGGTCAGGGATGCTGGGAAGGAGCACCAAGCTTGGGCTTGGCATACATTGGTGCCAAGGGTGCTACCACCTCCAGGGACAGCCCCAGGGCTGGGCCCAGGGAGGGACCACAATTGCCCAGTCTGAGCACTGTCATTAGAGTATCCTCTGACCACCATACCTGCCTGCCCCATCAGCCACAGCTCATGGCTGGTCAGGAACACAGCCCTTCCCTGCGACTGCAGCTCTGTTGTTTAATCGTCTCCAGCAAAAGCCCCAGGAATGGCTCTGGGCTGCCTGAGAGATGCTTCACCCCTAGAAGCAGCTGAGTCACCTCCAAGAGGCAGTGACTGTTGTGGGCCCAAAAGGCCTTTCCAGAGTCAGCAGCACTTGCACATCACCCTGCAAGGGCAAAGTCCAGTAGAAGGTGTCTGGTGAGAAATTGTGGCAACCAGAACCCAGGGCAGCCCCTCTGTCCTTCCTTAGGTCAGGGGCAGTCCTGGCACTGCCCTGCTCCTCTGCAGGACAGCAACATGGGGTGGATGACATGGCCCAGCATGGCCATGGCATGGACAAAGGGCAGAGCCAGAGCTAACAGCCCCATTGCCACCCAGCTCCAAGAAAACCAAACACTTGCCCAAAATGAAGCATTAATCCTCCACTCAGTACTATGCTCTCCACACCTTGCTGGACATCCCCAGCAGCTCAGCACCACAGCACTGGCCAGGCACTGGCAGCCCAGCCCCAACCATCAGCCCCTTGTCTCAGTGCTTGAATAACTGATGGCAGCAGGTTCATACAGCCACCTCGGTCAGAAGGAGGTCTGGCCATGAATCTTTCATGCTTTGTGCTTCCAGGAGCTTGCTGGGGACAGTGTGTGGGAGGTGGGGATGTGCTGGGATTCTTGAGAGGTGAGGACCACTCCCAAGCCTGTCTCCAGGGAGAAATAAATGCAGCAGGATGGCTCTTATCATGGGCCAGGGCAGCAGCACAGCAACTTTCTGGCCCTGGAGAACAGCAATGCTCTGCTGTGACTCCCTCCCAGGCAAGGCACAACTTCTCCAGCGTCGCCTCCCCTTGCCACCATTAGGATGCCTAATCACATGGTGCCCACTGCAGGTGGAGGACACGGGGACACAGAACAGCAAAGTGACCTTGGCACTGGGTGCCTGTGCATGGAGCAGAGTGGCAGCAGGCATCTCATCGCAGCCCTGCCAGCCCCACTCCCAGCATCCCCCCTGCCTGAGGCTGAGGGGCTGCATCCAGAAGGCGGAGGGAAGTAGGCAAGTGTGCAGGCAGCAGGGTAGAAGCAGCTCACCCCTTCCCAGTGCCACTGTGCCAAGGCATAAGCTGACAACCTGGAGTCAGGAGGAGCACAGGGAGCACTGTCCAGCCCTGGGAGTAGGAAGAGGCCATTGCTCCATCATGCAGCTCTGAGCAGCGGTGCTATATTTACCCATCAGCAGGCCCAGGTCTCAGCCTCTCGCCTGTAACACAAGCCCTGCAGCCTGCCAGAATCTGAGGGGATGGCACATTCCTCAGCAAAAAATAACTACCCAGCAGCAGGCAAGAGGGCAGGGGTGGAGGTGACTGACTGGACAGCTGCACCAGCCACTCAGCTCACCAAGGAGAATGCTCCTGGTCCTCAGAACCCCTGGGATGGGGACCCAGCATGCGTGGACACCCTCACCAGCACCCTGCCCAGGTGGCTGGGGGCAGAGCTGGGAGCCCAGGTCTCCAGTAGCTGCCCAAGGGCTGGCCTCCATGCCTCCCCCAAGAGACGTGCACAGCCCCAGGATGTATGGCTGTGCCTGAGGACTGGTAGACTGCACAGTTCACCCACTGTCCTAGTGGCTGTGGGCATAGAATGATAGAACCATGCTTGGAAAAGACCTTTAGTATCATCAAGTCCAACCATTAGCCCACCTCTCGCAAACCCACTGCTAAACCATGCCCTTCAGCAACCCATCTACACATCTTTTAGATACCTCCAGGGTTGGTGACTCCACCTCTTCACTGGGCAGCCTCTTCCAGTGCCTGACAAAACCTTTCAGTGAAAATATTTTTCCTAATATCCAGTCTGAACTTCCCTAGCATGAGCTGAGGCCATTCCCTCTTGTTCTATCACTTGTTACTAGGGAGAAAAGACCCTCCTTGCTTCAATCTTCTTTCAGGTAGTTGTAAATAGAGAGAAGGTCTCTTCTCAGTCTCCTTTTCTCCAGTTTTTCCCCAGTTCCCTCAGTCACCCCTCGTAAGACTTGTTCTCCAGACCCTCCACCAGCTTCATATATCTTTTTTGGACACACTATCATCTCAATGCCCTTCTTGTGGTGAGGGGCCCAAAAATGAACCCAGGATTTGAGGTGCAGCCTCAGCAGTGCTGAATATGGAGTGGTATCCTGAAGGCCAGATCCAGTCCCACCAACCCTGCAATGCTCAGTCCTGGGGACCTCTTCCTGTGTCACCTGAAACCAGCACCAGCCAAGCAGCTCTGCAGAGGTAGCCCCTGTGCTGACACAGCCAGGCATGGTCCCACAGTGGGGCATGGCAGCCTGGGATGGAGCCTTGTTGCATCCTGGGCTCCTTGGAGATGCTTCTGTGTCCCCGGAGGGCAGCCAGAGACAGCAAGGGGAAACTGAGGCATCCCCGGAGAGTACCACAGGAAGGAAGAGATGGCAAAAGGAGACCTTAGGTCTTACTTGGTGTCTGAGAAGGTCTGGCAGGGGCACCAGAGGAAAGGGGCAGTTGGCATTAAACATGGGCCTGGCATTGCAAAGTAAAGGACTAAAATTAGGCAGTGAGATAAATGGTCAGAGGTGCTGAGCCACTAGGGACAATGACAGTGCAGCCGTCCCTGCCAGGGTGCCATCGCCATCACCATGCACCACTGCCACAAAAACATGTCCATGCTGCTCCACTGTAACTCTGGGCTGGACAGGAAAGGACTGTGCAGGGCCACTACACACTTCTAGCCCACTCCCCACTCCCACACACAGGCTGGTGCAGACTGTTCCCTGGGCAGAGGAAAAGTTCCAAGGTGGTTTGATTGCTGAGTGCAGGTGGAGGCAACTGGAGCAAGACCTTGTACTGGGAGCTCAAGACAGACATATCCAACCTTGAAACAAGAGGCTGCCCTGTCAGGGAGGATCAGTCAGTGCTGGCATGGCAAGGGAGGGCTGGGCTCTAGAAGGAGATCATCTCGGGTTCTTAAGAGGTCATTTAATCTGGTTTGTGGGGAAAATATTCAGGAGATGCAGCTGAGAGGTGATACAAGCTTCAGCAAACCCAGGGACAGCGGAGTCATGGTAGGGACCAAGACAGGCTGGAATAGTCTGGAGGGTCCCTGGATAGACCTGTGAAGCCCCTGGACCAGCTTGATACTGCTGTGAGAATACACTCCACCTGTGCCCATGGAGGGAGGTTCATGGAGGAGAACCTGATACAGGAAAGGGGCAGATGGGTGGGACATGGTGGGGATGGTGGGACACACACAATGGGGTTGGTGTGCCTCCAGGGAGCCCCTGTGCCTTCCTCCTTGGCCATCCCCATGTGTGCTCTCCTTGCTCCCCATGCTGAGCACTGACGCACTTGGGGGACCTGGGAGAAAAGCAGGAGAAAATCATTAGTGGGGTGGAGCGACAGATTCAGGGCAAGGGATTAGAGGAGCTAAATTGGGCTTGTGTGAGCAAGGGGAAATGCTGAGCTGGTACAGGAGGAGCTGCCGAGGACAAGCACAGAGCTAGGCAGCACAGAGCTCCTTCACTCCAAAAGCAGTGACCTTAGCCACCTTGGGGAGAGATGATGCCAGGAAGAAAAAGTGAAAGACCTGGCTCTATCACCACTGGAGACCATGACCTAATGGCAGTGAATGGAGCAACAGTATGCCTATACCTCCATACACAGGGACCAGGGACCCCAAGCCCAGAGAAAGACCTCATCCTGCCTGGGGATCTTACTGACATGCCCCTTGCCCCCTAATTGTTTGATGGCCCAGCTCATAAGTCCGCCAGGGAACAAGGACTAAGTGTCCCTGCCTGGCACAGGGTTGACTTTAAAACAAGCATAACTGCCATGGTCCCCAGAGAATTGGGTCTTGTGGGGAGCGTGGGGAGCCCCTCAACAATTGAGGCCTCCATGCTGGCAGCCACAGAACCACCACACATCCTGGCAGGGTGTCAGGGCAGGAAGGTGCAGAGCAGTGGCACGACTACTCCGTTTCACACGATGACCCATCTCACCACTTGGCTGCCAGCATGGAGAAAATGGCCCTAGGGGAAAAACACACAGGGCCAGGCTTGGACCACTCCCCACATCCCATCACATCCAGACCAGCACCTGCAGGACATGGTGCACCATGGAGACCAGCACACTGAGGGGTTTGTTCTGACATGGAGCTGGAGCAAAGCTACACCAGGAGCTGCCCCTCCTCACTTGGCCTCGTGCCTGCAGGAGCGCCCGGGGCAGGGTGACATTCACCGAGTGTATTAGGCAATCCTCCCTCATTAGGCTCCATCCCTCCCTCAGCTGCTCCAGAAAGGTGGCTGGGAATCGGGAGCAGGGACGAGTGCGTCAGCACAACGGGAACGGGCACCTGGGGAAATCAGGCGGTGCCTGGCTGCTGGGCAGAGGCAGGGGGGCCCAGGACAGCAGTGCCATGGAGAGGTGCACACTGGAGTGTGAGTACAGGGTGACCCCCCATCTCGACCTCCTGGGACAGGCTGTTCCCACCCCGTGGTGCAGGGAACATCTCTCACTCTCTCTGCACATACAGCACCATGCATTTGCCTGCATGGTGCCACAGCCCACAAAGGTGCGATGGGCAGAGACCCATCGCAGGCCCACTGTAGGGCAGGATACCTTCAGCACACTTGTCTACTCCCCCGGCTCCCTACCAGGCCTACGAACAGCATGTAACCCTTCCTCCTTCTTTCAAACACCATTTCTCCAGCCTCACAAAGAGTGGCTCTTCCTCTTCCTCGATTACTCCCCCCACAGTACTGTAAAGGCTCCCTCTGCCCTCCCACTGCCATCCAGTCCTTCCCTCAAGGTGCAGCATCTTCAGCACACCTCCCATGCAGCCAAGCCTTGGGTGCAGTTATTTCCCTCGAGCTACGGGACTCAGAACCACCTCCCTTCCTCTCTGCCCTCACTGTGGGCATGCAGACAGCACAGCTCTTGTCTCAAAGCAGGGCCACCAGCCAGCAGGCTCCCCGACACCTAGGTCTGGAATGCCCCAGGGAGGTGGCTTCCATGCTGGGACAGAGGGGCCTGAGCTCCTTCCTAGGCCTCTGTGCAGGTTGAGACCCATCCATCTGCAGCCTGCCTGTGCATCAGGTGATGAGCAGAGGGGCCCATAGGGCTCCAGAAGGGCAGCATAACTGACTCCACCCCTGTTCATTAACCACCAGGCCCCTCCCACTGCAGGATATAGACTCCACCTACTTACTATTCCTGCCCCCTGCAGTGTTAAGCTCCTCCCCCCGGCTCCACGCCCGGAGGGTCCCAGTTCTCCCAGTACGGTCGCGGGGCCCGGTGTCGGTGACGCTGCCGGTAGCTCTGCTCGCAGGCAGCTGGTGCGCAGGGGTGACTTGTTCAGAGGCACCAACAGGTAGCAGGGACTGTATTGGCGGCTGCGGAGGGTGGCACCACCAGTGGCATGCACCCAAGCTGCGTCTCTCTCTCTCTCTCTCTCTCTCTCCTTCTGCCCGGAGCAGGCTTGGCATCACATAATGCCGACACCTCTGTGCCCGGCCCTGGCACCCTGCCTGGCCTGGCAGCCAGTACAGCAGCCAAATACTCACTTCAGGTCAGCAAGCTGCCCTGGTGCTGCCAGCACTGAGCACCCCAGCCTGCAGCAAAGCCCAGCCCTAGCTGGATTCAGGCATACACTGCGGCAGCAGCCTGCAAAGCTCCTCTGCCACCCAAAGCAAACCAGTGCCCAGGGCTGTGCCAACACAGTTGTGCCAGTGGCCATGCCACCCTTACCTTCCATGTCAATGATGGCCAGCACAGCACTGGTCATGGCTTCTCCCTGCTCGTTCTCGGCGACACATGTGTACACACCAGCATCCTCCTTCTTGCTGTCCCGAATCCAGAGGGTGCCATACTCCTCCCCATGCGGGGCCAACAGCTCCTCATTTCGGTACCAGCGGAGACTAGGCTGGGGGTTGCCTGCCACCACCACCCGCAGCCGGATGTCACAGCCAGTGCCAATTGCTGCATTCTTCAGCTTCCGCACAAAAACCGGTGCTGCTGGGTGAGCTGAGATTTCCTCAGATGCCCCTGGCTCTTTTGTGACCTTGGCACGCTTTGGGGGAATGCCGGGGCTCGGAGGGGCAGCCCGGGGCTCCCCACTGGCCCTGCTTGTGCTCCCACGTCCCTGTGCTCGGTGCATGGTCTGCAGGTCCCCTGCCCAAGCCCACAACCCCCGCTGCCCTGAGTCCGCCGCACTGTGCCCCTCTTCTTCCCCCGCCTGCAGCCCGGGGGTGCTGGGCACCTGCCAGGGGTGCTGGGGCAGAGTCGGCTCCCCGGTCCAGGTGCCGTCCTGTTCGGTGCCTTCCCCCCAACGGGCTGCAGCCCCGAAGGTCGCAGTGCCGTGGGCAAGCAAGGGGCTATTTTTAGGTGGGGGCTCGGGTTGCTACTTGCCAAGCCTCTGCTCACTGAACACCCGGGGCAGTGCGGGACCCCATGCTCTGCTGCAGCCCCGAGCCCTCCCAGTGCCTCGGCACCTGCTCCTCCGCTGGCCTGGGTACGAATCCCACGGGAGACGGCCGCTTCCTGAGCCGTCCAGGAGCTGGGGCCGTGGCGTCCCCCCCCTCGCCTGTCCCGTCCCGCGCGGCCCCCGGTGAGCTGTGCTCTCTCTGCCCCCTCTCCTGAAGTGGCAGCTGCCTCTGATATGTCACATTCCTTGGCCAGGCTCCCCCTCTCAGCGCCTGCCGCCCCAGCCCTACAGCCCAGCTCCACTTGCAAAGATAGAAAGGGGCCAGCACCTTTCCATATTAGCAGTGAGGCCCGGGGGGGACCCAGCCTTCCTCCTCCCCTTCCCCTTCTCCGGTGGTGTCACTGGATCCAGATGAAGAGACCCTGGTGGCATGCAGAGGGAAAGGACACCGTCATGCTTCCTGCAATGCGAGACCCCGGCGCAGGAGCCAGCACCACAGGGCCCCTTTGCCCTATCCCCAGCAGACAGAGCAGGGGGACCCCTGCATCCCTGCTCACCCTAAACCCACCCAACAGGAGGCTGCAAACAACAAAACCCCGTTTCTGTCACCGAGCTCCCCCCTCTCTGCCCTGGGCAATGTGAGTCCTGGACAATCCCCCACTCAAAGCCCTGCTTGGATCAGGAGCACCCTAATGTTTGAGTCTGGGGTGCCCTGTGAGGGCTCCTCCGTGCTGCACTCCAGACAACAAGCAACCAGGGACTGCCTGTGCCATCCCCGGGCAGTGCAGGACAGGGCAGGGCTTCTCCCATCCTGTTTCCATGCATGACACATGTCTCTCTGCACCTGGCCCCAGCCGCCATCGCCAGGGGCTGCAAATGTGGATGAGCAGGACGTGGGAGACGGGACACACTGCTTCCCGGCTGCAGATCAGTCCTCACCGGCCTTGGCACAGCTCGTTACCACTGGCCCAAGGGTGCCAGCACCAGTAGAGCATCACCAGCGAGGAGAAGATCCTAAGATCCCTCTGTTTTGAGTGGCTGGGGCACTCCAGAGTGGGATGCCCTGCTGAACCCACAGCTCGGCTGCAAAGCGTCTGAGTAAGCCCTGGGGTCTCTGGGGGCTGGAGGACACGCCCACAGAAGGCTTCAGGGGCTCCTCCCTGCCTGCTGTGCTCTACAGGCCAAAGGCTGCTCTGTATCCCGATTGTCACCCCCAGACACCCGGAACAGAGCCTTGGTTAGGCCAGCCTGGGCCGGGCGGGGAGGTGTCATGTCTCCCCAGCGCATCCTCGGGGACCATCCTCGATGTCACAGGGCCACCTGCTGGAGACAGCTTTTGAGATCCGACACCCCTCCGGCCCCGGCTGGCCCTGCTACCAAAAGTGGGTTTTGTCACTCTGGTCTCTCCATCGGGGAACCCCTATCCCCAGCCCTACTGCTGACAGCAGGACCTGCCTTGTCCATAAAATATCACCCCCTGCCTAGCTCAGTCCCCTCGCAGGGCTCTGCTGTCTGGCGGAGAGGTGCGGACCCTCTAATGCCTCCCAGTTCAGAGCAACCCTGAATGTCTTTGCCTGTGGGATGTTGGACCCTGAGTTCCCTTGCTGCACATGGCATTGCTACGGTGAAAGAGCTGAAGCCAGGAAACCTCACACTCCAACCACAGGGAAGGGGAGCACGTGTGTTAGGGGGGAGAAAGCACAGGGGGCAGGTTGAGGATGGAGGTTGAGCTGGGGTGGGGATAAGTGTAGGGTGGTGGTGCTGATACTCCCAGGGTGCCAGGGAGGATATAGATTTGGGATGAGGGGGGCTCTGCTTGCAAGATAGTGGCACTGTTGGGGCGAGGCATAGAGACATCCCTAGCAGCTGTAGGTCTGCGGCAGGCGTGGCCTGGGTGAGGGCAGAAAGGGGACAGCTCAGAGTCACCAGATCATGGTGTGAGGCCATGCATGTATGGGGAGAACAGGGGTCAGGCACACAGAGCCCCTTCCAAACCTGTCAGGGTTCAACTGCCACTGCCCTCTGTCCCAGCAGGGCTTCCCCACCCCGTGTAACTAGGAAACCCACCACCACAGGAAGCAAAATGCTCTGGGGCACCTTCAGTATGAGGGACACACAGGGGCCAGAAGCTTAGGGGACAGGCAGCTCGAGGACATTCTGGCTGCCCCATTCACCCCAGCCCAGTGCCAGGAGTCTGTGCAATGCCTCCTATGAGTATCACCTCCCCACCACCCTATCCCATCCCAGCCCCAGAGATGCACTGGGAGGAAGGGGTGATGCTCCGCTGTTTATTTCAGCCGCCTGAAGAGTCACATAGACACAGTGGGGTGGGGGTGCAGTGGGGCGAGGGGTGGGGGCACCTGCCCTGGCCCCTGGGCCTCTCTCCGACTCCTCTCTTTTTCTCCCCCCTCTCTCCCACTCACTCACTCCTCTCTCCTGTGTCCACCTACAGATACCCTCTCAGCTCCTGAGCCTGGCCCCGTGCAGCCTCCTGCTGCTGGGGGTCCCTGCGATGAGGGGGGGGGGGCAGGTGCTGCTCTCCTCTGTCCCACAGGGATGCCTCTTGGGCTGGGGGAGCACAAAGACATAAACCCCTGGGTCAGGGAAGGGAAGCGGGATGGGAGCACGCTGGCTCCAAGCCAGGCAGAGAACGGGGGGCTTGTCCCAGACCCCATTGCTCCCCATTCCCAGAATCACCACCGTACACTCAGAGAAGAGCCAGCTCCAGGAAGGTGGCATTGCTTCGGAGACAAGTCCCTGCTCTCTTGGGACAAAACCAAATCCCGTGCCCTGGCACAGGAAGGGGGCTGTGGGGGAATCCAGAACCTGCTGCTGGGACCGTCCAGCTCTCCATGGAGCTGGCCTAGGCCACCACCTGCTCCCCCCAGCCCCTCCTGCCTGTCCCTTCCCTCCCTCCTTCTGCCCCCCCATCCCGGGCCTGATCCTGATGCTGGCGTTGCCACTGCGAAGCTGCGAAAGCAGAGTGAGTCTTTCGAAGCTGAAGGAGAGAGCCCTGGGGGCATGAGGGGCCCAGAGGCAGCTCCGCGAGGGGGACTCCTTGGGCAGTGCCTGGAGAGCATTGGGGGGTGAGGTGGGGGGCAGGAGGGGAGCTTGGCGGCAGGACGGAGGCAGGGATCGAAGGTGCCAGTGGGCTGCTGGAGCAGCCTCCTCTACAGCACTTCATGCTGCTGCTGGGTCGCCTCGCTCACCACCTGCCAGGAGAGAGACACTGTGAGACTCCATGCTGAGCCAGCACCCAAGCCCTGAGCTGGGGACAGGTGCCATGTTCAACTCCCTCCAGACTCCCCACCACTGCCACCCTTTGCTCACCTCCCCATCGCGGGTTTCAATAGTTTTGATCATCACAGTCTTCTTGGTGTGCACCTCAGAGCCACGCTGCTCTGGGCTGGTCTCTGTGGGTGGGAGGACACAGCAGATGAGACCATTGGGACATGTGGCATGGGGGTAACATGGGAGGGACTGGGGTTACTGAGAGGGCTTCAAGATCCATGATGTAATATCCCCCCTCACCCCTCACCAGGAGCTTAGTGAGACACCCATGGGTCCCCAACCTGGCTACAGCCCCTCAGGAAGGAGGGGCTCCTGTGACTGCCCTGTGACTGCCCCCTCCTCATAGGGTGATGCTCACCTCGGAAATTGAGTGAGGAGGCAAAGGTCTGGTGCATGGGAATGCTGATCCTGTGGGAACACAGAGGGGAGAGCTCAGCACCAGCCAGCCCCTGCCTTAGGGCAGCTGCTTACAGGGTGGGAGCCCAGAAAAACAGCTGACCCTGCTGTCTCCTCCACCATGTCCTTCCCCCCTGCCACTCACCGGTTCTCCTCGCCCTCCAGCAGCTTGCGGTATGTGGCAATCTCCACGTCCAGAGCCATCTTGACATTGAGCAGGTCTTGGTACTCACGCAGGTGCCGGGCCATCTCGTCCTTCAGGTGCCGGATCTCCTCCTCCAGCCGAGCAATGGTGTCCTGGTACCCGCCAGCCTCCCCAGCAAAGCGCTCCTCCATCTCCCGCATCTGGCGCATCAGCGAGTCATTCTGGGGAGACAGGAGGGTTTAGCAAAGGGGGGAACCTGGAGGAGCCAGGGGTCATCTGGGGTGGGAGCTTGGGTTGCTGAGGGAGGATCCTAGAGGAAAGCAAGGGACATGGGGAGAGCCGTGGTCAGCCCTGGGCTGGGTCCAGCTGAAGTGGGACAGTGATGGGTGGCCATCACCCTCCAACACTGGGAAGCAGGGTCTGGTATGGGCAGGCTGGGCAACCCTCCGCCCCAGTGCCCAGCCCTCCTGGAGCAAAGCCACCCTGTCCCAGAGGGAAAGGACAGAGAGGTGCAGGAGCACTGGACAGCTGCCCTGGGGTGACACTGCCACACTGGTGCCTGCTGCCTGTCTCCTGTGACCGTGACGGTGCCAGGACCAGACCAGACTGTTGTGCTGTGTTTGTTTGCAACCACCTTCCCAGCCTGCAACAAGACACCCTGAGCCCTGCACCTGCCTGCCTCTCAGCCTGGGTAACTTTTACAAGCTGTGTCTTGACCCTGGGCCTCTGCCAAAACATCTCACAGAGGCCTACACTGCCACAGGGGGAGGTGCAGTCTAAATCTGAGGAATAAGACCATAGGAACTTCTTAGAGACCTGGGAAGAGCCCCCACCCCAGAGAAGTCCCAGAGGTTCCCAAGCCGTCCCAGCTCAGCAGGTCATTACTGGGAAGCTGGAGGCCTAAACAATACTGCCCATGGCTCACCGTGCCCTTGAGGGCATCAATCTCACAGGTGTAGGACTGGATCTGGTGCCGGTACTCCAGCATCTCCTGTTTTGCCTGCCGCAGTGCATCATTGTTCTTGTTGGCCGCCTGTGTCAGGTCAGACACCTGAGGAGAGACCAGGGTCAGTGGGCATTGCCACCAGGATGGCCAGGACCCACCGCACCCAGGCAAGCCCAGAGCCCACCAACTCCCACACCTTGGACTTGTACCACTCCTCAGCCTCAGCGATGTTCTTGGCAGCAATGCTTTCATACTGGGCACGGATGTCCCGCAGCGCAGCCGTCAGGTCAGGCTTGGAAATGTCCATCTCCACCTGGATGTGCTGCTCCTGCAGCTGAGCCTGCAGCTCCCGGATTTCCTAGGGGGACAAGGTGACACCTCAGGGCACACTCTCTCACCCAGGACACCTCAGACTCTGTCCTGTCCCTTAGTCCCACAGGTGCCTGTAGAAAAGGGGTCCACCCCCAAACCTACCTCTTCGTGCACCTTCTTGAGGAAGGCAATCTCCTCCTGCAGGGACTCAATGCGTCTTTCCAGGTCAATACGTGCCAGTGTAGCTGCATCTACATCCTGGGGGCATCCATGGAGAGCAAGGGTTAGTGGGGGGGGGGAGAGGTGGGGGAGCACTGGGAGGAGGCATCAACGTCTAGAGGATGCAAATCTATGCCTAGGGCCATGGCCTGGGGCTGGGCTGTTGTGGGGACATGGGGGTGGGAGGAGAGGTGGGGGTCCCACAGCACAGGGGAAGAGAGGGTACTCACGGCTCTGAAAGCAGCCAGGTTGTTCTCAGCCTCTTCCTTCAGCTGGATCTCCTCCTGGAGCCTGGGGACAGAGAGGGGAGGTCAGGGGTACACAGAGGGAGCCCTGTCCCTCAGTGGAGATGTTCCCCACGAGCTGTCCCTGAGCCTAGTGTGGCCCAATAGACAGACACAGGATTGTCCTGCATTCCCGGCGGGCAGCGGGGGGGCTGGCTGGAAGCCAAGAGCTCTTCCTCCCATTCCCTATTATAGTCAACACCGGGGAGAGTACAAAGGCATGAGGTCAGCTCCGTGCCACCGCGCTGCCCCAGCCCTTATAGGGGAGAGTGGTCGGCAGCCGGGGGGACAGGGTGCAGAGTCCAGAACTTGGGGGTCCACGGGTTGATCTGTCCCAGGGAAAGCAGGACAAGTGGGTCTCAGCAATGTTGTGGGATAGGGGAATGGAGCTCACACTCCTGGGGTGTGAGCCTCGGGGGGTTGGGCTGATCCAGGGGAGGGGACAGTGCTGCTGGTCAGAGGGAGGTCAGTGAGCAGGAGACGGAGGTTCCCTGGGCGGTGCTGGAACAGCGGGTGGCACGAACCCAACACCTGTTTGTTCTGTGAGCTGCTCGTCCCCTGACATTTGGGGATCCTCCATGCCAACCCCAGCTTCCCATCATCAGGGGCTCTGTCCAATTGCAGCCCCACCAGCACCCCACTGGGGCTGCAGGGACAGAAGGAGGCAGATGGATGTGTCACCCCCAGAAGGTGTGTCTCCAGACTCAGTGTTCTCAGGACACAGGGGCCAGGAGGGAAAGCACAGACCAGCATCAGAGCAAGCAGCCCACCCTGAGCATCTACCCCTGCTGCCAGGTGCCCTTATGCTGGTCAGTACCTGGGAGGTCACAGCCTGGCAACCTATGTGGCGACTCCCTCTGTTCCCAGGCTCCTCCCCAGCACCAGCCAAGCCCATGGCATCCCTGGGGGGGTCCCTGCAGCTCCTGGGCCATCACAGACACCCACAGCAGTCCTGGAGCATCCCTGGCCTGCAGAAGCGTGGGTACTCCTTCCCTTCCTTTCTCTATGTCTGGAGCTGTCAGAGAACCCAGTCCCCGGGTCATCCTCCTCCCCCTCACTTCCGCCTGCCTGGCTGGCTCTGTCTGAATGTTCCAAAGGGCTCAGCTCATCCATGGGCTTGCTAGCTCTCCCTGGTGTGAAAAGGAATGGGGACCACAGCAGGGACTACTCCAATTCCTCTGCTCTGGGGGTCCTATGACATCACAGCCTGGCCTTGGACCTGCTGCAAGAGAGGGCATGGGGGACACTCCTGCTGTCCTGCCTGTTGGGTGCTCCCTGGGTGCCTGGAGAGGAAGGGTTGGCACAAGCCATCTGGAGTACCCTAAGAGATTTGCCCAGGCTCTGGGCACCTACTTCACCTGGTCCCACACAGCTGGGCCAGCTCCCCCTTGCCTGTTCCACGCCACAGTTTGGAAAGCACCCAGCACTGGTGTAGAGAGTCACAAAACTCTCTTTCAAAAATTTGAAGCTACTGTGTGCACCTATAAGGACCTGGCACCCTGCATGGTGTCCTGCAGGCAGGTGCAGACAGAGAGAAGCATGGTCTAGTTGCTCTCCTTCCCCAGGGGACAGGGTGATGGGGACCAAGAAGAGGTCACAACAGGGTCCATGCCTTGGGGTAGAGGATAGCAGTGAGCACCCAAGGGTCTGCTGCAGACAGCTCTGCCACTACCCTTTCCTAGGGATGGAGACACAGGGATGGATGCCCACGAAGACACTCCAAAGCCCATCCTTACCTCTGCTTGAGCTTCTGCAGGTCATCAAGCAAGTTGTCACGCTCAACCTCCACACGTGCCCGCTGGCCAGTGAGCATGTCCACCTGGCGTCGGAGCTCCCGCAGCTCTTCCTCATACATCTCCGCCACACGGGTGGGCTCCTTGCCCCGCAGGCGATTGACCTCAGCGACCATGAGGGCATTCTGCTGCTCCAAGAAGCGCACCTTCTCAATGTAGTTGGCGAAGCGGTCATTGAGCTCCTGCAGCTCCACCTTCTCGTTGGTGCGGGTCTGGAGGAACTCCTGGTTCATGGCATCGGCCAGGCTGAAGTCTAGCAGCTCGCCAGAGCCTTGGTAAGCACTTTGGTAGGAGCGCAGAGGTGTCACACGGGTAGTGCGGAAGCTGGACAGGTTGGGGACAGCTGAGGTGCGGGACACCTGGTAGACGCGGGATGTGACAGAGCTGCCGCTGCTGCCCTTGCCCCCGAAGGAGGCACGAGAGAAGACCGGGGAGCCACCAAAGGTGCGGCGGTAGGAAGAGACCCGCTGGCTGGAGGAGTAGGACTGGCTCATGGTGGCAGCGTGTGGCGGCGAGGCCGGAGCAGGGAGCAGGCGGAGGGGCTGGCGAGCGGCCGGCAGCTCGGAGAGGCTTCGGGAGGGGACCCGTGCTGCCGCTATTTGTATCCTGCTGACATCACTCGCCCCTCCTGCTGCCAGGCAGCTGGGGGATGCTGCCGCGGGGGGGAACGGCCGCCAGCCCCCGCCCACCACTCCTCACCTGCCTGCAACTCTGGGCCACAGACCCCCAAAGGGACAACGACAGTGCCCATGGAACCCCAGGCACCCCCAGACCCCGCTGGTGTACCAGCCTCCCCCTGGCCCCCTGTGTGCTGTCCTTTCCTTCGTGGTGCAAGGAAACAAAGGGGGACAGGCTTGTGGTGAGCCCCACAGCACTGCCCAGACTCCCATCAGTGTGCAGTGACACTTTTGAGGGCCTGGACAGACAGGCAAACATTCTGAGCTGCTGCTGGGGTGAAAGACAGGGACTCAGCCCTTCACACCCTCACTTGTCTCTCCTCAAGCCAGACCCCATGCCTGCTGGCCACAGTCCATAAATTGGCTTTGGGCACCCCAAAAATACCCCTAATGGTGCCTTGATCTGCTCCACAGCAAGAGCCCCAAGCTCAGTTCTCCAGACGGGGGGGAAGGGATAACCCTAAGGAGGAGTTATGTGAAGGGACTCCTGCTCTGAATGTTCTTGTGCTGACCCACCATCCAACCTCTCCTTTCTGATATGGGAGGGCTGAGTGCTAACCCAGAGCTGGGTGCTCTTGGGGTGCTTCTGAGTGATCCTGAGCAGGTGCTGGGTCCAGAGTAGTCCCAGTGACTGACATCACCTCCGAGGTCCTCACTCTGGCACATTCCCTAAGCAGCAGGCATCCAACCAAAATAGCCTCTCGAGCTCATATGCGTGGGACATACATGGTATTTATAGCTGGGGGAGGCACCCAGTTAACCCTTCTCACACCAGTCATACAGAGAGCACAGCTGGACCAGGATCCTGCCCAGAGCAGCCCCAGCTCCTCTCTAATCCCTGTCACCCCAAGAGCAGAACAAGGCCCCCAGGTCATCTCAGAGTGCTGCAGGCTCTGCCCTGTCTCCTCAGCCTTTCCCTTTCTCCTCAGCCTTTCCCACCCCAGCTCTCAAAACCTTCTCTGAATAAGAATATCCCAGCTCACCTCAAGACCCCTGCCACAGCTTCCCACCTCTTGGACAGGTGGTGGAACAGGGCAGGGACAAATGGGGCTACACACAGACCTGTGCCAGCTGAGGTGAACATACTGAATGCGGAAGGCTGTGTTGTGGGACCCCCTCAGGCATCACTTCACAAGCCCCCCCCCCGGCATACCTGGTGAATGCCAGCCCTGGGGTGCTGGGCTGTTTTGGCTGACATCAGCTGGCACAGTCCCAGTGCCTCTGTCCCTGGAGGCCCTGGCAGAGGGGATTGCTGTGCCACCAGGCACCAAGTGACTCAGCAACAGGAGCAGCACTTGGTTCTGCCCAGCCTGGCACCTCTCAGCCCCCCACCCTAGCTGCAACACAGATGCCAAGAGTGCCCAGGCTCCCCCATGGCAGCACCAACACAGTAAAGGCTTAGGCTTGGTCACAGCAGCATCCCCAACTGCTCTGGCTACTGGGGGCACTCCTGTCTGCTCTCTACCATCCTTCTGCCAGCCAGGAGGCCAGGTCTGGACCCTGTGACCATGCAGGTAGGCAGACACTCCATGTCCTCTCCAAGTCCCCCATCCAAGGAGCTTCTCCCATCTGCGTAATGCTGCAGCTTCCCAAAGGGTGCAGGCTGCCCGGCAGAGCCTGCCTTTAAAAGGGAAGGTATTTCCAGATGAGGTTGTTTCATCCCAGCACAGGGGGGAGGATGGAAGAAAGGGGGGCTTGTGGGGACGGAGAAGATGGAAAAACAGACAGCATCCTTCCTCCTTCTGGCCCTGCTCTGAGTCTGCCCTGTGCATCCCTGAGCCCTGCACATGTGCCCTGCCTGCCCCATGAGTGCTATCAGGGTGGCATGCCAGCCCTTCCCTGGAGTGCAGAAGGGCAGTGGATCCCCACACCATCTCACAGGACCCCAGGGGCCTGGGTCAGCAGAGTGCCAGCCACGTTGTTCCAACATTCCTTCCCTTGATCCCAACCCACCATCCTGCTGGACAGAGTGTCCCCCTCCCAGGGCTGGCACGTCCAGTGGTGCTCAGCACCCTACTCTACTGCTTCAGGAAGGTGCCCCATGTACTCTAGTGCCCCACGTAAGGCCTGGTGAGCCCTTGTCCTCATCCCACAGAGCAGAGAGGTGCCCCAGGGAAGGTGCCCAGGGAAAGGGAAATGCACTCTTGGGCACTGCTGCTAGGAGGGGAAGCTGCTCTGAGGGGTTAAACAGCAGCATCCTCTTGAAACCACTCTGGGACAAACTGTCTAAGTGGCCTTTCATCAGCTTCACTACAGCCTTCCGGGATGGCTCTGTACAGGCAGGGGCCCCATGTTTGGCAGAGGGTGGACAGACGCCTTGGACTTTCCACAGCCTCTTAGGAAAGTCCCGTCTGCATGCAGGACACAACAGCACAGGAAGCGGGGGATGAGGAGCAGAAGTCAGAGATCCTGCCAGAGTCCCATCCCATGTCTCCAAGCAGTTGGTGACAGCTGAAGCCCCTGCAAAAAGTGAGGAGGCTTCAGAGACCATCAGTGCACGGGTGCCTCTTGCCCAGCCATATTCAGCCTCCCCATGGCTCCATCCCAGGCCAGGCTGACCCAGACCAGTGGAGCCTGGGAAGCAGCCCCTGAGCCCCCACACTGGCGTGGCTCCAGCTCCCAACAGGCCCTGGGACAGGGCTGCTGCCGGGAAGGCATCAGGAGCTGGAACGTCAAACAGATCCCTCTGGTCATGACATCCCCTTGAGTGAAGCCAGCTGCATCCTGTGGCTGCCCCTCCTCCCTGGACCTCCCTCCCTGCTGCTCCCCCAGGATTTAAGCTGCCTGGGGAGCCAGGCACAGCCTCCCCAGGCTGCAAGCATCTTGGGGCTTGGAGCCGGGTGGGTTGCAGGGATGGGGTACTGTCTCTTCCTCAGCTCCATACGCTGCTGCCAGGGCCCCTCCACTCCCCTCATGCCTGGCCCTGGTGGAATAGGAATGAAGCAGTGAGGTTGTCCATCCCCCTCCCTCTTGGCCCCTGGAAGTCTCCCTCCATCCCGCTCCTTTTACAGCCATGAGCCTCTGAGGCGCCTTTACCCTAAGAGGGAAGGACCATGTGGCCCATTCCCCAGTGCTGACAGATGCAGGGCATGTGCTGTTGTCTAAATAGGAGATAGTTCTCCTTCCCTGCCTGGACTGGGGTCCAGCCTTACCTGCCAGGGTCCTAGAAGCTGGTGAGTGCCCTACAGGCTGCAGTCGCCAGCCCCCAGCTCGCTCCAGCTGCCCCACACTTCACTCACTCCAGAGAGCAGGGCCACTGGTGTGGGCACACAGCCCATCTGTCTGCCTCTGGCCCTCACCCTGTGTCCTCAAGTGATGGGAATGGTGGCCTGCCTGAGTGGCACAGGGATACTGAGGGAGCCACAGCACTTGTGGATGCTGTGGATGTCCAGCTCTGCCCTGTAACCTTTATGGATGCTGGAGGGTGTTTGACCCTCCTGGGTATGTTTAGATCCTTGGGGTGAGACGTTTACTTCACAGTCCACAAGAATGCTGGGGGTGACCTATTGTTCCCAAGGCCATGTAGGTCTTGGAGGACACCAGCTACCTCCATGTCCACTCAGGTGGTCAATGCCTGGCTCTATCACTCATCTCTACCTAGTCCTATGACCCGTGGAGATTCTGGGGGTGTTCACCTTCCCTCAAAGTCCAGGGGCAGGTTGTAGTTGTCCACCTCCCCTTATGGTCTATGGAGACCTTCTCCTGCCCCTATGTCTGTAGGGATGCTGGGGGTGCACAGCTGCCCCTGTTAGTCCACACTGATGTCCACATAGGGACTGGATGCTCTCACAGTCCATGAGGATGCAGGGGCGTCTGTCTGCCCTCCCTCAGGCCTCAATAGCATCACTCATGCCAGTGCGATGAGGTAGCAGCCATCCACTGCATGGCTGGTTGCTCACGTCAGGCATGGTCACCATGTGCTCAGCCTCCAGCAATGCCCAGCAGTGATTTTTCATGCTCAGACACGTGGGCCATGGGGGGGGACCACCTCACTGCTGGTATGGGTGCCATCCCTGCATTCATCCTGGCAGGGCAGGAAGGGAGGGGGTCTGGGTAGCCTGGAAGGCAGCAGGAGAAAGGGGCATCACTTCCCTGGAGACGTGTTTACAGGCTTTGCCCTGGGCCATCTCTCTGTTAACCCCTTCTAGTGGGGCTCAGCTTTGGCTGCCCACCCCCAGAGCCCCTCACTGCCACACGGAACACTTCCCAGAGCAAAGCACACATGGCTCCCCACCCTGAGCTGCCAGGGGATGAGTCAAGGCGCCCTCTTGCCTCTGCCAGGTACCCCTGAGCACATGTGTGAGCCCAGCATCGGGGTGCAAGCACCCCAAGGTGGAGCTGGCCACAGTTTTGGGGAGATGCCTGTAGCTCCCTGTGGCAGTGGGGAATCTGTGTGGCAGAGGGGGCCGGGGACAGGAGCATTGCCTTCCTGGGGGCACAGCAATGGGGTGGGGGACAGCCACGGCAGGTGCTGTGCAGCCCCCTGGCATCCAGCCAGGGGTGAGTCAGAGCTCACGCAGAAATAGCCAGCAGGAGCTTTTTCTGGAAGCCCCGCTGCTCTGGGAATAACTGTGACATGCCAGGGTGCTGCCCTTTGCTCGCTCCTATAGGGCTGGGCAAGGGCCACACCCGTCCCTGCCACTCACTTCCTGCTCTGGCAACCCCAAATCTGGGCACTTCCCCCACTCCTGCACTCACTCCCTACACCTATCTGCCTTGGACACCCATTCTCTGGGCACCCACACACTGTCATCAGCTCCAGGCACCCATGCTGAAAATGTTCCCACGTGTCCCTATGCATGACCTGGGGACCACCCAGGAGCACCCAGCCCTGAGATGGGTGATGCTGCCAGGGGGAGCTGGGGTCTGTCACCTCAGGTCCCCTCAGCAAGAGGGAGCATGTGCGGCCCAGCTCTGAACTGGGGTGCTGGGTGCCTCCTCCCAGCCCTGTCCCATCTCAGCAGGGTGCTAGCCCTGTGTTTTGATGTGGTGGCTGTGGTTGACATGGAGACCCTCCAGCTGTCTGCTCGCGGGGTGCCAGGCAATGGGAGTGCTTGTCTACTTTGGGGAGGGTGAGTGGCAGGTGCTGGGGGCTGGGAGCATAAATCCAGAGCTGTCATGAGCTCCCAGCATGGCAGGTCCCAGGGTCAGGGGCAGCAGGACCACCAGTTTCAGGCCCCAAGACATGGATAGTGTCTCTGGACAACAGGGTGCCCACGCTGGTGACTCAGGAGCTGGGAATCTGGCTGGAACCAATCACCTGGGCCCCATGCACTGCTCACAGACTGCCACATCCTTCTATCTCCAGGAAGACACAGAATCCTGCTGGGAAATGATGCACGAGCACTGATGGAAACCCAAACCCCTGCTGCCACACCCAGAACACTTAGGGGACACAGCCAAGGGCAAGAGCCACCCTGATCCAAGCCACCCTGGACATGCTCAGGCTATGCCCCTCCTGGGCCTGGCAGACAGATGGGGTCCACCCTGTCACCATGCCACCTTCCAGCACCCCGGCACATTACTGTCACTTAGGAACGTCAGTTCCCAACATGGCACCAAGTGCTTGTGCCTTATTTACTGTGAGATCCAGGCAGTGCCAAGGCCCCAGGGGGAACAGCAGTGATGGGGGGGCTGCCACTTGGTCAACTCCAGTGACTCACCCCAAAGACACCCGGCATCCAGGAACCACGTGTTCCCCTGAGCACCTCTGGGTGGTGTGGGGTCAGCTGTAGTTCCTGGGCAGCCCTTTCTCACAGCACTGGGTGGCTGTCCCTGGAGAGTCTGTCCCTGCCCCTTGGCTCCCACCCCAGCCCCTCCTGGCTGTGCCCTGCTTCCATGGACCAGCCCCTCAGCTCTACCTTGGCTTTGGCAGGCACCGTGTTTCTACCCTGGACCAGGGTGCAGGGTACAGGGTGCAGAGTGTGGAATGGAGGGGTGTGGGGTGCATGGTTTGGGCTGCAGAGTGCAAGGTGTAGATTGTGGGGCACAGGTTGTGTGCTGCAGGTTGCAGGGTGTGGATTGAGTGCTGTGTGTTTTAGGGTGTAAAGTACATGGTGGGGGCTGCAGGATGTGAGGTGTAAGGTGCGGAGTGCATAGTGTGGATTGCACGGTGAGGGCAGCGCATGGTTTGGGGGGCAGCGTGTGGATTGCACGTTGTGGCATGCAGGGTTTGGGCTGCAAGATCTGCATGGTGTGAGGTGTAGGTGCAGGTGGAGGTGTAGGTGGAGGTGCACGTGCAGGTGTAATGGGCGGGGCGCGGAGTGCGGGTGCGCGCCGGGCGTCCTGGGCGCGTTCCTCCGCGCCAGCAGGGGGCGCGCTGGGCGGGGCGGGTACGGGTGGGGTGGTGGCGGCCATGCAGGTACCGGGCGGGTGCGGAGCGGGGTTCGGGCCGTGCCCGTGCCCGGGGATCCCCGGGGGGCGCAGGCCTGGGGCGGGGGTGGTATCGGGGCTCTCCGCTGACGGGGGTGCCCGCAGGCGGCGGCTCAGGGCTCGAAGCAGGCCGCGCAGGCGGCGGCGCAGGAGCTGGTAAAGTTCGTGAACCGGAGCCCTTCGCCCTACCACGGTGAGGAGCCGCCCGAACCCCTTCCTCTCCCTCCCCTCGGTGCAGGCCCCTGACGGCTTTTCCCCCTGCAGTAGTGGCCGAGTGCCGCAGCCGGCTGCTGCAGGCCGGCTTCCAGGAGCTGAAGGAAACGGAGCACTGGGAGGTGCGGCCTGCGCAGAAGGTGGGTCCGGCCGGGGGCAAGGGGGTGGCGGGTCCTCAGCCCTGCCGCGCTGCCCTTACTCCTGCACCTCTGTCCGCAGTACTTCGTCACCAGGAACTACTCCACTCTCATTGCCTTCGCCGTCGGGGGCCAGTTCCAGCCCGGAAATGGGTTCAGCTTGCTGGGTGCCCACACCGACAGCCCCTGCCTCAGGGTAAGGCAGGCTGCGCCCTTCAGTTTTCACTCCGCAAGCAAAAACTACCCAGACTCCCCCTGTGCTGGTTCCTTACACCTTCCAGATATGCTGACCAGAGCAGCCCATGCTGACCACAGTATTGCTCCACCTGCTGTTAATGCCTCTGTGCCCCCTGTCCCTCGCAGCACCCTGCACCGATAGGATCAGCAATGAGAGTCCATGTGTGGTCCCATTCCCTGACAGCTCCCCAGTCCCTGTGGCTTCGTGGCGACACCTCTGCTCTCTCACAGGTGAAGCGACGCTCTAAGCGAGGGCAGGTGGGCACGGTGCAAGTTGGCGTAGAGACCTACGGAGGGGGCATCTGGAACACCTGGTTTGACCGAGACCTCACCGTAGCCGGGAGAGTGATCATAAAGGTGAGCCTGATTTTGGACAAGCATGGTGGGCTGTCTGTGTGCCCTCAGCTCAGTGTCTGTGACTCTCACCCAGAGTGAGACCTACTGTAACCTCTCAGCCCTGCAGGCTTGGCCTCAGCAGTCCTTGTCTTGCAGGACCCAGCCACAGGACGCCTGGAGCAGCGCCTGGTACGTGTGGAGCGGCCCATTCTCCGCATTCCTCACCTGGCCATCCATCTGCAGCGCAGCATCAATGAGAACTTCGGGCCCAACACTGAGCACCACCTGTAAGGCCTGGCTTGGCCCGAACCCCTGGATGTCCCTTGGGAGGGCTGGGACCCAGCTGGAGTAGAGCCCAACCTCAGCTCTCTCCTTTTGGCAGCTGCTCATCACAGTTGGGATTTCTGCACTGGCTTTTCTTAGCCCTATAGAGTCCTCCCAGGAGATGCTTCCAAGCTTGGGACTTAGGAAAGGACACTAGGGTGTCCTGAGATGGCATAATAGATTTGTGCTTGAAATGTTGTATGTCCTTGTTCTGTTCAGCATGGCAGTCACTCCCTGGAGGAGCAAGGCAGGCACCCCAGGGAGGGCTGGTTCTGTGTGACCCAAGCAGGAGAGGTGAGCAACACCCTGGGAGCTGATGGCACGCTCTCCCCACAGGGTTCCTATTCTGGCCACTGCCGTGCAGGAAGAGCTGGAAAAGGAGGTGCTTATGGAAGCCACACCTTGCAGTAGTGCAGCCCAGGTGAGCATGGTGCCAGGGACTAGCCAGGGGCCTTGCCAGGACCTCACACTTTTCACGTTTGATTTTTAGTGCTCAGGGACCTGCCAGCAGGTTCCCCCTCTCCCCATGGACTGCTGGTAACCTTCCGCCCTGCCCCAGTGCTGTGTACATGAAACATCTGCTCAGCCATCCCTGTTCACACCCTGGTTTGCAGCCATCATACAGAAGGGTGTGCAGCCCCCATGAAGCTGTCACCATCTCCCTCAGGAGGCAGAGCAGGGAAGGGAGGATTGCACAGGGGGCAGAAAGCCCCTCACTGCTCCTTGCAAATGACCCTTCTGCCCTGCATGAGGTGGAGGCTGCAACATGGGACCTTTGAGTAGGAGGCAGGACAAAGAGCGGAGTGTGTGATGGCTCTGCCAGGAGGAACAGGGAGCTCCCCCAGCCATCCACTGCCACCCGTGCCCACAGCTCTGCTTTCTTCCCAGGCAGAACGGCACAGCCCTGTCCTGCTTTCCCTGCTCTGCTCCCAGCTGGGGGTGAAACCGGAGCAGATTGTGGAGCTGGAACTTTGCCTGGCAGATACGCAGCCAGCGGTGAGTCAGGGCAGGAGCCTCCCTGTGCCCGCACACAGCCTGCAGGCTGGCACTGCACAGGTGTTACCCAGCATGCTTCCTCTGCCTGGGGAATGCCAGGGTTCAGACCTGAGCAGAATGAGAGAAGGCAGGTCCTGAGGGGCAGAGATGAGGGGACTGGAATGGGGACCCAGTAGTAGGTTCCCATTTTGGTGACCCAGAGCCTGTGCCCTGCTCCACCTGTCTCTCTGCCTGCAGACTCTGGGTGGAGCCTTTGATGAGTTCATCTTCTCCCCACGTCTGGACAACCTGCACAGCTGCTACTGCGCCTTACAGGTGAGCAGGAGGGGGAAAGAAGCCTGGAGGCTGCAGCATGGCCCCTGCACACCCCGTCTTAGGTCGGGCTGGCCCAAGGCTCTGCAGGGTTATGTTCCCATGGGGTGGGTCTGGCTTACTGGAGAATCTGGGGTTGGATGTGAACCCTTTTGCTGGTTTGCATTGTGTGGGGGGTTCCCAGCAGCTCTCAGGGTGACTCCTGCTGTTGCTGGGCAATGTGTGTGCCCACAGCTCCCTTCCTCAGTGCTTTGGGGTTCTCCTGGGGAAGTTCCTGCTTGCTCAGTGCTGAGCTTTGGGGGATGAGGTGGAACTCAAGCTGGTGTCCTTTCTCTAACCTTTCAGGCCTTGATTGACTCATGTGCAGCACCCTCCTCCCTCTCCAAGGAGCCCAACGTGCGTCTCATTGCACTCTATGACAACGAGGAGGTGAGTGAGGGACACAGCCGTGGGGTGGCTGTCACAGGGAGGGGTTCCACATTCTTCACTGTCCCCCAGCCCTGCCTGGCAAGAAATAGATCTCAGGCCCCAGCAGTCAAGGTGGAATTTGCTTAATCCCCTGTGAAGAGCCCAGACAGGATGGGAAGCACTGGTGTGGTTGGAAGCTGCTCTGCTGGCTTTGGAGAGCCCCTGCCACTCAGCCAGCCTCTGGGGTGCTTGGGGGTTGCACTATGTGAGTCATGCTGATGGTGGTCCTTGGCAGGTAGGGTCAGAGAGCGCACAGGGTGCTGAGTCCTTGCTGACGGAGCTGGTGCTGCGCCGGATCTCGGCATCACCTCAAAACCTGACAGCCTTCGAGGAGGCTGTGGCCAAGTCCTACATGATCAGCGCTGATATGGCCCACGCTGTGCACCCTAACTATGTGTGAGTAGACCGAGCAGTGCCACAACCTAGGGGGCTGCCCTGCTGGTTGGGGGGACATATCCCTATCATTCCCCAGGGAGTACAGACAGGACAGTTCTTGTTGTGGCAGGATGGGAGTGCTGTAGCATAAAAGTCCTGCTTCTCTTTTGCAGGGACAAACATGAGGAGAATCATCGTCCTGCCTTCCACAAGGTGAGGGCAGCCCTCTGCTATGGGCTGGGGCAGGCACTGTCTCTTCTGCAGCACTGTGAAACACCCAGACAGCCCCTGGAGCATGGGCCTGGGGTGCAGCTCTATGGCACCCAAATAGGAGATGTTTGTCCTGGAGCACAATCTAGCCATGCTGGTGTTAAGTCACTTGCAGCAGCCACAGTATGGGCCCTGGAGCGAGCCCTTCCCTGCTGTGAGGTGGGGCAGTCCCCGTGGCAGTACTGTCCCCATCCCCACAGATCACCCAGGGAAGGGAGAATGTAGAGGTGGGTCGGGGTGGGATGGCATTGGCAGGAGTGTTTCCAGAGCCGCCAACTATCCCCGGGGGCAATCGCGGCCCCGCGGTGCCTTCCCTTGCACAGGGCCCCGTCATCAAAGTGAACAGCAACCAGCGCTACGCCTCCACGGCTCTCACCGAGGCAGTCATCCGGGACATCGCTGCCCACGTGGGTGTTCCTCTGCAGGTGAGCAGGGCTGGCCCAGCCCTCTGTGAATGTTACCAGCTTACTCCTTGACCCTGAGTGCAGGAGACTTGTGCCAGACCCCACCCCTCAGTTACCGTATCCATTCCTGCTAGCGTCTGCACTGCTTGCTGCTCCGGAGCTCCAGCTCCAGGGCTCCCTCAGAGAACAAAAGGGCAGGGCCTGGCCTGAGCATGTCCTATCTCTGGGTGATTTTGCATACTGGCTCAAGGACAGTGCTACTTCCCCACCCCGGGTTGCCTTCCTTCAGGCTTGGGGAGGCATATGGGAGGCCGTGGGGGATAGTGTGGGGAGCTGCTGAGGTCATGTCCCTATGCAGGAGTTCATGGTGCGCAATGACACACCCTGTGGCACCACCATCGGCCCCATTCTGGCCTCGCGTCTGGGGCTGCGTGTGCTGGACATCGGCTGCCCACAGTTGGCCATGCACTCCATCCGGGAGATGTGCTGCACATCGGGGGTGCTCCAGAGCATCACCCTCTTCAAGGTGAGCCCAGTCTCCCCATGCTGTGCCAGAGCCCCCTGTCCGCTGTTCCGTATCTCCTGCATGCAGGGGGACATGTCTCTCTGTCCCCATCCACCCCCGCCTTGGGGCTAAGCCCAGCCACCCCTCCAGCTCCCCCCCCTCTCAGAAAATCCCCCCTTTGCATCCCAGCCTTCCCTGGTGGCTGCCATCCCCAAGTGGTTCCTATGGTAACCAGTGCTTGCCTTGAGTCGCTGATGGGTTACCATGGCAACACGGTCCTGCTCTCTGCCAGCATCTGCCTGCTATTACGCCAGGCGCATAACCTGACAGGGAGCCTCTGCCTGTTCCCCCCCACCCCATGCCGTCCTGCCTGGCCCACCCTGATGGTCTCTCTCCTTCCAGGGCTTCTTCGAGCTCCTGCCAGCAGTCAGCAGCAGCCTGGTGGTCGACTGAGCACAGCAGGGAGTGAGCAGTGGTGGGCTCAGCCCTGGCGCCATTAAAGCATCTCTTGTCTCGCCAGCGAGTGGTTCATGAGCGCAGCTGGGGTAGATGGGGGACAGACCTGGGCCCCACCCTTGCTCTGCCACGGGGCCAGCAGTAGGACCCTGCTCACTCTCTCTCAGCACTGTTGGGGGACAGGCGCTGGGGATCCCAGATAAAGGCCAGAATGGCGCTGTCTGCCCCCACAGGGAGATTGGAGGAGGAGGGTTGGAAGGGGGGAGGAGATGTCTCCTGCTTCCTGCGCAGCTGAGGCTGCTGCAGGGGAGTGGGCCTGCCCTGCTGGGACTGGGCTAACAGATCCTGCCTGGCCCTTCTGGACCCGAAGCTGCAGCTGGAGATCGGCGACTGCCCGGGCCTCTCCGCCCTTCGCGGGTGGGGGTGTGAGGGTGTGGCCCAGCGCTCGCTGCTCATTAGGTCCTCATCTAAGGTGTGGTCCGCACCAATGGGGCCGCCAGGCAGGGAAGGAACTGGCGGTGATTGGCAGAGGGGCTACTGGCAGGGTGGTACACCCCCGGGGGGGCGTGGCTCGCCTCCAGGGAGGTTGTGATTGGCGGGGTGTCCCTTCGGGGCGTGACGTAATTGGCTCCGCTCGATAATAGGGGGCGTGAATACAACGTCTTGGAGGGGGGGGAAAAGTCTCGATCGCTGATTGGCTGCGGGGCGGGAAGGCGTGGCGCTATTGGCGGGGAGGGGGCGGTGGGAGGGGCGCGCGGCGCGGCGGGGCGCGGGTTGGCGGCGGCGGGGGCGCGGCCGGCGGGTGCGCCATGGTGCGGCCGTGAGTGGAGCATGGGGCGGCGGCTCCTCCGGGCGCTCCTCTGCCTCCTCCTCCTCGCTGGCCGCGGGTTGCTGCGGGACGGCGGCGCCTCTGCTACCGCCACCGCCGCGCACGGTGAGATCGGGGCCGGGCAGGCGCTTCCTAGGGAGCGGCTGGGCAGGGGGCTCCGCGGCCGGTGCTGTCGGCGCTGCCGAGGATGCTGTCACGGCGTGCGGCGGCAGGCCTGGCCCTCGGCAGAGAGCGGGAGAGAGCAGCCTGGCGCCCGCACGGCTGGTGTGGGGTTGGCACCGGGGGGCGCCTCTCTCTCCTCGTCTGGTGGGGCTGCTGGGCTGGTGGCGGTGCTGGCCCCGGGCCCCCGCCGCCTGCAGAGCTACTGCCTCCTGGGGGGGGGGCCGGTTGGGAGCAGGGCGATGCTCGTTTAGGGACCCTGCCCGGGGCAAAGGCGGCGTCTGGGGCTGCCGCAGGGATGGGGAGCCTGAGGCAACGGCGCTGAGCGGTGACTGCCTGCGGGACCCTGGCGCCCTTTAAGCCGCCCTTCGCCGGGAAGCGCGGCCGGGCCCGGCATGCGAGGGCGGGCTGGAGTACCTGCTCTCCTCCAGCTCGGCCCGTGCGGCCCCTGCCGGGGGTTCTCGGGGACCCGAGTAGCAAGCCTGCAGTTTCCCCGGCCCAGCACCAGTATGGTCGCGGCGGCCGCTGACTCACCCCCGGGCGCCCGGGGGCTACTGCGTCTCATTCTCTGGGAGTTATGAGGTCCGACCTCATAGCGGGAACCCCATTATCCCAAGGAGCAGGAGACGACGGTGGCGGAGCGGCTGCTGCCGAGCGCCGTCCCGCCCGGGGAGCCGCCCGAGGGAGCCTCACGGGGCTGCGGTCGCCGCCCCTCCCGGCGGAGCAGGGCGTCCCGGCCGAGGCGGCTACGCCGCTTCAGCACCGCGGACAGCGCCCGCTCGGACCGCCGCTTCGGCTCGGCCCGGCCCGGCCCACCCGCATCCCCTGGCAGCGGGTCCTGTGCCCCCACCCCCCCGGGAGTGCCCGGTTACTGGGAGCCCCCCTCTCCACTTGCCCCATTCCCCTGCGGCGGGCTCGGCGTGCCCCTCCCTCCCCTCCCCCCGGTTGTTTTCTCGTTCCTTCCTCGCCATCCAGGGCTGAGTCATCGCCTGCTGCCGTCTCGCTGCTGACGGGCTTGGACCGAGACGGAGGGGGAGAGGAAGGGGAAAGCCTCCTCCTGCCCAAGTACCCCCCCCCCCGCAGGGGGAGGACAGACATATTCCCCCCTACTCCCCCGCCAGCTGTATGCTTGCTCTGGGGTCCCCTTGCAGAGAGAGTATGTCCCTGGTGTCACAGCATCCAGGTCTGTGTCCCTGCCTCATAGTGTCACATGTGGGAGGGCAACAGACATGGTCTTGTAACTGTCTGGTCCCTCATCTTTCGCTTCCTAACTACCTGCACACAAAAAAACTCCAAGCCTGCCCTCTACTCCCTACAGCCAGGCTCTGTACACAAACCCTGTCTTGGCTTTGGGGTGGGAGGAAGGCTGGCACCAAAGCCCTGCCTTGGACTACCAGGCTTTGCCCCTCACCATCATCACTTCATTGCACCCCCATGGAACTTTTATGGAAAGCAAAAATCCCCAAGCAACTGATGATGGGCAAATCCTGTTAGAGCCCCCTTGACCGCTATGCTGACTGTCCTGTCTGTCTGTTCCAGGCTGCCTGTTTGACCGGAGGCTGTGCTCCCCCCAGGAGGTGTGTGTGCAGGGTAAGTGGCTAGCCAGGGGTGCAGGGGTCCTTTCTTTCTTCCCAGGGGGAGAGATATGGACAGTACCAGGCTACCTGGCAGAGGAACTTGGTGGTTCAATGTGGGGTGTTATAGCAGGAGACCCTCACCCCAGGGATGCTCATCCATCCCATCCTGCTTCCTCTCTCTCTTTCAGATGGGCTGTTTGGGCAGTGCCAGGTTGGCTCCGTGCAGGACAGACCCTACTTCCAGGTCACCTCTCACGTGCTCCAACGCCTGCAGGATGTCTTGCGGCACCTCATGGCACAAGGTGAAGAGGGGAGCATGGTGGCAGGTCACTGCAGCCTGCCAGGGAGGGGATATCAGGCAGTGGCATATCAGGCTGTCTGGGGTCCTGCTGGCCCAGGGGACAGGGTGTGCTGAGGAGGGCTCCAGGTGACTAGGAAGAACAGAGCCAAACCCAGGACATGGGAGATGGGCCAAGGACACCAGGGCAGCCTCCCATGTGCTCGCTCTGCAGTCCACAGGCCTCCTCTGTGTCTCACATCTCACTCCCATGACAGGGCTCTCATGGCAGGATGGCATCACCCAGTATGTGATCTCACAGGAGATGGAGCGCATCCCCCGCCTCCGCCCACCACCCCCGCTGGAGCCAATGGCCAGGGACAGGTAGGACAGAGCCAGCTGCTAGTCTCTGAGCAGACCCCGGCAGGGCAGTGAGGGCTTTGTCCCCCAGAGAGAGTTTTGGGAGTGACATCCCCAGATCTAGGTGAGTCACCCTGCTGCTGTTTGCCTCCAAGGTTCTTGCCCCTCCGCAGCTCCCCACGGCGAGCCCCGCTCACCACAGACCCTGGCCTGCCAGCAGCTCAGCATCTGGGGCAGCCCCCACCGCTGCTGCCCTCCCCCATGGTGCAGCGTTACCTGGAGCACGTCCTGCTGCCCCCCTCACCCCAGTTGGGTTATGAAGAGGCTGTGCTCAACCCCTACTCCTACCACAGGGTAAGTCATGGGTGGAAAGGTAGAGATGGGAAGGGGTCTGCTGGCTCTTCCTTGCCATGCAGTGGCAGGGCTTTGACCATGGAGGTTCTGTGTTTTGGTTGCAGTTCGGCTATCAGAATGGTGCTCACCAGCTCTCCAGCGGCTCAGCCAGGCCGAGCCCAGAGACTTCCTCGCTGCTGGGCCGGGTCCCTGCCCAGGCCTTCTTTGGGGCTGGCCCTGTGCCCTCCTATGGTGGGCAGCCAGGAACAGATGGGGGGCATCTCTTCCAGGATTTAGGCATGCTTTCCCTGCCCAGAGAGAAAGCTGGCCACTCAGACCCTGCCGGCACTAGGCTCCAGCACAGCTTGCAGCTCTCTGGTGATTACAGGGACATGGAGGAGAGGGAGCAGACAGGACCTCTAGCTGCCCAGCCACCCCCTGCGCAGACAGGTACCGTGTCCTCCAGCCAGACACCAGCCATCACCCTCATCCTGTCCCCACAGCTGCATTGTTTGTGGCTCAGACTCTGCCTCATCCTTGACTTCATGCCCATAGGCAAATGTTTCTCCTTGACCCCACCTGCCCCAGCTACTGTGTCCCAAACCCATGGTCTCTCTGTGGATGCAGAGTGTACGACCTGATGCTATGTCCTATTGCAGATGCTGCCATGAAGAGACTGGCTTCCCTCCTGGCCAGCTATGGCCTGGGGCTACCAGAGCTGAGCCCCCAGCAGCTAAGCAGCCTCTCTGCCCTTCTCCAGTTGCTCCAAAGCTCTGGTGAGTGGGACGTAGGGATGGGGAAGGCAGGGACTGGCAGTGGTGGGTACCAGCATGCCTTATTTTGAAGAGAGGGTCTTTCCTCTTGCATATGGTGCTGCAGGACTTCTATCTCTCTCTCTTTCCCAGGTGTTGCTGATCCCGAAGTGCTGACAGTGAAACGAGTGGGTTTGCAGCAGGGTGGTGCTGGAGGAGGTGTCGTGCAACAGGTGGGATGTGTGTGTGTGTATGTGTGTAGGGGAGAAGACCCACAGGGCTCTCCTTGGAAGCCCCAGCTCCTCCCTTTTCCTCTCTCCAGATGCTGGAAGGGGACATGCAGCACAGAGAGGAGCCAGTGCGCCCTACCTCCACAGTGGCACCCCCCAAAATCCCAAACAGCAGCTCCTCAGGAGATGGGCTGAGGGACAGGGCAATGTCCTTGCCACCCCCCCACGCCGAACCACAGCAGGGACTTGGTGGGAGCGCACTCAGCCCTGGGAAGCCGACTGTGGTGAAGAAGAGCTACACAGAGGAGAATGGTAGTGGGGCACAGAGGGGAACACGGCCACCAGATGAGTATGGCTACATCATCACAGACCAGAAGTGAGAGCTGGGGATCGGGCAAGGGGGTGTGTTTGGAGGGTCTGAACCTACTACCCCACCGGCTGTTACGGGTCCATGTGCTCAGCTGAGCCTGCTTGGGTCTCTGGTAGGGTAGTTTCTAGGAGGGTCAGCTCCTCCATCTTCTCTCCACCTGTTCCAGCCCTTGTTCCACCCCAAAGCCTTCCCTTTCAGCCCATGCCAAGGTTAGAGCCAACTTCTGCAGGGCAGGAGGCTGGGATGTGCTCAGCCGGGTGTGTGTGCACAGCTGCCTCTCTGCATACTTGTATGCAAGGGTGGGGAGTTGGATCACTCACTCATAGTCTTACCTCCTGCCTGCCTTACAGCCAGCACAGCCTTTGCTGCATGCATAGAACTGCCTGTGCCTGCCTGTCACCCTTCCCCAGTCTCAGGGCACATGGTCTCTCTCCTCACCCCCTACGCCTGCTCCTCATGCTGCTGCTGTCCCTGCAGGCCCCTGGGGCTGGCTGCTGGCGTGCAGCTGCTGGAGCTCCTTGCCAAGCACCTCCACCTCTCCACAGCCAGCTTCATCAATATCAGGTGAGGGACCTGGGCCATGGGGGGCTGCTGTCACAGCCGTGGCCATGCTTAGCCACCCTCAGCAGGGAGCTAAGAGGGACCAGGCTGTGGTGGGGTTGGAGAGCAGGTCTGTGCTTCCTGGTTTCACACTGTTATCCCCTCTCTGGCAGCGTTGTGGGTCCTGCGCTCACCTTTCGCATCCGGCAGAACCCCCAGAACCTCTCGCTGGCGGATGTGGCCACCCAGGCTGGTGAGTTGCACAGAGCCCCCCTGATCCTGCTCTTCTCTTTCTTCCAACTCCCCAAGTTGTGGGGTGGCCCTTCCCAGGGACTGGGAAGAGGAGGCTCCCACCACACATCCCAGTTCCTTTGGCTGAACTAGGGAGCTGGGGTGGGGCAGGCAGCAATCAGGGGTATTCCTTGGCTCTGTCTCTCAAGGGGGTCTCTAGGGTGGAGGGGAAGCACCTTTCTGACCATCTCCTCTCCGTCCACAGAGTATGTGAAGGCAAAGCTGGAGGCAGAGTTGGGCCTGAAGGTCATTCAAACAGGAGTGGGAGAGGTAGGAGTGATAGTGTCCATCCCTCGGGGCTGGGGCAGTGAGGGACACAGCACTGGGGGTGCTGCCACTAGGTACAAGTCATGAAGTATGCTCTGCCCTGGCCCTGGTGTGCAGGGGGGCTTGGTGAGTGAGCTGTTCCTGTGGGTCTGTGGGGCAGATGAGGAGCAGAAGGCTCTGGGCAGCATTTCGGACTGCTGTGCTAGAGATAGACTTGGGTGGTCTGGGATGGGCTGGAACAGGACTGCTCCAGTGGCCCCCTTCAACCCAGCAGCATGATGCTGCCAAGCATTCCCAGAGCACTTGGTTCTTTCCAAAACAGTCTTCATGAGATTTGAAGGCAGTTTTCAAAGGTCTCCCAGAAGCTGTCTCCCCTCCATTCCAGACCAGGGGGCTGCAGGCTACAGCCTGCAGGGTCCATCCTCACCCTTGCCTCCCCCCAGCCTGCACACCTCATCTCAGCCATGGCCAGGGCATCCCAGCAGTGGGCTGTAGCCAGAGCATCCGAGAGACCACAACTAGGCAGGCAAAATGCCATCATGCCCCCTGAGAATAACAAAGCAGCTGAAGGCAGGGAACAGAGCAGGAAACATCTGCTTGGATTGGGGCATCTCCTCCCCATGCTCCTCTGGAAACCCCTGGGAACAGTCTCTTAGGGACACAGGGGCTGGAGATGGGGGAGCCAGCCTGGCTCCTGTGTTTGCAACTGGGGAGGGAAAGTGGTGCAGCACATCCCCAACCTGGAGTCCCTGTTTCTTACCCTCCTGCCCTGTGGCCATAGCTGTGGGTGGGGAGGAAGGAAGGACTTTGCAGGAGAGGGAGGCCACTGAGGCAACCCAACTCCATTAGCAACATGTGGAGTGTCACTATGGCAATGCCTTCTGATGTGGCAATTGGCAGGAGCTGGGGGAGATGGCAGAGGTGAGGGAGCTGAAGCTTGGAGGAGGCTCAGGCAGCTTTGTGAGCCTCCATGGACCTCCCCAGTCCAGACCAGCTTGTGCTTTTCCTTCATCCCCCTTTCCAGGCTTGGCATTTGGTGGGACTGGTGCAAGATATGAAGAACGGATGTAGAGAGGCAGGGAGGCAGCAGGGCCCAGCCAAGCCTTGGAAGGGAGATCCATTTTCTCCCCTAAGCCCTCCAGCAAGTGCAGGGCTGCTCCTGCTTGGGTGCCCAGTGGAGGTGGGAGGCACTGGCCCTGATGGCTACCCCTGGTTTTGGTGCTGGCTGTCTCCTGACAGCAGTCAGGCTGTCAAGGTTTTCTGGGGAAGGGGGGGACCCCAGGGGCTGGGATATCCCTAGGCGATGATGGCAAAGAAGTAGGTTGTGATGATACAGTGTTTCCTCGGTAACCTCATCAGGCATGTAGCCAATGGGAGGCTGTGGCAGTGAGGTAATGCTGGCTCTGGCACCTCATTGGGCACAAGGTAGTTAGTGGTGATGATGCCCAAACATTTCTGTGTTGCCCCAGCACCTGGATTTCTGGGGCATGGGGCAGCATCCTGATCACCAGTAGCTCTGGGAGGGGGAGCAGGTGTCTTGGTATTGGGTTGGTGTAATATCTCATTCAGCAAGAGCTCAGAACTATCCCACCCCAGCATGGGTTTGACATGGATTGGGCTGTGCCCCTCAACCACAGGGAAGGAGTCCTGGTGGTATTGTCTGCAACGTGGTAGGGCTGGCTTTGAGTCCCAGCTGAGGAGAGTGATGGGGAAGACTTGTTGTTTCCAGCCCCGCAGCTGGGGTGGCACCAGACCTCAAGCAGTTCAGACACATCCTGCCTGCCCCCACCCCCCTGCCCCCAAATGTGTGTCCTACCATGAAGCCGTGGCATTTGGGTAAGGACCCTGGGGCTGGAGCCAGCACTACAGTGGCCACTAACGCCTTGGGCTGAATCTGTCCCTCATTGACCTCCAGCTGGGCAGGAGCTCATTGAACCTGGGGTTGCTGCCTGCAATGCTGAGAGCAGGGAAGCAGCAGGTTGCTGCTGCTTGGCCTTGGTTAGGCTCTGGCCCCTATACCAGCCCCAGCACTGGTGTGAGCAACACCCTGTGCAATATGCAGGTGGGTGCACTGTGTCTCACCCCAATGTCACCTGCTCCGCTACATCTGAAAGGTACTGGAGGAACCAGTGCAGCACTGAGTGCCCTTGCTGGTTTAGCTCCCCACAGCCCCAAATATGGTGCAGCATATGAGGTCTGTGCCTCACCAGCCCCATGCAGGTGCCCCCCTACTAACTCTTGCTTGGCTCTACCTGCAGCGAAATGAGGCTGCTGCCTACTCACGCCCATCTCACTTTGGGGACGGCTTCCACTCAGTGCTGCTGACCTTCATTGCACTGGCCTGTGTGGCAGGCATTGCCATCGCAGCTGCTGCTGCCTTCTGCCTCCGGCGCCATGCCAAGCAGCGGGAGAAGGAGCGTCTGGCTGCCCTGGGGCCCGAGGGTGCTGCTGACACCACCTTCGAGTACCAGGTAGGACCCCACGGGATGCAGGACCCTGCGGGATGCAGCCCTGCTGCACCAGTGTCACTTGAGTTGCACAGGGCTGCCCTGTAGTAGTGCTGTGGCTGAAGGTCATGGCTCTTGCCGGGGTCCTCCAGGAGCTGTGCCGCCAGCACATGGCTGCGAAGTCCTTCTTTGGCCGTGCCGAGACATCAGCAGCACCAGCGGAGACCTCGCGGGTCAGCAGCGTCTCCTCCCAGTTCAGCGACGCCCCGCAGCCCAGCCCCAGCTCTCACAGCAGCACTCCCTCCTGGTGCGAGGAGCCTGTCCAGTCCAACATGGACATCTCAACTGGACACATGATCCTGGTGAGCTGACCTGGCAGGGTGGCAGCCCCCTCCCTGACCCCGCGGGCTGCCAGGCTGACCGCTGCCTCTCTGTCCCAGGCCTATATGGAGGACCATCTCCGCAACCGGGACCGGCTGGCCAAGGAGTGGCAGGCTCTCTGTGCCTATCAGGCTGAGCCCAGCATCTGCTCCATTGCCCAGAGTGAAGCCAACCTGAAGAAGAACCGCAACCCTGACTATGTGCCCTGTAAGCATTCCAGCTGTCCTTCCCTAGGGACCAGCTCCCAGGGCCATGGCAGGAGGGTGGTGTGGGGCACGGGGATGCTTGGGGCCATGGCAGGCTGCAGTGCAGGTTTGCCCCCAGCTTCCCCAGGCACTCACTGCATCCCCTGGCTTCCGTTTCCCCAGATGATCATGTGCGGATCAGGCTGAAAGCTGAGAGCAACCCTTCCCGCAGTGACTTCATCAATGCCAGTCCAATTGTAAGTAATCAATGGGGATTCCTACCCTGCCACCCTGCCCTGTGATGTGCTCAGCCCAGGCCAGGATCCCACTCGGGGACAGAGCTGGACTGAACTCACATCATCATGAGCTACAGCTGTGAACAATGTGCCTGACCCATGGCTCAGAAGTGGTTAAAATCCATTTCCCTCCTGGCTGTGGCACCCGAAGTTCCCTCCCCAGCCCTCCCATCATCCCTGGAGTATCCCCCCTGCTCCTTCTAGTGCTGCTGACCCAAAGAGCAGGTAGACTGACACCCCCCCACACTCCTTCCTGCTCCAGATTGAGCATGACCCACGGATGCCAGCATATATTGCCACACAGGGGCCCCTGTCCCACACTATCGCTGACTTCTGGCAGGTGAGTACCACCCGGCTGTGCCAGCCCGTCAGGGTCCCTTCAGGGTGCTGTCTACCAAATGAGTCACAGTGGCTTGGCTGCCTTCCTGCCTGGGGACATTTAGTGGTGACACCCCTCATGCCTTGCCCGCAGATGGTGTGGGAGCATGGCTGCACTGTCATCGTCATGCTGAGCCCCCTGGCTGAGGACAGTGTCAAGCAGTGTGATCGCTACTGGCCGGATGAAGGCTCCTCTCTCTACCATATCTACGAGGCAAGTGTGGCCAGTAGCCTGGGGCAGGGGGCATTCTTCATTTCCTGTCCCCCCATACACACAACACCCCTGCCCAGAATTGATGCCCACTGGCTACCTCTCTTGGGCAGGTGAACCTGGTGTCGGAGCACATCTGGTGTGAGGATTTCCTGGTGCGCAGCTTCTACCTGAAGAACGTGCAGTCACAGGAAACCCGCACTCTGACACAGTTCCACTTCCTCAGCTGGCCAGCTGAGGGTATCCCTGCCACCACCCGGCCCCTCCTCGACTTCCGCAGGTGAGCACCCACTCTGTGCCTGGCCAGCCCCTGGGGAGCTAGCAGGGGGGCCCGACCACAGGGGACAGATGGGTGAGGACATCGCTGCCAGTGTGATGAGGGTCAGGGCTGTGGCATGGACAGGCTGTGGGGGATCAGGGGTGGCTGTGCGTGAGGAGGAGCAGAAGAACCAGGTTCTGGCGAGTCTAGAATGAGCCTTAGTAGAGCTCGGTAGGCAAGAAACCTCCAGCTGAGCTTATCAGGGCTCCCCAGCCTTCATGGGGAGGGTGGGAAAATGCTCTTCCCTGGTGTAGGCATGGGGGACAGCACTGCCTGACACCCTCTCCAGCCACGGGTGCAAGAAGCCCAGGAGCCAACCTTGAACAGCTGTGACCCATTGCTCCCGATACTCCAAAGCCAGCAGAGGGTCCTCAGTTAGCCTGAAGAGAGGGCTGTGGGGCTGTGAGTGCTCCCAGGAGCTTTGCAGGCAGCGCCTGCTGGAGTCTCAGCATCCCTGGGTGGTGGTGGCCTCCTGCCAGGGGCTAGCCTCTCACTGTTCTCAGGACATGCGAGGCCAGGGTCCCTGCTTAGGGCAGTAGGGGGTCCCCAAGCACATCCCCCTCCTCTCTGCCCCGCTCACGCTCTCTCTGTCTCTCTGTCTGTCTCTGTCTCTCTCTCGCAGCTGCCGGCGTCATTTTTGTGATTTGCAGCTAGTAATCTGGCTCCAGTTGCATAGTCACAAAAGTGATCGTTGGCAGCCGTGCCTGCTGCATGGAGCATGCCGGGAGCCCTGCTGGCACCTGGCCCCCAGCTTCGCATCCCACCGGACCAGAGATGCTCCCCTGGGGGTCCTGCCACTGCTCCCCTCCCCAGGCTGGGCACCTGAGGAGACAGGCTTCTCTCCCTGCCCGAGCTCCTTTCCACCCATATTCCCCATCCCATGCCCAGCACCACTGGAGAGGCAGGAGGAGCCATGCACCAGCCCACCAGGGCCACATCATGGGATGTCCACTGCCTCCCTCTCTGGATCAGCACAGCAAGGGGTGTAGCCATGTCCCCACCATGGAAGGGCACTGACCTTCTCCCTCTTGTCCTTGCAGGAAGGTGAACAAGTGCTACCGGGGTCGCTCCTGCCCTATTATTGTGCACTGCAGGTATTGCTGGGGACAGAGAGGGGGGTACAAGCTGGGGGGTGGGGAGGGGGGCCTGGAAGGCTCAGACCTGCTGGCTGGAACCAGTCCCTGGAGCCCATCCCCCTTGTCCAAGTGTCTGTGTCTTGCAGTGATGGTGCAGGCAGGACTGGAACATACATCCTCGTAGATATGGTCCTGAACCGAATGGCCAAAGGTAGGTGCAGGACACCACTGCTTCTGCCCTGTCTGGGGGGGCACAGGGCCACATGCTCGGCGTCTCTTACCATCTTTCTCCCCCCTGCCCCAGGGGTGAAGGAAATAGACATAGCTGCTACATTGGAGCACATCCGAGATCAGCGGCCTGGCATGGTGCAGACCAAGGTACCCCAAAACCTGGAGCTCCCCTCCCTCCCTGAGCACACAGAGCCCCTGGTCTAGCAGGAAGCCTGATGTCCCCTCTCCTCTCCTCCCTCAGGACCAGTTTGAGTTTGCATTGACGGCTGTGGCTGAGGAAGTGAATGCCATCCTGAAGGCACTGCCACAGTGAGGGCAAGGAGTCCTTCCCTCTTGTCTTCCCCTGTGCTCCCCTGGCTTCCTGCACTCTCCTTACCCTCACTGTGGGGCTGCCCTCCCTGTAAATTGCTGTCTGTGCTGCTGGCTGTGTTCCTTGTCCTCTCATCCCTCTCCCCTTTCTGCCCCAAATGCTCCCCTGCCCCTCTCCCCAGGGACACAGGGCTCAGCCCCTCTGCATGCAGGACACAGGACCTCATTGGACCTGCTGACACTGCAGAGGGGACTGGGCTCATGTCCCCTATCCCCTGTGGAGAAGGGCCAGGTGAGGCTGCTGAGAGTTGGCTGTGGGGTCCCTGCAGCTGCTTTCCTGCACCCCAACCTGGCAGTCTTGTGTCAGGTCCCTTCTCTGTACCCATGTGGGGGCAGGAGTGGGCAGGGGTCCCCCATGGTTGGGGGCTGTAGGGGTGCCTGGCCCAGCCCCAGGTACCCTCTCTGTGCTCCCTGCCTTGTCATTCAAGCAGAAAAGAAATTTCTAGAGAAATATAATTTTGTATCTTGATGTGAATAAAGTTCTTGTGTCGCGTTTGTGCAGCTGCACCCAGGCCTGACTTCTGAGTCTGTGTATGGGGGTAGGGGTGAGGGGCACAGGGACTCATCCCCTATCCCTGCAGGAGCACAGCCTGCACTCCACAACTGCCACATGAGCGCAGCTGGGACTGGGCCCCCCTCCCTGCAGGCAAGCACAGGGATGGAGAAGACCTTGCAGCCCCTAACGCAGAGACAGCCCACAGGCAGCAGCTACTGCAAACAGTTTTATTGACAGCGGTCAGCAGAGGAGCGGGGAGGGAGAGGCTACAGCAAGGAGAGGGGCAGAGGACAGCCCCACTGGCTGAACTCAGCCATGCTGCCCCTCGCTGCCTGCCACCAGCACCCCCCCCAGCAGCCTAATCTACAGCAACCCCCCCTCCCCTACAGCCCCTTATTGCCCCCCTCCTCACCCTCTGCTGGTGCCCCAGGTATTGCTTGGCTGTAAGCCCTGTCCTGCCAACCCCCTGTCCCCCACCGCGTCCCAGGGAGCCAGAGAGTGCTGAGGGAAAGGGGTGGCAGGGGGTGGCCGTGCAGGGACAAAGCTGAGTCCTGGCCGGGAGAGCCTCCGTGGGCGTGCGCGGTCCCCGGGCGCAGCAGCCTCAGAACACACCTGGGGAGACAAGCGGAGGGGGGAACACAACAGCACCCGTGAAACCCTCCTCGGCCCAGGGCTAGGGAGTGGCAAGAAAGGGAGGGAGGAAGGTCCCAGAAGGAAGAGAACCAAGGCAGGACCGGAGGCAATGGTGAGGGTGAGAACACCTGTGAGCATCACTGAGGGTCACTGCTGCTGAGAAACAGGGAGGGACAGAGCCCCAGGCCAAGGCCAGGGTGTGACAGTGCCCTGCAGGGTATACAAGCTGCAGGGAAGGGGTGACCAGGCAGAGTCTGCAAAGGGGAAGACAGAGGAGAAGGAGGGGGTACAGGCAGGAACAACAGCATCCAGAGAGGAGAGACAGACACAAGGCACCAAGCAGAGCCCACGAGCGCATCTCTTCGTGCAAAGAGGTAGAGCTCAACCCAGTACTCCCCAGCCTGAGCAGGGTCAGGCAGCAGCCAGGGAGGCATTGGCTGGATCCCCTACCCGCTTGCAGGGCAGGCAGGGAGAAAGAAGCAGGCAGAGCCAGGCCACACCTGCCTGCAGGCACCCTACACTTCCAGAAACCAGGGCAGGGAGCTGCCCCTCTTCTCAGGACCCCAAATAGGGCCTCTTTTCCAGCATGACCCCCAACTGTGGCAGCCCCCTCACCCGGGGTGCCACCAGCCACCCACCCACCCACCTGAGCAGCAGCAAGGAGGCAGGGCAGCAGATCCCCTCCCTCTCTGCAGGATGCAGGATCCGAGCCACAGGCAGAGAGACCTCACCCCACCTCCTCTCCCTGCCCCATGGCAGGGAGGCACAACCCCAGCCCCACACTCAGAGCAGGGGCAGTGCCACTTTGCTTTGGGGGCAAGTTCGTGCCCTGCTGCAGCAGGGCTGCTGGTCCCCGGCAGCTCCTGTTCTGGTCCCCCTGGGGACCTGGGGCTCTGTGGGTGGAGGAGAGGGTGCCAGGGCTTCCCCTGGTGCCAGCAGGGTGCTGGGGCCATGCCCACCTGCTTGGTGGTGCCCTGCGGCCTCCATCTCGGAGAGGCTGTAGGCCATGGCCAGCTGCAAGTCCTCATCCTCATCCTCGCTGTCTGTGTAGAGGCGGACAGGTGAGGAACTCGGGGGCCGGTGCGGAGCAGGAGGTGAGGGCGAGGGGGGTCGTGGGGCTTGCTGCTCCCGCCGGCTCAGCTCCAGACCCAGTGCCATGTCGTCAGGAACACCTGTTGGGACAGGGGGCAGAGAACAGGGACTGTGTCCACTCCAGCTCCTCAGAGCTGGCATGGGGCCCCAGCAACTCCTGCCCACCCCCACAATCCTCCATTGCAGAGCTCTCAACCAGGGCTGACCAAAGCCAAGCCTGGATGTAGCATGCCCCTAGTCACCTCAAAGGAGCAGAGAAGTCTACAAAGGGAAAAGGTGTGAGGAGGTGGCACTGCCAGACGCAACAGGTCTATCTGCAGAGCTGCTTCTTACCATCAATGTGGATTGACTTCAGCTCCCCATCCTCTTCCACTTCCACCCGCTCCTGCCCATTCTCAATAATCCTACAGACAGAGAGATGGACAAGGGCCAGACAGTCAGAGCATGGCAGCAGCAAGCTGCAGGGTCTGAAGCCCACCAACAAGGGGGGTCTGTGGAGGTGAGGTGGGCTGGCATTGCCCTCACCTCTTGGTGGTGATGCGCTTGCCATTAACGAAGGTGGTGGAGGTGGGAGACAGAGCGAAAGCCCATCCCTGCATCAGCACCAGAGCTGAAGGATGAGGTGAAGAAATCTGCAGAACGGGAGTGACAAGGCTGGTGCCAGGGTGGGGAGCACAAGGAAGGCAAGGGACAGACCCTGCACAGGGGGATACAGTGTCCTGGGCCTCCCTCTGCCAGGTATGTGCTGGCAGCGTTTCCTACCTGAGGATCCTGGGAAGGGGGTAAAGAAGTGGCTTCCCCCATGGTGCCGGGAGCCAGGTCCTCGCAGCTCAAGAGAATGGCAGCATCTCATCTGGAATGCAGGGCCTCTCTGTCAGCACTGCCCCTGAGGCTTGGTGAGCAAGAACAGGTACTACCCCCAACTGCAGCAAGCTCTGTCCCCAAGCTCAGCAGCTGCCCCCAGACCAGAGAGGTGCCCCCAGGCTGGCCCCCCACCCAGCCCTGCACACACCAAAAAGTCAGCGAAGGGTCTCGGCCACCAAAGAACTCCCGGAAGACATCGTTGAGCGCTGCGGAAGGTGAAGGTGAATTCAGGGGCCCTGGCATCGGCCCTGGAGCCCCCTGCTCCTTGCTGGAGGGAAGAAGATCAGTCAGAGTTAAATGAAACCCTGGGTTGGTAATTCCCCAAAGGAGGAAGGCCCAGGGGCTCCATACTCACGTTAGTTCTTCAGAAAAGGCTCTATCCAGAGCTGCAATAGTCCCTGCTCACCCCAGCTTACCTGCACCCATAAGTCCCTCCTTGCCAATAACGGTCATAGACATCACGCTTCTGTTCTGGAGGAGAAGAAAGCCAGTTGCCAGGCATGGGCAGGAGCAACAACATTTCCCCCAGTCAACAGAGGTGTAGAACAGCAGGGAGCAAGAGCAGGGGGGGTGGCATGAAACACCCACAGCACCAACACCATTCGCAAACCAAGTCAGGGCATCGGGAGAGGATGCACAAGCTGCAGGCCTGCAAGGGGAAACCTCATCCCAGAGGCCAGCATCCAGCATTTCTCCAAGACCTGTTTTGGTGGATATGCGGGGAAGTAATCAGGGCCCCACAAGCCAACCAATAAAGCTGGAGGGACCCACTGTCTCCCAGAGACATCCAGAGATGCCATCTGTGTGAGCCCAGCACACCCCAGTGTGCTGACACCCCAGTGAAATCAGCCCCAAGTACGGGTAACATACAAGACAGCACTGTGGCTTCTTACTGTCTGACAGCACTTCATATGCCTCGGCTATTTCCTTGAACCTCTGCTCAGCGTACTCCTTGTTGTCCGGGTTTTTATCTGGGTGCCATTTCAGTGCAGCCTTCCTGTACCTGCACAGATAGGCAGCGATAAGGCTCCTGTGATGGTGACCCCACTCTGAGCACACACCTCTGACCCTGTGGGCAGAGGCACCTTTAGCCCACTTCCTCCAGTGCCCTAGAGCCTCAGGCATCAAACGGGAGCTTTCTGGACTAGTTCTGACTCCCAAATATTTACAGCATGACCCCAGCAATGCAGCCTGTGCTTGCCCCAGCTGCCTTCAGTAGCAGCCCTGGATGATGCTCTCACATTTCCTCCAGAGCCTTCCTGGGCTCGACTGTAAGCATGCATGGACCAGGGGTTGCTGGGGGGGCTTGTGGGGCCTGGTGAGTACAAGCAGCCTGTTCCATCCATCTGCAGTTGGCTGGGGTTAACCAAGGCTGCCCAGCTCCTCTCATCTGCTCTTAGGAATTCCGTCCAGCAGGGACCTCTGACTCCTGTTTCTCATCTTCTCAGGCAAGCCACAAGTCGACACCCTCAGCAGATGCAGACCTCACCAGGTGCCAAGCAGCAGGGTGAGAGGCAGGACCTGTGGGAGGCTGTCTGCCCCTGGGCCTCCCCTGCAGTTCTTGGGGCACAGCATGAGACCTGCCACCCAGGAGCCATATCCCTGCCAGGGGACACACTGCTCCTCACCCTAACCCTTATGCCAGCAGAGCCTCAACCACCCTCTACAATCCCTGCACCCTCTGGCAGAGAGCAGACACCTCCAAATGTCAGTGGGACCAACCTCCATCCCCAGGCTGAGTGGAGACAAAGGGACCAAACCCCACCAAGAGGTGCCTTTGTGCAGCAATGAAGCCCAGCCCCACTGTGCCCTCCACTGAAAGTAACAAAGGCTTGATTGTCACCTCTGGAGCTTGGTCCTGTCCCCACCGGCCCTGCAGGGAGCCCCAGCCTCTGGATCACTGGAGCCAAGGCAGAAGGTGGGGGCTTGGGCTGCTCTGCCCACCAGGCAGGGTCATGTCTGCCACGCACTTACGCCTTCTTAATGTCGTCGGCAGTGGCATTGCGGCTCACGCCCAGGGCTTCGTAGTAGTCCACCATGACGTGTGCTTGTCCCACGAGGCCACTGTCAGGGATGGAAGGCAATGTCAGGGGTCTGCAGGCATGGTGTAGCAACACTGGGTGTAAGAGAGAACGGGCAAGCTGGCCTGCCCAGGCAGGCTGAGCACCTCACAAGTACCCCCAAGAGGGGCTCAGCAGCATCTCCTTTCATGGCTCCCTATCACCCTGGCTATAACTCAGCCCCAGTTGGGATCTCTTGGCCACTGCTATGCCGCCGTCCCACCTGCATTCCCCCGACTTACCTAAGCAAGCGGACACGGACCCCTGCTGCCGGCCCCACTCCCCTCCAGTCCCCCGGGTGGCTCTGTCCTGGGGTGGGTCGGGAGCAGTGCGCTAAGCTGCTTAGCGGCTGGAGCGGATTAAGCGCTCAGCGGGGACCCTCCCCGTCCCCGGGCACCCCGGGTAACTTCAACCGGCCGCCGCGCGGCGGAACGACAACGGCAGAGCACTCCCGCCGCTCCAGCACCCCCGGTGTGTCAACACCCCCGCCCGGTACTGCCCCCGCCCCGCTGCCCGGTCTCATCAGCTAACGGGAAGGGAGACGACGACTGTCCCTGCCCACCGCTGGCAATGGCACCAGCACCCGTGAGCGCGGCGAGGTGGGGCGGCGCCTTCGGGGACCGCCCCCCCGGCCCAGCTGTAAACACGGCGCTCCGGGGCTTCCCGGCCCGGCCCGGCTGCTAGAAGCTTCCGCCATGCCCCACTCCTCTCGCCGCCACCGAAGAGCAGCCCTAAGCTGCAGTAAGCGGATTTAGGCCATCGGAGGAGCGGTGCCGGCAGCAGAGGAACCGACCGCACCGGCCTGGCCCGATCCCCGGTGCGCCACTGTCACCCGGTGCCCTCGTGCGTCCCGCTCCCCGCGCACACCCCTTCCCCGCCACACCCCCGACCCAGCGCCCACCTGAAAGCCTCAACCGAACCCTCCCCGCCCGCCCCGGCCGCCCGCGGCCGGTGTCGCGCGTTCCCCCCGCCCGGTACGCCGCGGGACTTGGAGCCGGCTCTGCGGCCCGACCAGCGGCGGCTGCAGCCAACCGCAGCCCGGCCGCCTTCTGACGTCACGCTTTCGCTTTCCAGGTGGGTGAGGTCATAGGGAGGTGTGCTTGCGGGCGGAGCGAGGTTTCTCCGCTGCCGGGCCCTCTTCCAAATCCCCGTCCCAATCCAAGCCGCTGTCCCCTCACCCACCCCAGCCTCCAGCCCCATTCCGGTCCCCATCGCAGTTCCTGTTGCCCTCCCTGTCTCCATCCTCATCCCTGTTCCAGCTGCCCGGGGCTTTTTCCGGACCCTGGGCCCCGCTACTCCCACCCTCGAAGCCAGGAAGCGGGGCTCGGCTGCACGGGACCCTCCAAGGCGCTTCGGGAAAACCGGGAGCCCCCGGGGACCTCTGCCTGCCTCAGTCTGGGCGCTGGGACCCAGAGCTCCTCCTCGGCTCCCGTCGCTCCCCGAGGCTGCACCGGCAAGGGTTGGGGAGGGCACTGACCTCGCCCGCAGACCCCGGTGGTGTAGCCAATGCCGCGAGCCCCCTGGGGCACGGCCACCGCCCCGGGCAGCCCCCGGGCTCCGCTCGCCACTGGCTTCCTGCCCAGTCAGCTGTCCGCCTGGTCCCTGCCTGAAAGGCCAGCGGGAGGGGACAGGCGGGGTGACTCAGCGCTTTGCCCAGGCCGTCCCGCAGGGGCGGGGGCATGGAGGACACAGATCCCGGCAGAGCATCACCAGTCCTACACCCTCCCCAGCCCTGCTCAGGCAGACAGAAGCAAGGAGCAGCGAGCCACCTACCACCCCGAGCACCAGCGTGCCCTGGTTCCCATAGCATCAGGGTCAGGAGACAACCATGCACCGGGAGCTTGGATGTGGAACCACTGCATGGTTCTCTCCCCATCCTAACAATTGTGGGCAGACTCGAGGCAACTCACTCGCATCCATGAACCTGTACTGGTCACAGGGATCGCACTGTTCCCACTTGCTGTCTGGATGGGAGGAGAGAGCCTGGTCTCTCTGCAGGGCCGTAGCCTTTGGGAGCCCCTGCCCCCCCTGCACAGCAGGTGGGGTATTTCTCTCACCTCTTGTATATCCCTAGCTGGGAAACCTGGCAAATTTTCCCAGCTAGGGGAAGTACCACCAGTACCGCTTTACAGGCCAGCCTGGGGAGACCTAGGGGCTGAGTCGGGACATTCCCAATACACCTTAGGCACAAGTTTCAGGAGATCTATCCCAAGAAGAACCCTCAGCAACAGAGGGCATGGATGAGCACAGGGATGGGTGAACTGACAAGGGCACCTCTGATGCCAAGGAGCATCTCCACTACAAGGGATGGGAGACCCACCCCCTGCCTTCAGCTGACACTTGATTATTTCCTTGAGCAACTGCTTGTAGTATTTATTCCCAGTTGTTGAGTTGTAGTCTGTTTTTTTTTCCCTGGCTGCTATCGCAGCACTGATCCCCTGGGAAGCAGGTACAGGTGCTGGGCAGGCAGCAGGCTCCCTGGGTTGCTGCCTCTGACCAAGATGCCCTTGGTGGCTGCCAGGAGCTCAGATTTGGCCCATCTGCCTGGGAATGCGTGCAGAGCTGGTCCGAGTCGAGCTAGCATGAGCACTAGATGGAGACACAGGCTGCCTCACACGGACCCCATACTGCTGACTGGGAAGCCGAGGAGATGCCTCCAAGACCTGGCCGTGTGTCAGCACCTTGCTTTCCTTTCCCTCGCTTTTGCAGCTGGTATGGAGACAATCAGGCCCCAGAGCTGCCAGGTCTCAGCCTGCTCTGTGCACACTGCATGGGGAGGCCTCTGTTTTGGGGAAAAGAGAGGAGCCCACATCCTGTCCAGGACTCCAGAGCCAGAGAGCACATTACTGCTGTCTTCATAGCACTTGTGTCCTCCACCCATAAGATCAGATTATGCAATGAAAAGTATTTACAGGTCCCTAATGTCCTTAGGGGAGGCCATGTGGAGTTGGGCAGTAGCCCAGCCACAGTGTTGGTAGGAGAAAGGATGCTGGGCCAACCACACTTTGCCCCAGAGCTGCCACAGTCACTCTCGTGGTAAAACCAGCAAAGCCAGGCACCTTGCAGCAGTGGAAGAGAGGCTGCCCATCACCTGCTGATGCCTCACATGATGCACACCTTCAGCCACAGCACCGTGACCTCTTTTCCCTGCCCTTTACTACTAGGTGTGCCCCAAGTCCTGGTGCACCCACCTGCCAGCCAGGCTTACACCAGCTCCAGACCCAACACAGGCACTTTCAGTGTGTCTTAGGCAAACTCTTCTTTCTTTACAAATTCTGAATACTGCTGTGTTGCAATCCTGGTTTTGGCTTTCCAGTGTCACAAAAATGCTCATGAAACACTCTCCAGGCTTTCTGAGAAAAGACCTCGTGTGAGCTAAGCAAAAGCAGGTTTTTTATTCTGGTTATCCCATCTCTTAGGAAGCCAACTGAATTGCATCATAGGATCGTGATATATTATTATGCAAACCACATATTAAGAGATTTTTTTTTCAGTGCTGCACATTTCAACTTTTGATTTCCTCAGAACACAAAGCTTTCACTGCCTCCTCAAAACTGCCAATTATGTACTGCAAAATTTTATTCTTGGTGATTTTTGAAATGTGGAGTGAAGTGCTTGGTGGGTCATGTGCCCACTGCTCCCCTTGTCACAGCCAGCTGTATCCCCTCCCCTTCTCCGCAGAGGAAAGTCCCCTTTTGGGGGCAGATGCAGCAGGGAGGAAGCAGGAGCTGGAGCCAGTGAGACAGGGTGAGAAGTGGTTGAGCATAGTGGGTGCCATTTTCATGCCATCTTCCTCTGCCTGCCTGCTTCCCAGAGAGACAATGGCATGGCCATGCTCCTCATCTCTGGGCATGATGGGAGGGCTGGTGCAGCCCTCAGAAAGGGGGTCAGTGGGAGCAGTGGATTTGCTCCCTTACCCCTGTAAGGGCTGAGCCATGATCCTGGTTGAGAGGGACACATTTTAAAAATCCACATTCACTCTTTTCCTCCTAGGCCTGCCATCTCATATGAAGAGTCCTGCCCAGACCCCCTGGCTTCCCTGCACAAGCAATTTTTCTGTACCCTCATGTTTTTTATGCATGCGTTTCTCTTGATGGCTGTGTTCTCACTTCCTGCCCATCTCTTTCCCAACCTGCTCTGTTCTGCTCTCATCCCAGCTGGAATCCACCTTCTAGGAGCTAGGAAGTATCCAGGAAGCAAAAGTCAGATGGTGCTGTAGCAGGACAGAGAAGTGAGAAACAGCAAAGTCATGGTGATGACTTTGGTCAGGATTCAGCAATGTGCTAAGCCCCAACACAGCCCTGATGAAGTGTTGGTCTGCCCCAGCCAAGTCTCATGTGGAACTGAGGTGTTTGCAGATTTTAAATCAAGGGAACCAGAGGCTGATGGAGGTGGCAGAAGCCCATGACCACATTATCTATGACAAGCACATGCATGGGATGACTGAAAGGCAAAAAAACCAGCCAAGAAGGGTGAAATAAAAAAGGAGAGAGTGAATGTATTTGCATTAGAGGAAACCAATAAAAAACCACAAAAGGATATCGGTAAGCAGCCTTGTGCTGTTTTCCATCACTACCAGTGCCAAAATACCAGTGCAATGCTGTGGACGAAATGGAGAAGGCTGTAATTTAGATGCCATCTGCAACAAAGCAGTGTGTTTTAGCATCACGTGCTAAAATTGATATTTTCAGGTCATCAGGCCCACACTGAAAGTATTAATGGACCTGAAGGTCCTATTGAGCCATTAGTGGTAATTTTTAACAGAGCTAGGAAAAACTGGGAGAATTCCAAAGGACTGAAGGACAAAAATCACTTCAACCATTGAAAAAATAAACCGTTTGACGCAGAAAAGTCTAGATGACGGATAACGGATGAAAAAAATAATTAATTTTTACTCTGTCAGCTAAGAATTGAAGACTTTATAATGCTTGTAATATACCGATCAGCTTTGATTGCTGTGCAATCTAGTTGTCACTTTTCAGCACGACTATATGTATGGCTGATTCAGATCATCACCACTGGCATGACATCCTTACTTGGAAGCTTGCAAGAGATAATGATAACACCACTCACATAAATGATGATATTGCTGCAAAGAGGAATGGAATAATCTATATTCTATGTCCACAAAAGAGGAAAACTCACAGCTGCTGCTGAAGGTCTTTCCAGAGCTGCTTTTTCTGTTGAACCAGAATATTTACCTTGGCATGCCAAGGCAGCCTGTTTATTTTCCAGCATTGCTAAGGACAGACCAGAACTCTACTGCTACCAGCCTTTGTAGTGGGGATCCCCAGGATTGGGTACAAGGCCCACTATGACAAGAAAAGTTAAATAATAAAAATCAGGATAAGAGCTGGGGAATCAATGAACTAGTAGAGATGCTTTAGAATTGCCTAAATAGAAGGCCCCATTGCTGAAAAAAATGCTTTAATACAGCAAAATTTGCTTTAATACAGTGAAATGTAATTAGGGAATTTGGAGGAAGGGGCAACTCTGCAAGTCCACTTGTTACCCTCATATTTTAGCAGTGGTAGCTGGGATTGATTTCAAGACCATTGATTAAAGTGATGAAGCTGGTGGTGCCTGGCAGGGATCCACACTGAAACTCTGCTCATGATTCACCATCACTAGCCATCACTTGAGTGCCCCAGGCTGCCTTGCCAGGCACCACACTAAAACTGCTGCTCACTCCCTGAGACACCCTTGGCACTACAAGCTGGTTACGCCTCTGCCTTTACTCGGAGCAGATGTGTCATCTCAAGGAATGAAACCAGGCCTGTTTGTCAAGGTGGATTTTCCATGGCTAATCAATGCCCAGTAACTATGCTGAGGGTCCCCTAACACACGCAAAAGCCTTCAGTACCCAGCTCTTGGCAGGATCCACATCCTTCTGGCAAAGCTGCGGGGGGCTATTAAATGGCAGCGTGAGAGCCACACCAACCCAGGAAACGGACCAGCAGCCCCCGATGTGTGCAGGGTGCCTGGGGATGGCTCTTCCTAATGAGGAAGGCCACACTGGTCATAGGAGAGCAGAAAACTGGAGCTCCCAATTCCTTACAACAGGGAAATCCTGCAAAATAACTAGTTTTAGACACACAGCCTTTCATCATCTGAGTTAACTCTGCCATGGAGGTCTCAGCAATGTGTTTGGGCCTGACAGCCTCAGAATGGCCATCAAATGCTAAGTCTCAGCCCAGTCACCCAAAGCCACCAGCTCAGTCACTCAAGGCCACCAGAGCCTGGGGCTCTGGAAGGAGTGGGGAGCCCAGCCTTGATTTCATACACCACATTTTCTCCATGCACAGACAGCTCTAGGCCGGAGCCATTGCTCAGCTGGGTAATTAAATGCATCTTTTATCTCATTAACCATTTCCCTCTGATATCCACCAGTGCTTGGCCAGCAGCCAGCACCTCCTTTCCACTTCTAACTACAGCAATCCCCAAGGCTGGACAGCAGTTTCTCCAGACCCAGCTCTGTTTTCAGAGTGCTCTCAGGCCAACAAGCTCCTTGCAATAGTACAGTACATTTCCCTACGCAAAGCCCCCCTTCAATATATCTGTCCAACCACCGGACACTCAACTGCTCCCAAAAAAAACAGGGCAGAGAAAAGCCACTGGCAAAATGCTCCAGGAATTGTTTGATTTCCCTGGCAGTGGTTAAATGACCTCAAAGGAGTGGGTGCATCCACAGAGCTGCCCAGCATCAATCTACCCTGTCCCCTCTGCTGCCCAGAGGCTGGGGACTCAGGCACAGCCAGCCCTGCAGCCAGATGTGTGCTCCTGGAAGTGGGACAAGCAATTGCTGCCTCTTGCCCCATCCCTGCCAGCTCACACATGCATGCTCTGCAGCATTGCAACAGAGCTGACCACAACTTCGTTTCAGTTCCTGAGAATTTGTAAGACAAGAAAGCCTAAAGGGACAAGGGACAGGGATGGAGGCTGACTCATTAGGATGCCTGCAGTCCTGCCTCAGGCATGCAGAGCTCCTCCAGCCTGACAGGATAGCCCATGCCCCTCCAGGAGCTCCTATCATCACCCAGCTGTGCAGAATTCATTGCACTTCTGCTTCCAGCTATTCCTACACTGCTTTAGCCACCACCATCTCGAAGTGTTGCTGGAGAAGAGGAAAAACAATACTGCCCCCCCCCAACCCACCAGTGCTACACGCTGGCATACCTCAGTTACACATGGCTACCGCAGCAGGCTCAGCCCCTCCATCACCTGCCCTGAAGGCAGCTGGGTCACACCAGGCATGCTCAGAGCCCTGACACATGAAGTCACTGCAATTAGACATCGTGGTTTTATTTCATTTCCGTGGGTGGTGTAGCCACCTTTCCCAGGACATGAAGAAAGCTAGGTGACACTGGCAGCCAGAAGAGGCTGCTCACCTGAGCCGCCACACCTGAAAAAGGGTTGTCCCAGCTCATCCACTGGCCCCTTTTAGCCTTGCAGGTTGGGCTCAGCATATGTTTAGGGCTGCTTGCACCCCTGGGAGTGCCTCCCTACTCTTGCCACTGCCTGGTGATTCAGGGTTTAGGACTGCAGTGAGATCTGGAATTAGCTTTATTGTTCCTGTAACTAACACATGCTCAGGGCATGCAGCAGGCTTTGCACAATTGACTTAATTTATCTGAACCAGCAATTACCAGCTTCTGTTGTTCAGTTCTAGCAAAAAGAACTTCTGTCAGACCACAATCATGCCCTGCATACCAGCAGGTCTTCAGGAGTAAATGTCTCACTTGGGTTATTGAAGACATCCACTGATTAAGGTCTTGACAATGAGTCATTGCTTCACTACCCTTACTGCTAGCAAGTCTTAAACTTGCATCTTCTTGCCTTGAGCACGAAGAGTGTTAATCCCTTTTCCTATCTGCATCTGCCTTAAAAGTATTTTAAGACCTTCATTGAGCCTCTGATTTGTCTTCTAGACAGTCTCCATTCTTTTAGCCTTTCATTGTAGCTGGATGCCTCCAGCTTCCATTCACCTTGTTTCTCATCTCTGGACCATGTTCATCTACTCCAGATGAAGAGTGAGGTGCTCAGAGGACATTTCTGTGACCTTAACAAGGCATGCAGATCTTAAGGAATCAAAAGGGAGCATTTCAGCCCATCTGCAGCTGTGCTGGAACATCCAGGTGGAAAAGTTATGCCTGAAATGTGTCACGCTAGAACGGCAGCAGCAATCAAGCCACATGATGCTGGGCTGTCCTCAGGAGCAAGTTGTTGCTTTAGGCACCCTGCACAATG